>NC_030684.2:84082131-84396575 GCF_000004195.4 Xenopus tropicalis
AGTCACAGCTATCTGCATAATGAGCATTTTAGATTTAGTAATCAGATTGTTATATTAAGTTAGAAATAGAATTTTGGTTCTTTGATCACCTCCTTCCATTACATGTGGACTTGGTAAAGTATGGTACATGATGTTATTGACCAGCTAACAGTGATCATAGAAGCTAGAAGCATAGAAGAAAATATATTGCTAATGGAATAGTTCAGGCAACCAATATTTGTGTCATTATGAATCTGATTCAATTTGTAGTTCACTTTTAAAAAATCAGTAAGTTTGGATATATTCATCATCATAGATATATGTGGAATGCTGGAAAATACTACATGCCTAGTTATTTGTGACCTTTCTGTATATCTAGCACTGTGCACTTTCCTGTCATTAAGCATGTGGACTCTCCATTTACTGAATAAAATGTATCTGCTGTCCGTGCCAAGGTTGCTGAATGTTACTGAAGGGATGGAATGTTTTACGCCATAATTAAGTGTAAAGCTTTCATGTGGCAACATTCAAAAAATGAATATATTGTCAATATGTCCTAGCTACTACTGCTATAAGTAAAATAAACATCTACAGTGAAGTAATGAAAACAGATTTCTGGAAATATGTGATGGATGAGTACTGTACATTTATAAACTAAAGGTCCCCATACACGGGCCGATTATAGCTGCCGATATCGGTCCCTTGGACCGATTCGGCAGCTAATCGGCCCGTGTATGGGCAGAACCGAGTGGACTGGCCGACCGATATCTGGCCTGAAATTGGCCAGATGTCGATCGGCCAGGTTAGAAAATCCAGTTGGATCGGGGACCGCATCGGCTCGTTGATGCGGTCCCCGAACCGACTGCCTCATGGCCGCAAATGTAATCCGATTGTTTGGCCCCAGGGTACTGCTACCCGATATCGCCCACCCGTAGGTGGGGATACCGGGTGAAGATCCGCTCGCTTGGTGACATCGCCAAGCGAGCGGATCTGCCCGTGTATGGCTAGCTCAAGAGAAAGTAAGTAAGGATGCCTACAAAGATATATATTATATAAGAGTGGATTATTGAATTAAAGGCAAACTAAACCCCCATGGCTTTTTAAATGCTAGCCTCCTTGCCTCCTTTCTAGTCTAATAAAAACAATTCACCTGCTGCTGAGTGGGGACGATAAATGCCATGTTTGAATGCTTCACTTCCATTCCCAGGCTCCATAGTAGCAATCGCTCAGCAGGCTACAACCACAGGTCAGCTTCCAGTGCACATCCTGGTTGATGATAACCACCATGGAGACTAGCATCGGAAGTGACAGGTCAAACATGGGGGCTACCAACCTCTACTAAGCAGTTTTACAGTTTGCCAGCAGATAATTAAAAACCATTACGGCTTGTAGGGTTGGTGTTGTTGGAGAAGGGCAGGTGACTGTGCAGGGGGGGGTTTAGTTCACCTTAAAAAATTCTGCTGTGGCAAACTCAAAAAACTGAAAGTGTAATATGAGGAGCTTAAATCATTGTAGATGGGAGAATCTGTTTATAAAATGTTAATGTTAGAGTGATTAAACTGAATTGTTAATGTGGGAACTGAATTGGCCAAAGAGTTAAATGCTACAACAATCCCATTTTTTTAGTTATCCATCAGTAGTAAAATATGTTTTCCCCACCACAGAAAAAATAGAATTCAATAGAATTGTGACCTTCAAAACAAAAGCAAAGTAGAAGCTTGACATTTTCAAATTGTGCCAATTTTTGTTTAGTCATCAACTTTTTATAATTATTCCATACAATTCAAGAAAGAAAAGTGAACCTTCCAGTGCTATTGATGTCTCAATTATAGTGATGATCGAATCTGTCCCTGTTCCTGTTTCGCTTCGCCATAAAATTCTCGAAACAACAAGAAAATTCGCGAAACGGCGAAAAAAAATTCGTGAAACGCAATTGTCGTATGCCTAATTTGACGTTCGACAAAAAAAAAAATTCCACGCGCCGAATTTTCCGGGGCCGAACTTTTGCGGAAGTTTCACAAAACATATCGCCAATGGTGAAATGCGAAAATTCGCTGTAAATCCATGCCTGGTGAAAAAATTAGCTCATCACTACTCAATTACAGATATATTATTTTGTTATTGTCTTTCTGTTTAGGTTTCCCTATATATACATGTTTAAATGTTTAGGCTGTGACAAAAAACACAACTACAAAGATCAATGATTTTTCTTAATTAGGTCAGACTTCCATCTAAAGAAGGAATTTGAGGCACATTGTAGGATACATAAAGTAACACACTAGTAATGTAAGAAAATTACCTTTTGAAGCAGTGAATGAATTGTGAAGTTAAGCCTCAGGTACAGAAAATGAACAATTGTTAAAGTGAGATATATCCAATTTAGAGTACTTTTTTTAAAAAAAACCATGAAAAGCTGGATTTCCATACCAATAATAGATATAGTATATTTTACTCAGCAAACAGTATTCTTCTCTTTTACTAATTAATCCCAGAAATGTGTGATCTTCATTTGATGAATGATTATTATTCACAGATAAATATAAGAGAAAAGGAAAAGAAGGAAGCAAATTATACAGAAATGTGCAAGGAACATGCCTGGAATCTGCATACGGTAATTTATCTATAATTTATTATTCTGGCACATGCAATGAATGATTACACTGATGTTTATCAATAGTAGACACATTTGTTTTAACAATAACAGGTCCAAGTCCACATATCACTGCAACCCCAGCAGTATAAATGTAAAATACATTGCTTTTAGAAATAGTCATAGGAGAATCATGTGATAGTGATACATCTATGGGAATGATTTTCTGCTATAATGTGAAATAGATCTTAGAATCCACACCCACCCTTTAGCACATTCAGAGATGACCTTACTATATTTTCAGGTTTGGATGAGAAACAATGTTTTGATAATACATAAGCCTGAAGGCAAAATTTTACTTCTCTATGAAAAATGTTCTTATGGAGACTATTCCCTAGCTGTTCATGTAGCAGTCAGTAAAGTTGACTGGTACACCAATCAATAAGTCCCTCAAAGGGATATGGAAACATAGAGTGGAAAATTAAGGTTCAAGGCTTAGCCTCTAGGGTGATACTTAATCAGTTTTGCAGGAAAAGACACTTCAATCAATCTTGTGCATGAATAGTTAGTTTTACTTAGTTCACTAAAACAAAACAAAATGAAAAAAAATAAAACATATTAAACCTAATAAAAAAAGTATTCATTTAATGGACTACTCCAATTACAATAAAAAACACAGAATGCCTTCAATATTACTCTCCCCCTTCTTTTTTAGATAATTATTATGAATATCTGTGTCTATATTTATCAATGTTTAAACAGTACAGTATGGAAAATGGTATTATTACATAGTTATTATTTCCTATTATTTACATACTAGGGGGCACATTTACTAAGCCACGAACGGGCCGAATGCGTCCGATTGCGTTTTTTTCGTAATGATCGGTATTTTGCGACTTTTTCGTATTTTTTGCGATTTTTTCGGCGTCTTTACGACTTTTTCGTTACCAATACGATTTGTGTGAAAAAACGCGAGTTTTTCGTAGCCATTCCGAAAGTTGCGCAAAATCTGGCGATTTTTCGTAGCGTTAAAACTTGCGCAAAAAGTTGCGCTTTTTTCGTAGTGTTAAAACTTGCGCGAAACGTCGCACCTTTTAAGTTTTGCGCAACTTTCGGAATGGCTACGAAAAACTCGCGTTTTTTCGCACAAATTGTATTGGTAACGAAAAAGTCGTAAAGACGCCGAAAAAATCGCAAAAAATACGAAAAAGTCGCAAAATGTTCGTTTTCAAATCGGAATTTTTCTAATTCGGTTCAGATTCGTGTCTTAGTAAATGTGCCCCTAGGTATACTGTGGCTTAGATTATTTTCATAGTAGCATTTGTTTAGAAGTGCTTTCATGTATTAAACAGTGCCACAGGCAGAAGTCATATTTAATTCAACTTAGAAAAAAAATATTTAAATTAGGTTAAATCAAAATATTAGTTATATATCAAATGACTGCTTTCCTATGTGCTGGGCAAGATGGAGTGCAGGAAGTGCAGGAACAGGTGCAAACCTCCATTTTCCCCCCTGCTCCATGCTTAATACCCTTAGGAACAAGTTCCTGAAGCACAAAAAATGTTCATGTGGTTTGTAAATTCAGTGTTGCACTGTAATAATGAAGGGAGGACTTGAGAGGGCACATGGGAATACCTTTGGATGCCCCCATCTTACAAATTATTTGCTTGCTACAGAGCCCGACACTTATTGCCTGCTTATTTTAAATCTGGTGCAAGGTGAGAACTGTGACTGCTGAAACCTTTGGACCAAATGTAGCAGGTGAGCAGAGCATGTTTGTGCCCCATATTGCTCTTGTACTTGTGCCTACGTCCTTGTCCTTGGGTTGCTTGTCGGTAGGTTAACAATGTGTGAGTGATTGGGTGTAGTATTTGGTAACTTATCTGCTTAGTTCAAAGGCATGCCTTTTATTATGATATCCCTTTAATGTACAATCTTTTCTCTAGAAGCCATGCTCTTTCTGCCACTTTACATTTCTCAACTTGCAGTCTCATTAAACTGAAACCCCTTTGCCCCTCTGTTACGTTACTTTCCCTCCTTAGTCATCATTGCTTCTGTTTGATTCTTTATTTATTACACCATTGCAGTCTCCTTCTCAGATCTCTTATGCAAGCACATTACAAACCTTCTGAACTGATTTGTTTCCCTATGCAGCAGGGTGCAGTGGCATCTTACTTTTCGTAAACTGCACTCAGCTCTGAACTAACATTCTCATGAGGCAAAAGTAACATAGTAATGAGCGTTTTGAATTTCTAGTATGCTGAAGATGAAACTGGTATGTTACAGGTTCACTGCTATCATGTATTTCAGCTTGTTCTATAGTATGTGAAATTGATGGTAGGTGCTCGCAGGAGAGCAACTAACTGTGAGTCATACATTACTTATAAATTCCATGCGTAATAATGTATTTTACATATGAAACTAATGACTTTTACTTGTTTGAAACAAGCTTTACCCAACCATTACTACAGGAGTAGTAATTATAAGGCACAAGATCTATTACTTAAACTATCAATACAGGAATATTAGAATGATCAATAATTTAGGGGGTCAGTTTAGCTTCATAAACAAAATCTGGATGGCCAGAACATTTTAAAGATGTATATATGTAGTTTCCCTTTCGTTTGCTGAAATCAATGTTTCTTAATTTAATTTACATTGTCAAATTTCTGCTTGTTGCTCAAGCCTATTTCAGTAGCAGGAGGGTTAATTGCCTTATTTCGGTCACAACACAGAAGCGATAAGCCTCGGGCAACCTATAAAATGCATCATCTGATTACTATCTCATAGCAAACTTTTCTTGCTGCACAATTCAAAAGCAAATTGGTTTATTTCATGCACTGTGATGGTTTCTGAACCTCTCACTGTTTTCAACAAAAAAACTTTAGATCACAGCATGTTGCTATATTTTTATTGCAGAAAAATGTGTGCTAAAGCCCAGAGAGTAAATGTATGTGCAGAAGCATCTGCTGCTGGTCTGACTCAGCCTTTCTAAAGACCGACTAAGGACAGGGAAATAATATACTAAGTTCCAGAGGGTACCAATGCAAAAGCTGGCAAAAGATGCCAAATGCTTTGTGTGCAATAATGAAAGTTTCTGATGTCACTGCAGTGTGTCACGTATGAGTTTATATTTACAGACTGAGCAAACTCACAAGCACATTAATATGAAAATTTGATGAACTCTTCTTGCCATCAGAAGAAAAAGCAATTAACCAACAGACTTTTACCAACTTTGTCATCATTTTTTAATTATTGTTTATTAAAAACCTTTTGCTTTATGCTCCCTTCTTGTTTTTTTGGTATTCTCCTTTCTGTTTAGTTTTCTTAGTTTTGAAAGGCATTTAGATTGTTATTGAGACTGAAACAAATAGTTTACAACATATTAAATTATTATAATTTAGTTCATTTGTTTTGACCTCTGCTTTCCTATACCTGGAAGCAGACCATTTTAAGTCAGTTACCAGTGAACTAGAATAATAGTAAAGTAGAATAGTAGATTGTTTTAAAGCCTTCTTTTGGCAACTGCTATGTTAGTCACTCTGCAGTCCACAGTTGTTTACTGTACATATCTGCAAATACACAGGCACTTTGTAACAAAAATTGATGATTTCCTTCCCTTCTGCTTACACTTTTACATTAAAATTCACATGTTTGTATGTGCTCACAAAGGGCCTGATTCACTAAAGGGCGATAAAACGTGCGCTATTCTTATTATGCGCTAAAATTTTTACCGCCGCTTAATTTTGGCGATTTTTCGCACAATTCACTATAAGCATACTCGCGCTTTTTTACGTGCGATATTGCAAGCGTTATTTAACTCGCGAAAGACTATTTCAATGCGGTATTTGCCTGTACATGCGCTAAATTACGCGAATAATCGCCGAATATGAATGGTAGCATAGAAATAGTGTATAAAAATTGTCGAAGCATATAAATGGTGTATATAAATATTAGCCACATATAAATAGTAGATGCTTATAAATAGTAGCCACTAGTGATGAGCAAATGTGTTCTGGTTTCTTTAGTGAAAAATTAGCAAATCTTTCGAAAGATCCCCGAAACGGCAAAAATGTTGTGCGGGCAAAAAAATTGTTGCCCGTGACTATTATTTTTTGACACTTGTATCAATTTGTGGATGTGCGGTGAATTTTTGCGTGGCGAATTTTTTCATGCGTTTTGCCATTGGCGGATTGTTTTGCGAAACGCATGAAAAAATCCGCCGCGAAAAAATTCAACGCACGTCCAAAAATTCGCTGTGAATCCATGCCTGGCGAAACATTTCATCACTTGTAGCCAAATAGAAATAGTTGCGCAAATGAACGCACGCCATGTTAGCCATACACGCCAATACTTGCGGAAAATTACTGTATTAAAAATGAACATTTCGCTGCAAACTGGTGGCTGCGTCACTCTGGGGGAAACACAGACTTGAATAAATAACACTGTAAGTCCATATTTTATTGCAAAAAATAATTTACTGTACTTTTGTATAATTTTTCGCCTGCCTGTAGTAGGTGTTAATTTTCGTATAGCCGAATGCGATATTTAGCGCGCAAAAGTTATAGTGAATCATGCGATCGTATTCTTTTCAGCGCGGAAATTAACGCAAAACGGTAAAACTAGTGCGAGAAATACCCCATGCGAAAATGGCGATTTTTCGCACGCGATAATACTATGGTGAATCGCGCGCAAGTTATTTTGCGTTTTTTAACTCGAAAAAGCGTGCGATCATTTTTATCGCCCTTTAGTGAATCAGGCCCAAAGTGTCTACTTTGTATCCATATTCTACTTTGAAAATTGTAGCTATTATAATGTGATGCCAGTTTTCCTTGTGAAGTAGGTATTTTCTCTACTCCAAGTTTCAATACTAGGCTGGATACTGTGGGGTGTAGTTATCTGTACCATTAATCAATATTTTTTTGTTTTAGGGCTTGGCCACCATACAGTATGTTTAAAGTTTGACTACAGTTGAAGAAGAGTACAGGAGTGTATAGTATTTGTTTTGTGCATTTTGTTTGTTCATATCATCAAATCTTTTAACTAAGCGAAACAAGACAGATTCACTCATCACTCTATATATATATATATATTTTTGAATTTTCAGAAAAATCAGCAAAACAGTGAAAAATTAGTGAAACATTACTCTTTTTTGATGCGGCCGCTGCTATTTTGCAACTTTTTTTTTTTTACACAACAGCGAATTTGTCATAGCAACATTTTGCGCCTGTTTTGCGAAAAAATTTGTTGTTTCAGTTGAAATGAAGAAGCTGCTCGGTTGAGTAGTGAGACCTGGATAATTGAAAATCTTTATAGTCACAAAAAACACTACAAAACTCCAACTAAAAGCTGTCAAGATCATTAAGAATCAATGGGAGTCAATGGGTGTTGTAGAAAGATTGTACCATTCTTTATTTAATTTGTAGTTTTGTAGAAAACATAAAAATGTAACTATGATCAATAGTGATGAGCGAATCTGTCCCGTTTCGCTTATCCATAAAATTCGCGAAAAAGAAAATTCAGGAAACGGCAAAAAATTTGCAAAACGCATTTGTTGTGCAATTTTTTTTGTAGTCTACGTCTTCTTTCTCACCTGTGTCTATTTTTTTGTCGCCCTCGCTTTTTTATGCGACCGTGTCCAATTTGATGTGGCCACGCCTTTTTTGACACGACTGCGCCCAATTTAACGCACGACAAAAAAAAATTCTGCACAACAAATTTTTCCAGAAGTTTTGGGAAACAATTCGCCAATGGCGAAATGGGGAAATTCGCTGTGAATCCATGCCTGGGGAAAAAATTTGCTCATCACATCTCAGTACAGGTTAAGTTGTACCTTTGACATTTATACATTATATTTTACCTAAAATGTGCCTTTTTATTTGCAAGTATTTTGCGTTGATACACAATTTATCCAGCATTGTCAGACCTTGGCTAGTTGATATTTCAATATAACTTTTACTTCTTGACAAAAAGGAAAATTAAGTGACCTGCCTGAGGTCATATGCAATTGACACAAAAATCAAACCTAGTGGACAAGCAAGAAGTATATTCCTAAAGATATACCTCAGTTTAGGTGATGAAAAGGTGTTGAAAAATATAAATGATAGCAAGTCTTATGAAATTCGGTGGCAATAGATTGTGCTTTATTTGTTTACACTCAGAAATGTAAAAATGTGCTTCATAATTTTGTGTTTTGTTTTCGTTTTGAGATTTAGCAAACAGTACAATCTGTTACATCGATGTTACTAATCACACCCACATGATTTTCTTCCACTTGAAGCTGGATGTCTGACGGCATGCAGTAGTCTGCAGTGTATTAAAGATAAAATACACCTCTGAGGGATGGAGAGTTTAACTCACCTCTTGTTCACAACTTTATGGAGGCTGGTGGGTTGCAGGTCTCTTGAAACTCTTCACATCTTTTTTGGAGGACAGAATCATCCTGTTAGTGCCGCAGGCTACAGGGTTTATCCATCTATCTATTAATCTCTGTACAAGTCAATAGACATGTTCTTTCTGAGTTGTCTTTCTTGTGAGTCAATTTCCCCAGCCATTTCTGCTCTGCTAGCTGTATAATTTCTTCCGAGTGATAGAAATGTCTAGAAGCCATGCACAGAAGGCTCATAATAAATGAATAATCTATATTGAAAAGTAGTGCCAGACATGATACACTCCTTAACTGTTTTTTTTTTCAGAGAAAGTTTCTGCATTTAAATGTAATAATCAGCATATTTGCTTACAAGCCTAGGGTAATAGTTTTTCCACAGGTACAGCACAATACACTGATCTGATCAAAATAATTTAAATGATCACTAATTATAAAATGTCTTTTTTTTTTTTTAAATACATTAAGAAACATTAATTCATGTGTCTGTACCCCTTAAATGAAGAATAATGTGCTGCTAATATTGTACAAACGAGAGTATTGCAGATATTTGAAATGGGCAGAGCAAACAATCTTCACAGACCTTCACCCCATTGTTTTTAGCAAGTGTGGACTCACTAGAATTCCTGAGATTGTAGTGATCACAGTCTCCACACAGCACTTTGGGCACAGATTGACAAGATGAGAGTAGCAACGTCATACTGGAGGCTCCTATTACATTATAGTAAAATTAAAAAAATTAAAAAAACTCCTCTCTTAGTAAATGCCTGGGGATGTGTGCTGTATTTAGTCACCATTTTTTTTTACACAGCATGATAAATACACCCATGGTGTGCCGTGCTGTAGCTCCTTCTGGTTAGCACGGATGTCTCTAGCCAGTGGGTTATAATTGGACTGGAGGTATATTTTTTTTACAGTGTACAGCATACATATTAAGCAGTGTTATGATTTTTAGTAATCGTGTACTTCTGTGTAAATATCTGGTATAAACTGGTATACCTGTGTTGCACATTATTAACTTATATTGCTAAATAATGGGAATTGTATTGTTAACTTGACACCCCGCTGTTACGGTCCGATAAGAGAGGGGCACATCCAGGAACTGTTTTAGTTATGGCAGCAGAGAGTTTAGATTGATGCCCAATTTTGATACAGGTGGGTGAAACAGATCACCTTATGCAAGGTGGTTGATACTGCCCTGCAATGTGTGAACTATTAACTTGTAATTATGCTACTGAAATAAACAGTTGCATTAATTTCATTAACTATAGAGTATGATTATTGTGATTTATTGAAGGGCAAGCTTTATTTGCTATATCACAGAGGTGCTGTTATGATTTGGGCTCTTACCTTCCAAGGTAACTTTCACGCTCTGAAACTTTTCCCCGGGCTTCTAACCAAGCCCCAGTTTCACACATCCACAGTGACTCTCACACTTGGGCTTCACACTGCTGTCTCTCCCCTCCTGGGATACCAGCTCACCAGCTTTTGGCACTCTCTGGCTTCTCACTAAGCCTTGCTGACTCTTCTCAGCTCTCATACAGCTGGTCACAGCTCCCTCTGCTCCTTGCAGTGGCAAGCAGCACCCCCAGCCCCTCTGGGAGATTATCATTCCTGCCCTATGCCCCACTCTGAGAGCTTTCACTCTGAGCAACCCCTTTGAGTGACCCCCAGGTTTTAGGCTAATGCCACATGTAGCGTATGGTGCATATTTTCGGCAAGCCGAGAAATGCTTGCTGAAAATACGCTCCATATGCGTAAAGATCCCCCTACATGTGTTTGCACCCGAACAAATTGAATATGCTTGGGTGAAGGCACATGTAGCCGATATTCGCCAAAAAATGCAAGACTTTTTATTTTCTTGTGTTTTTAGGTGGATATCGGGTACATGTGCCTATACCCGAGCATATTCAATTCATTCGGGTGCAGATGCAGGCACAGGTAAGAGCGTATTTTCGGCAAGTGTTTTTTTGGCTTGCCGAAAATATGCGCCATATGCTACGTGTGGCACAAGCCTGACCTCTCCAGGCAGCTCCTTTCTCAGCTGCCTCTTAGGCTCATGCCACACGCGGCGTAGGGCTGATTTTTTCGGCAAGCGCTTTTCCGCTTGCCGAAAATTTCAGCCCTACGCCTCGTGTGGCATCAGCCTTAATTAGCTGATAAGAGGGATTATTAACCCTGTCTGCACTAGGAATCCCCCTGCAGTCCACATCACACACCTCAATTGCTCACTCTTACATTTTAAGGAAAGAATGCAGTGTTCCCTAACCATACTGTCACACTATATATATATATATATATATACATACAAACATACAAAATTAATGGATCAGGCCATCAGTGCTCATTCTTAAAAATAATATAATATTTTGGAAAAAAATCCGCTTTTATTAGATCATATTTTCTCTGTATTTGTATCTGAAATGGATTTGAAAATATGCTCACATCTTATCTTACCTTTATTATTATCCAACAAGGCGTGTCTTTCTTCAGAAACTATTTGAAGTGATAATTTTGGAGAAATATTCCTCTGTCCTGGAAATTAAGAGTGAGAAAATTGAAATAAAATTTGTATCACTGGATATATCTTAAATAAAACATCTGATTTGTAATGTAATCTTTGCTCAGCTTTCTGTTAAAAGAAAATTCTAACACTGCCACAGGCTGGAACCAAGCATAGGCTGGTAATAGCTATGTTGGAAACATACCAAAAGCCAAGTTCGGAAATGTGAAAAGAGATGTAGATTGAATTCTCCTTTAGGGCCACATCTTGTTTCCAAGAGCAAATTTGAAATGCATTTCCTGAGATACTCGTGTGTGGCTTGCAGAGGACTCTTCTCGAAGTGTAATAACAAGCGGGCATTGATGTGCAGAGTTGGATGAGCAAGCGGCAGGGACCTTTTGGTGCCCTCTGCTCTGTTACTAATGAGGTGCACTGTGAAATTGGCTTTCTCCATTTAAGAGAGAGAGTTTCACAGACAGAAGAAAATACATATATTCATACTTGGTATACTAATATCTATGTCCAACCTTGTTATAAATCCTGCACAGTTGTTATTTCTTACTGAATAAAAAGAAAGTTTTAACGAAGACATGTCCTTGTGGATCAGTATGATCACCTTTCCAACAGTGTAAGAACCAAGTAAGCAGTTTCATATGCCTATAGAGCAAAATTCCATGTGCCGGTAAGTAAAGCTGCAAATTAATAAATAGTCAATTGCTATTGTTGCTTTTTTTATTTTGATGTTGTAATATTTAAGGTGTTGTCAAATACAAGTATCAGCATTCTCAGTAGCCTTCTGCTGGCAAACAATTTGAGAAGGATTGACCCTGTTGGTAAAATACATAATTTTTGTGTGAACCACATATGGAATATGTAAATATTGATTTACAAATAAACCTTATATTGTGCATCAAATAATGATTTTCATTAGACTTGCAAGAATGTAGTGAAGATGTACAGCACTGTATACTTTATAATTATACACCAAAAATGAACCCAAGTAGGGGGCGTTGCTAGGTGCTGATCAAGATGGACACTTGATTTAGCCTCTGCTTGCACCATTCCCTAAAATAAACACTCAAGCCTTATACAAACAATACTGCTCAGCTCCTTATTCCAGAGGGCTTGCACAGCACTGGAGATATGGACAAAGAAAAAAAGAAATTCCGCTCTCCTCTAAAAATATCAGCACTTCACAGTAGAGCAAGGAGAGTCTCCACAAAATGGCGCTGGAGCTTTGTTACACATGCCTAGGGAGTAAACACAGGTGGCTTTACAGTTTGACACAGAGCAAAACGCTTACAATACTCAACCAGTAACAGAAGGTAAACTTTAAGAGCTATTGAATACTTTCTATATAAATCTATTTCCAGAATTATCTAAAGCAAACATTATCAGATATTAAAACAAAAATGAAGGGATTTGGTGAGAGGATTTTTAAATTGGAAGATAAAGCAGAGGAAACTGTTACAGCACATAATCAAATGGTACGTACTTGCAGAAACTTAGAGGATGAGTTAGCCTCTTTACAACGGAAGGTTACTGATTTAGAAGATCGCTCACACAGAAATAATGTCACACTCAAGTGACATGAATGAGACAGAGAAATTAAAAGACAAAGCTTCACCTATTTCTCAAAAAGAGGTGGAATGGTCTTCCAGTAATTTATTTTAGAACATTTTCCCAATCTTTAATACCAAAATTAATTGAATTGTACAATCCTATACTATCAGGAAATTTCTTCTATAGAAAATGGTACAGTCAACAATTACTGTCATACCCAAAGATGGTAAAGATACATCTAAATTGTCTAACTAACTGCCTATTCTTTATTATTAAATTGTGATCTAAATTTTTTTGCTAAAATACTACCAGACAGACTTCATGACTGCATAGCTGACTTTATTGACACAGACCGATACAGTTAGATATTTGAAAGGCCTGCAGTCCTCTGATATTATGTGATGCTTCATAGACATAGTTAGTTTAATACATAAGTATAAAAACCCGGCATTAACATTAATGTATTAAACTAATGACAACCTATCTTTTCCAATCTTTTCCAGAACTTTCTTTATTAAATTGTGATGTATTCTATCAAAGGCTTTTTTTGCCGTCCAATGATAACATTATCATTGGACGGCAAAAAAAGCCTTTGATAGAATACATCACAATTTAATAAAGAAAGTTCTGGAAAAGATTGGAAAAGATAGGTTGTCATTAGTGATGAGTGAATCTGTCCTGTTTTGCTTCAGCAAAATTCACAAAGTGGCGAAAAATTGGTGAAACGTGTCTTTTTTTGATGTGACCGCATCTATCTTGATGCGACCATGCCCAATTTGACCTGACCGTTTAAAACAGGTTTTATTGAGCAACATATTGGACTTTATGCAGATGACATAATTATTGCCTTATCTAATCCTATGGAGAGCTTACCAAATCTTATGAAGATATTACATGATTTTAGTATTATCTCCTATTATAAAATAAATGAAAATAAAACTCAGGTTTTAGTTAGGAATATCTCTCTCAAGGCTCACTCTAAAATTAAGAAACAATTCAAATTTAATTGGTATAAGGAATATTTTCATTTTTGGGGGGTGAAAATGATAAAAGACCCTGCTTAATTATATTATATGAATTTTCCTCCATTGATACAGTCCTTTAAAGATAAAATCAGGAATTGGAAATCTATGAATGCTGCATGAATTGGTACAAGTAATGCAATAAAAATGCTGATTTTCTCCAAAAAATATATGTTTTTAGATCTATCCCAATTCTTATTCCTTCTAACTTCTTTTTTAAATGACATGGTATGTTTAATCAATCCATTTGGAAAAAGAAAAAAACCTAGAGTTGTTAGTGACATAATTTAAAGGAGTAGAAAAGCAGCAGGACTGGGAATTCTGAATATTAAAAAATATTATATGGCTAATATAATCTAATATATATATATATACTATAATGCACCAAACCCCTACTATTATCCAATTCCCTGAGAAAGTGTTATCTTATAGAGATGGAGTTGTTGAAACAATACACACCAGGTTTTGGCTAAGAGAAGCAAGTAAGTGGCCTTCTCAGGAATCATATAGACCATTCCTGGTTATATTAGTATATAATACCGATGAGTTAACATTTTGCAACTATTATGCCATCACTTCAATATCAATACAATGTCATCAAACCACCAAGTTGCTTTTTGGCTATACTTTTAGATAGTGTCATGATTGGTAACCCAAAACCTAGAACCTATAACAGCCTCCTTTGGGTTTATTTAGAAGTCAAAGAAATTTAAGCAATTTCTTCAATTAGAATTTTTTAATTTTTTTTGAAAGGTGGTAGACACATTAATACCGTAAATACTCGAGTATAAGCCGAGTTTTTCAGCACTAAAAATGTGCTGAAAAAGTAACTCTCGGCTTATACTCGAGTATATGTGTCTGTGCATACCTGCCCTTAAGCACACTCTGGCTCTGGCTGAACGCACCCCCCCATGCGTCCGGCATGGGGGAGAGATGTGCACGACGTGCGCATTCAGCCAGAGTCACTCTGAATGTGCTTAAGGGCAGGTAAGGGAACTTACTGCACAAACCGGGGCTTCAGTGTAATTTTTATTACTCGCGTCCGGCATCAGGGAGAGGCACTTACTAGTGTCCGGCATGGGGGATAAGCACTTACTCGCGTCCGGCATGGGGGAGAGATGTGCGCGACGTGCGCATTCAGCCAGAGTCACTCTGAATGTGCTTAAGGGCAGGTAAGGGAACTTACTGCACAAACCGGGGCTTCGGTGTAATTTTTATTACTCGCGTCCGGCATCAGGGACAGTCACTTACTCGCGTCCGGGATGGGGGAGAGGTGTGCGCGACGTGCGCATTCAGCCAGAGTCACTTTGAGTGCGCTTATGGGCCGGTACACGGATTGTTATTGTGATTGTTATTGCTGAAAAGCTGTGTGGGTCCCCCCAAAGGATATCCCATACTTATTAGGAACAACTTTTTTTTTTCTTAATGTTGCAGTCTACTGATGAACTGACACAGGTGGAGGGGGGGAGGTATGTATGCATAGACACAAGTGGAGGAAGGGAGGGTGGGTGCATGCAATGAGCGCGTTACATCTGCACATCCATCTGCATAACGAGCCAGAAGTAATTGGTACAATAACTTGTTATTTAAAAAAAATTAATTTGTACTAAGTCCAGCATCAAGAATTATTTTGCCCTTTTAACTACTATTGTAGTACTGTGGTGGGACTTGTACACTTGATAATTAGTATGGCAGCTTCCTTAGCCTTCCCAAACTTGCTTTTGTCTGCTGCTGTAGCATTTTTCTTTCCCTAAAGTTATCTATTTATTTATCTGTTATTTGTTTGATTAACTTAGCAGTGGCGGTTGCATTTCTCACCTTAGGCTTATACTCGAGTCAATAAATTTTTCCAGTTTCCTTAGGTAAAATTAGGTACCTCGGCTTATATTCGGATCGGCTTATACTCGAGTATATACGGTAATGATGAGTAGAATGCGATTTTGCTACATTTGAGGTTTTAATCAAAAAAGCACACATTAGAATTTGACGTGTTTTCAAAGTTTTAGCAAATTCAAGAACAACTTGAAAATTCACAAACTAAAAACTGAATGCCTACCCATGTCCAACATCATGTGAATGTTCTGGAGGCATCTTAAGAGTGGGACTTAACTCTCAAACGTATCTGTTCATTTGAAAAGGGTATGAGAGGAGTGAAACTTTTTAGTATACTATCAGGCCGGTAATAAATTATGTAGTAAAAACTTTTTCACTCACAGAAAAAACACATGTTAAGTATCCAAGGAAATAAACTGAATTTAACCAAATGTAATTGAGAAAACAATCACAAATGACTGGGCAAAGGCAGGGATGGCAAGAACATGTATGACAGGGCTGAATTAAGAGGCTGTTTTTGGCCTGTACCTACATTTATGACTTTCCGACCTGCTTCTCATATGGCTTAATCTGATCATCCATTAGTTTTCTTTCTGTTGGTGTGCATCTGCTTTAGTGGTTTAGTAGTTCAGTTTCTTCATTGATTAAGTATTAGCTTATGTAATTTAATGGAGAATGTTTCCTGCTCCAGGCTCTATCATATGACTGTAAAGCTCTCAGCTGTTCTTGTGTTTTAACATTGCCACAAAACCATTCAGTGACTAAATAACAATAGGGTATGTATTATCTGCTCATGTTTAATCTGTTATTTTCTATAACAGACTTTTCAGAACTTAATATTTATCTAAAGTTTCAATACTTTTCAGTCTTCCCTTCACCTCCACTTATGGCTTTGCTCCCAGGTGTTTTAGGAAAGGGATGGGATACTTCAGTTTACTTTATGACATTTATTTCTGCTTGTAGCAGCTGGAGAAATACTGTAAATCCAGGAAATGTCACAAAACACTCATAAAAACATCTGAAGTCAGCAATCAGGAATTATCCTCCTTGTGGAGAAATGAGTGAATTTGAAGCCAAATCATGATTTACTTCTTTGTGTCGTTCTGTATTGTAACATTGTAAACTGCCTTTTTTGCAAACACATTCCTGCTACTGCACGATTTTAGACAAAATAATTTGAAAAATTGCATTTGGTAGAAATAAATATCAAAGGAATGTACAAGGGGATGAAAATGAACTGCTAAGATAATGTTGAACAATGTAGATTTAGAGAAATAAGGTAATTATATTGTACTCTTTTTTTCCCCCCCTTTTAAATGTGGTTATACATGCCGAAGTAGTATTAGCAGTAAGTTTATAGACAAGTGAAAACAAAAAGTAAAAAATAAACAAAGATGAAACACTTAAAAAGAAATGTAAATTAACATTTCCAAAAGATATAAACTAAACCAAACCTATACATAGAGAGAGAGTTTCTATTAAATATTCTCATTTGCCCTATCCTAAAATATCTAACCATCTTAAACTGAAAGCAAAATATCTAATACAATCTGTATAAAATATTTATACACATGGTCATTGTAATATATTGTGTAGACAGCTTTGAATTCTTTGGTTTCCTAGGAAGCAGCACTGACTGTTTATCCATTTACAGTACTTCTTGACACTGTTAAGGTACTATAGCTAAAAACAATGCCCTTCGGATAAACAAATCCTTTGTTTATTCCAGAACAGAGTCTGAATCTTAGATCTAATTGAAAATATGTATATTGACCTAAAATAATTATAGTATGGAAAAATTCCATAATGAATACTTTTAAAAACATGACTGCACTAAAATCTTAAATGCCAAATATAGAAACAAATATCCTGCAGGGCAGTTGAGTCCAAAGTTCCCATGTGTTGGGCTATTTCTCATGTTTGGGGGCTAGATTATTATAAAACAATGATGTTATAGAAAGAGGTCTATGAAAATCTTTACCTTGCTAGAGGCCATAATATTCACTTGGATGACCAGCACACAGGCTTCCAGTTAGACAGCCTTACTGTAGAGAATACCACAAAAACGTGAAAAGAGTTTTTACAAAAATTCAGTCATACCTTGGTGACATAATACAACATTGAGCCACACAAGCCATTAAGCAAAATGATAGGTTTCAAAATGTGGAACAGTTACACATGCTTCACTTGAGATGTGGGGCATGCATTTAGAATGTTCTCCTGTTCACTGTCTCTGGAGTTGTATTATCATATAAAAATCTTTGGTTAAAATAGGAACAATAAATCAATGTAAAAATTAAGTTAAGTGTTGTACACTTCTTTGTGTGTTTCTGGGTTAGTAACACAGATAATTGTATAAATTAATTAATGTCTGTCATTAAAGGCCTTTTTACCACCATTTTTATACACAGCTGGACCTGTTCCCTGTGATATTGCCTCTTTCCTGAATCTTCTTTTGGTTGATAAATGTATATAATAATGGGGGGAATGTAATAAAAGTCAATCTAAAAAATATTTATAATGTGAAAACTTCATCCACTAGTGGAAGAAAGAAAGACTTTTACAGTTTATACAAACTGTTTACTAATTTTATTAAACTCACCCTAATGTATATCTTTAAAATGTGACATCTATTGGCTGAATAGTGTAAAGGCTAATAGGTGAATAGGAAATGGCTTCCATATGGCACTTTGTTTCTAATTTACATGACTTGCACACATCCCATGATTCTAAATAATCTATCCACGTGAATACAGACAAATTCAGACACATTTGTCACATTCCTTTCTGGACTAACAGGTGAGTGGGCAGTTGTGGAAAATATTCCTCAGTGTTCCTTTTGTTGGGATAAATGTAATTCTGGTTGCCTGCTCCTAGTAATGTGATGAGATTACAGATCGGTGGGTTTATGGGTTGGAAAAAGACCTCCTAATCTCTCCTCTTTATCTAATTTGGCATGTCCTCTTTCAAGAAAACTATGGGGTTTTAAGTACATTCATAACTTCAGGGGTTGCAAAAGCTAAGATTAACCAGAAAGAAGCTACCCTCTGTGCTCTATATACAAAATATAGAAATGTCATGCCAAATGAAGAGCATAGGCAGTATGATCAGCTTGTTAGTTAGACTTCTCAGTGCTGATATTCTGAAATACTGTTATTATGTACTATATAGTGCTCCTATAGTACTATTTTATGAAAATTTGAATAACACCCTTAGATTTAAGGTAACCAAGGAAGGAAATTAACATAAACTGGATGGATATGTTATCTAGAAAAACATGCAAAGTTTTATCTTGTACTGTAATCCATAGCAGCAACCTGCTGTTGGTTGTATGTTGTCAAATATCTGCTTGTTTTAGATTACTGCAAAGTACAATTATGGAGGATTGGAAGGAAGGTTATTAACAAAAACAATTGCATTTCTGAACAGTAACAAACCCATAGAGCCCAAACATAGATCAGGACTCACCAATAATTTGGATGGGCTCATGTAGGTACCCAGAAGAATATCAGGGCTAAATTTAAATCAGTGGTCCCCAATCAGTGGCTCAGGAGCAACATGTTGCTCACCAACCCCTAGGATGTTGCTCCCAGTGGTCTCGAAGCAGGTGCTTATTTATTAATTTCTGGCTTAGAGACAAGTTGCAGAAAAACCAGGTGTATTGACAAACAAACCTCATGTATGCTGTAAGTCCACATAGGAGCTACCAAATAGCCAATCACAATCCATATTTGCCACCCTCAGAAACTAATTTTTATACTTGTGTTACTCCCCAAATTTTTGTAAATTTGAATGTGGCTCTTGAGTAAAAAAAGGGGACCTATTATCTAGAATTCTTGGGACCTGGGGTTTTTCAAATAGGGAATCTTTTTGTAATTTGGATCTCCATACCTTAAGTCTGCTAAGAAATCATTTAAATATTGAATAAACCCAATAGGATTGTTTTGCCTCCAATAAGGATTGATTATATCTTAGTTGGGATCAAGTACAAGGTACTGGTTTATAAATACATAAAAAAAGGAAATCATTTTCAAAAATTAGAATGATTTGCTTATAATGGAGTCTATGGGAGATGGCCTTTCTGTAATTCAGAACTTTCTGGATAACAGGTTTCTGGATAATGGATCCCATATCTGTAGTATGAATGCTTCTGAGATTCTAAAAATAAAGTTTTTTTCTGTACGTATAATTATTCACGAAAAATAAAAAAATTAAACATAGTATTAAGACAGATTTATTAAAGCTTAATTGAACTGTACATTTAATGTATCTTACAGTAAATTTATTAAATGGATTTGTCACAGAAACAAAATGCATCAGTTAATAGTGCTGTTCCAGCAGAATCCTGCATTGAAATTTTGAAATTTCACATGGGGCTAGTCATATTCTTCATTTCCCAGGGTGCCACAGCCATGTGAACTGTGCTCTGATAAACTTCAGGCACACCTAACTGCTGAGCTGCAATTTGGAGTGATATCACCCTCCTCCCTTTCCCCCCAGAAGCCAATCAGCAGAACAATGGGAAGGGAGCAAGATAGCAGGTCCCATTAGATACAGAATAGCACTCAATAGTAAGAAATCCAAGTCTGGCTTGGGACTCCTCCAGTTACATGAGTAGGAAAAACAATTAAGTTATCTAAAAGCAGTTCTAATGTGTAGAGCTGGCTCCTTCTGAAAGCTCAGACTCTGAGCTTGGCCCCTACACACCAATATTACAACTAAAAAAAAATACATTTGTTGGTTCAAGGGTAAAATTTTAAATGGTAGAGTGATCTATTTGCTATATAAATAGTGTAATTTAGGAATAAAAAGTATACTATAAAAATCATGACAGTATCCCTTTAAAGATGTTAAGAATAATCAAAATTTTCTTATGTGTATGGTTGAGGATTATGTTAATGCCAAAAGATTTAGCAATCCAGTTTAGAATTTCATCAGTTAACAGGGTGGTGTAATGGACCCTAGAACTAGGCAGTGGTCTGAATGAATGATTAAAAGATCATTAGGAGAGGACTTTATTAGAGAGATAAATAATGAATGTAACAATTACAATCACACTGTTGTCTCATAGATAAGTCTTTTTTAGCTGCTGGGGTCAGTGGCCAATATTTGAAAATTAGGAGAAAAATAGTGTCCAACCTGTAACAAATAAAAATGAAGACCATTTGAAAATGTTTAAAGAAAATGAAATTCTATAAAATACTAAAAACGTACTATTCCTTAAAAGAGAAGGAAAAGTAAAAACTAATTAAGCTTTATCAGAAAGGTCTATGTAAATACAGCTATAAGCACTCACAGAAACGCTGCACTGACTGCAATTCCTGTGCCACAGACACACAGCTTTCTGTTCTCTGCCTCCCCTCCCTCAAGAATGCTAAAAACTCACTCCCCCCCTTAGGAATGTGGATCTGAGCCAATCAGCAGGAAGCTGATTCATAGTCTTACTAACTGAGCATGTTCAGTTTGGTCTTGGTGTCTGTGCAGGAGTGAGGCATTATGGGAACTTTCTTTACAGCTCAGCGTTTTTTCTTCCTGTTTGGCTTCAGATCTTCTGAACAGGTGAAATATGGGGAAACTTAAGGGTACTATTGACACAACTGAAGGTATGCCTGCAGCTTGAGATTAACTCTTTACTAGCCTTTCCTTCTCCTTTAAATAAATCTTCCCCTACATTTTTTTAGTCATTAGTTTTGTTTGTAAATTCTTCAGCCTGTCATGAAGAAGTCCCCTTGTTTAAAAAAGTTACATATTTTAAACTGCCTAGGTTTCCAATGCTTTATGTAGTCCATCATTTTTGAAGATTAAGTTGTAGAAAAATAGTCAAATATTTGTTTTTCCAAATTAATTTGGAGAAATGACAGCAAAATGTAATTGTAAGATGTTTAAAACTCATATTTCCTATTGCAGAACTTCAAATACAAGCTGTATTATTTACAGTCCTTGCTCCATACATGCAATTATGTAGTTCCATGGAATATCAATTGTCTGCTGGAACAACAATATCAGTCATGGGACATGCAGGAGATTCAATTGAAACATGAACAATACAAAATCCAAAGAGTTTGTAAGTAACCTGTAAAGAACTCACCATCTATTTAAAGTGTTGGGCACACTGAGTGACCTATCATATTAATTTTTAGGATTTCATGGATTAATCACTCACTTTGTGTCACAATCTCCCTGAGGAGACGCCCTGGAGTACCAGGTAGGTGGGAGCCTGAAGACTGGGTAACCCGGAGTGTAACCATAGATCACAGAACTGGTGTCAGAGGCCATGATGATAATGAAAAACTTTAATACTAGTGACGTAACAGTGCACACAATGGAAATACACACTGCATATACAGTATAACACGGCAGGCAGAGGCGGAATCCAAAACAGGCAAAAGGTCAGGGCAAGCGGAAAAGAAGCGAAGTCGAGGACAGGCCAAGGTCAAAACCGGGAGATCAATGCAGAACTAGGAAGGGCACCAGAGAACAGGAACAAGGTAGAAAGCAGGAACAGGACACGGGAAAACTGGAGCTTGGAACCAGCAAGAAAAGTCACAGGAACCAGGAACACGGAGGCAGGGTCACAAGAAACAATTAATGACCAAGCAAGGGGCAATGGTCAGGGAAAGGCTTATAAAGGGTGAAGATTAGGAGATGGGAAACACATGAGGTTAATGAGGTGGGCGGAGGAAAGGGAGCAGACAGAAAGTAGTAGACAGACAAGAGGAGAATCAGAAGGCCCAAAATGCCTCCAGTGGCTACAGAGGCAAATGCATGCAGCCAGGAACACCCCAAGTGGTGTTCAAATCCTGGCTGATCCTGACACTTTGCATCTCACTGAGACTTGCCAATTACTTACTGTACATGACTTTATTTTACATTCTGAAGACAGAATATCTAGTGCATAAATAAATATTGATATGAAGTCAGTGATTATGTATCTTTGAATAATTTATTTTTACAACCACTGGCTTTGTTTTAACAAGAATGACAGTCAATGGGAGAATTTTTACAATCAACATTCTTACTTATTCAGACATCAAAGTTATTACATCTGATCTCAGCATATGGAAAATATAAGCTAAGGCTTTCAGCTTTCTTATCGTTGATTTTTTTCCCTTAATCCTAGAAAATTTTACAAAAATGCATATATAATGCAGATATATTGTTTTTTCAAATGAGACTATGGGGTAGATTTATTATGCTGTGTAAAAAATGGCAACAAAATTTGGCACACATTGCCAGGCATGTGAAAAACAGTGTAAAATTGGTGTAATTTTTTTACACATTTTTTCTTCATTTTATTTCTCCATTTTGTCTATTTCTCCATTTATTTTACACAGCTTTTTACATCATTTTTCTGCCAATTTCATTTTACACAGCATAATAAATCGGCCTCTTTATGTAGTGCTGGGTATAATGCTACTATTTTTGTACACAGGGGAGGCAAGTTTGCCTGTTACTGTCCTGAGAAAAGCAACTCAGTTTATGGATGTGTTACCCCTATTTGGCTATAAAATAGTCAAAACCCAGGCTTTTGTGGTTTAGAGTATGGGGTACATGCGACTCTCTTAGACAGGATGGGCCTTCGCTATATGGAAGAGACCTGTGGAGCTAGGATGTAGTTAACTACAACTCACTGTAGCTATGTGCAGTTCAATTTACCAAAGATGGACGCCAGAAGGTTCTTGCAGTTGAACTATAGACAGGTTTATTGTCAGAGACAAATGAATCAGCAGGGTTATTGCATATACTCACACAGATGGTAAATATGATATTAGTACTCTGAGGACAATAAGAGGATGCACACCGTTTTATCCCAGCTCTGTTAGGAGTCTGGACAGGGTAAATGCACCTGGTCAGCTTGGTACCCCTTTGGAAGCAGTCAGGATAGATACCTCAGTCCTCAGGTTAATAACTCCTAGCTTGAGAGTCCTACAGCCGACTGTGGAACAGGGTTGAGATACTGCCTGTCTCCTATGTCTTAAACCGTGGCCCTATGCTGAGGAACAGGAAAGGATGCTTCCAGCTACTTTCCTTGGTGGAACCGAGCTGCTCTTGCTTCCTACCCTCTCTATCTCACTCTCCTAGAGAGTGCTCTTAAAAGAGTAACTATCTAACTGGTCCTCGTTCATGGGGTCCCTGCCCTGACTTCTCTAGAGTATATGATGGTAACTCTAGGGCAATAAGGCTTTACTGGGGCCTTGTCCTGCTCCCAGGCTCAGTGACCTGTTCCTGCGACACCAGAGGCAGCTAAAGAGGAAGCCACACCTTTTTTCTAAACACTATATTGGAGTGCAAGGGGTGTGATCAACAATATAAACCAATAGGCACAATATGTAAATTGTAAACTAGATACATGGGTCTTTGCCTAGTAACAGCAGAAATCAGAAAGTGGTAGGGTTTAAAGCCATAGGGGCAGATTAACCCCATGGGTCCCTACAGATGTTTCAAAGAAACAGTGACAATGAAGTCTGTAATATTATGAGATCTGGAGGGATGGTGATCTACGGTATATTTAAACATTCACAGCATTTCTCATGTCAGAAGATTCTGATTTACTGGTATTTAGCCTGGAGAAGCAAAATAGATTTCTTCCAGTCCTACAGAGCTTACATTTAACATTGTATCATATCATGACTACTAGTGATTAGTAGTCATAATCACCAGGCATAGATTCACAGCGAATTTCCGCATTTCACCTTTGGTGAATTGTTTCACGAAAGTTCAGTGAAAATTTGCGTCAAAAAAAGTTGCGGCCACATCAAATTGGGTGCAGTCACATTCAAAAAAAGGTGCGGTTCTGTAAAAAAAGACGTGGGCCACAAATGAGTTTTTATGGCGAAGTGAAACGGGACAGATTTGCTCATCACTAATCACTACAACATTTCTTATAGTGAGACATAAGTGTCCTCTTGGATGCCCCTTTACTGAACATTCCATGGCACATACAAGGGTATGCCATGGAACCCAAGCATCTGAAGACCTGTACTTAATGTCTTTCTAAGGGTGCAATTAGCACAAGAACACAGAGCATAGAATCTCTTTTAACACTCAATGTTCTACCCATAAGCATGTACAACACATCCCTCTAATGCTTACTCAGTCCTTTCTTCTACAGAGCTTAGAATCTTGTCTCCCTTATGGTAAGAACCCACAGAGCAAATTAATTGCCAGTGGAAAGACCTTTGCATCGCTTTGGTAATCTGAAGATGCACAAAGTTTCCTCCTGCAGGTAACTTTGCACGACTTTGGAAATTAAAGCGTTGTGAAGGACTTTCCACTGGCAACTTCTATTGTTGCTGGTGGAAAGTATTTTTTGGAGCACTTGCTCGCCCTTGATTAACTTGGTCTGTGGGTTCTTACCATAAAACAGGTGCACTAACATATTCATTAGGGGCATTTTCATAAATGTCTCATAAATTACCAGGATATGTTTTGTAATGTTAGTTGGTAAGACAGTAGAACAACTATATATACAGTGTGTATTCCTTTTTTTTTTTTTTTTGCTAAAACATGCTATATTCTGTACACCCACTCTTGCCACAAGAGAAGAGAAGTTGTAGGATTTGGTGTGTATAGTAAAAGGTCCTTTCATTTTATTGCAATACTAATCCTATAGTCTTTTGTGTTTCAGTGCATACAGGCATTTGCCATTTAGCACAAGACAATAGGGTTGACTCACTAAGGTGCGATAACGCTTATCGCATGCTTTTTTGCATGTGATAAACAAAAAAATGCGCAATTCGCTAAAGTATATACCGCACAAAAATAGTCTTCGCAACTTAAAGCAAACAGCATCGCGTCTAAATTAGCGCAAATATCCTTTTAGTGAATCGTGCGTTGAAGCGAAAAATAAGACGCAATTAATTTTTTAACGCATGCTATAAATAGCGCTCGTTTTATCGCACATTAGTGAATCAACCCTCATAGGTTTTAGGCTGTGTAGCTCCTGACAGGATGAGAGACTTTTCTGAACGCTTGTGTTTGGCTTGTCTCTTGTTATCTGTTACAGGTTCAGAGCTCAGTTTCATAGCACGCACTTATATTGGAAAAATGTTCATGGTTAGAGATAAGCAAACTGTTTTACCTGGGACATTTCACCATGATACCTGCAGTTTTATCGCAGCAATTTTTTTTTGCAATCTGCAAAACTATGCTGTGATCTGTTTCACCCAAAAAAAAATAAAAAACATGATCTTTTCATTAGAAAAAAAGACATTATTTTCTGCCCCTTGTCTTTCAAATCAGCCAATAAGAATGATTTCCTCCCAAGCCCTTTCCATGTCTATCTAAGGAGCAATTTGTAAGTCAGTGAAAATCAACTTTTCTATCAGTGTAGAGCAGCGTTCTGCAACATGTTGCTCCCCAACCCCTTGGATATTGCTCCCAGTGGCCTCAAAGCAGGTTCTTATTTTTGAATTCCTGATAAGGAGGAAAGTTTTGGTTGCATAAAAACCAAGTATAATGCCAAACAGACCCTTGTAGGCTGCCAGCCTACATAGAGGCTACCCCAGGAACATTTTTCCTGCTTGTGTTGCTCTCCAACACTTTTCATTTAAATGTGTCTCATGGGTATAAAAGGTTGGGGACCCCTGGTGTAGAGCAATGTATATGCTATTGCAGAGCTAAAAATGCCTTAAGTGCAATGTACAGGGAATTTCTCTTTCCCATTGATTTCAATGCTTTTTAGTGAATTTTCTGGATTTCACTAAATTTCCTGCAGTTTCCTGCAAAAATGAGTTTACTAACCGCTATTTGTGGTACATACATCTTAATTTTCATGTAACTATCAAACAGAAACAAGATGATTTGCTTTAAAAATATTAATATTTATATAAATTCTGTTTGAAAGCACCACTTCGGAAATATACATCTTTCATCACCAATTGCAAACTTCTTTTATATCAAAAAACTTCTTTTATGTCTTGTGTAAAGCTTAACATGATCATTAGGCATACTTTCAGAAGTGTGTCATTATGGTACTGTTTTCTCATAATTTTATTGCCAGTGGCCTCTCTGAAGTGGCACAGACAGCTTCAAGTACCTTTTCAGTAAAAACAAAATCCCTGAATAAAAATCCCAGACAGAAAAGTTGACTTGCGGTCATGTTATTGTGAGGTTTAAAATGGTTTAATCTTAACTTGATTTTCATCATGGTTGCTCTGTCTTCACTCATTAGCTATGCTGAAATGACCCAATAATGAAGCTACCTCATTTTGTATCATCCAGTTCCATGAAAGGCCTAACATACCCCTGCCATTGATAATATTATTTTATTTTAATATGCGTCTGTCTCTCTCACTTTCATTCTCTATGGCTTTCACATTATAGACATGAATTAAAAGGCCATATCCACATTTTACTATTAAAAAAACTTTTTGCAACACACTAAAATGTCTGGAAAGATTAAATCGCTGTGACATTTTTATTGCATAGAGCAAGCGGCCTGGTTTTAATTTCCTGGAGATTACTGCAAGATCCCAACTATATTTGCTAATATTCTGGGTTAATACTTCACACACATAGGGATAATTACAACACCTTATATGCAACACTAAACTCTTACTTTAGAATTAAATAAACCAGATCTCCTGTTCCCAAAGAAACCAATTCCTAGGTAATACTGAATCTATGACTTAAATTAACGACAGTTAAAAAATATAACCATTCATTGGCCATATACTAAAAAAAAAAAAATGATCGTGGGAAATGTACATTGTTATCAATACCCAAAGTAATCATATGCTACACTAAGTTATAAGGGAAATGTGTAATGTGTATGTCTTAGAGGGAAAAGCATTATCAGCTTTATAACCAATTTCTGCAATCTGACTTTCATTATGAACATGCATGTAAGGCACCAAAAAAAATCTAATATTGCATGATATGGCCTTTGTTTCCTCAAGGGCTAATCGCTGACACACTACAGTAATAGCAATACTGCTGTACGTCAGTATATGAGAGAGATATATAAAAATATAAACTTTGCAATGCAAAACAGTATTTACTGTAAAGGATACATATAAGCAATATTTTTTAAATAAGAGGCAAATAACACTGAAATTATTCCAGTTTCTGCTCTTGAAAATGCCATGTGAAGTTAATCATGGAGAACTTAAGTAGTAAATGCCTGCTAACTTAAGAGAATTTTTAAAGCAGTGACATTGAAAATAAAGTATGTTAGTATTTTCTAACGCCAAGTACTGCATATTAACCCCAGATAATTTAGATCTTGGCTTTTAGTGCTCACAGTTAAGAACCGTAGTGGCCATGTTATATACTACAACTCCCAGAAGACTATTAAACCATTGGGCAACCTTTAGCCTTTTACTGTTGGATGATAGAAGATGTAGTAAAACATCTGCGGGCCACAGGATTGAAGACAACAATAACCATACATCTGTTGCAATTAAAAAATGGTGCGATCAGTGGGAAACATAGAATACTGCAGTTAATGGAGTTCAATCAATGGTAACAACAATGATTTCCTGCCCAGAGATAGAAGCACACTCCGTTATCAGTTAGGATCTCATCCCAGTGATATCACTTGTGTCATATAACTCATATGGGCATTGTAAAAATAATGTACCCCTGTTATATAATATGAGGGAATAAACAATCAGCTCAGATATCCATGACCTGTATAAAGAACTCAACCACCGACTTGTGCTTTTCTATACAGTAGTCATGGAACTTCTTGGTGGCTGGATATGTTAAAATCTGAAGTATTTATTACACCTTTATATTAACATTAAAAAAAGGATTAGGACTTAAAAAAAACTAAAGAGGCAACCAGAAAACAAAATACAGAACTGCTTAGCTATATAGATTAAAATCATGTTGCCTATGCCACAGAAAAAGCTTGTCAAACAGCTTGCTGCTGAATTATTAAAACACTTTTTTTAAAATCCTCCACAGCTCACACGGAAGAAACATATTTTTAGTCAAGCCTTTGCATATATCCTCACAAACGTACAATTATTTCTTTGTAATGTATAACCCATATTATAGCTCTGATTGTAATAGTGTCCAACACTATTGCGTCAATGGAAAGGTTTCCTTCAAAACAACTGTTCATCCCTTAGGCCCACCTTCTATTAATTCCTTTGCAGAATGTATTAACAATGTCCTATAAATATAGAATGTGTTAGTCATTTAACATATCTTTGCTTTGTGATATTGATACTTCAGTTTTCTGAGATTTGTTGGTCCCAGGAAGTTTTCACAGGAAGTTTTTCAGGAAACATTTGTTCCTTTGTGGTTTTCTCTGTCAGAATGTAGCTGCAGCTCGTTCTAGTCCTAGTTTGTTTATAATTTACCTCATCTGTGCTTTGTGACCCATATTCCTGACATGTAGTCCTGGGGACTTGGG
The DNA here is from genome assembly GCF_000004195.4 of Xenopus tropicalis. NCBI lineage: Eukaryota > Metazoa > Chordata > Amphibia > Anura > Pipidae > Xenopus > Xenopus tropicalis. The sequence goes on from NC_030684.2 coordinate 84,111,373, forward strand.
GACTTCTGAATACCGAGCAGGATATGCTGGCTGCATTGTAATTACACATTAAATGAACTCAGCTACTCCTCAAAGACTTTGAATCTCATTCCCTATTCAGTGCCTTCTGCATCCTTGTAAACAGCGCAAAAAAAGACAACTAGTCTTCCTCTATTCTTCCACGCAGCATATGCCACTCGGGAGACCAGGATATTAGCAGTCATTTAATAATACTCTCATATTCTGTATTTCTGATTCAGAGAGCATAAGTGAATTCAGGCCTTGAAAGAATTCCTCAGTGTAAGCAGCACAGTTTGGCTACATGAGTGAACATAGATGCAAAGAAGAATGGAGCGAGAAGGGAACACAATTTTTGTGTGAAAGCCATATAAAATTATACTTTTTATTACATTTTGAATTACACTGAATATTGCTTTTTTGTGTTTTGATTTGATTTTTAGTACCTTTAACTCCTTCTGCAAAGCCTTTTCACAACACAGACTTGATTGTATCTGTGAATGTCCAGATTAGATGACATGTAGACATGGACTAGTAAAATTTGATTTCAAAGAGAAAATTATTACACAATGAATTTCATATGAATTACATCTGAGTTGGTCATAAACAATATCTGCAGCAATAATGCAATATTCCCTAACTTGAATGCATACTCGCATTTAGAAGCCTCCTATAATTATATATATATTTACAATACCTATTATGTTCAACTATTTCCTTAATAACCTAAATACCATATAACCCTATAAATGCACAGAACCTAAATAACCATGTGCCCAGCACAATAGGTATATCATGTCTGTTGCTGGGTAATTCCACATAAATATTAAATTGTACATAGTGCAAGGCTTCAATACTGATATCACAGTTAAGATACTTCTTATAGGGTTCTCATCTTTAGCAACAAATGCAACAGTCCTTGTATGGAGTCTAGTTAAAATGACCAGAATGCCTTCCTTTGGAGTAATAAGTGATCCACATCTCTGCCTCTTGGTGGGTTATAATTGGGAATGACAAAAAAAAAGTGTGAGTTTGCCGTGGTGAGATCACTGATGCTTGGCACAGGCATTGTGGACAGAAAGGACAGCCAGGACAAGCAGTAATCTCACCTGCTGCTTGTCCTGACTATTAAAGCAAGTGGTGAAAAATTTGCCATCCCAAGTTTGCTAAATAAAACTCACAGGCAAAACGATTCTGAAGAGATTTGCTCATCATTAGGCATGTATTTGAATGCTAAAGCTATATGTTTAGCCTTCAACCACTGCTGCACACACAGGCTGTTTAGAGTTGTCTTTTTTTACATTCGGTTTTGGTCTAGGATCAAGGGCAGCCCTTAATGTTGCTCAGTACATGCTCATTGATTCCCCATAATTGTCTTATTGTTTTTCCACAGTATAACAAATATATGTTCTCTTTCCTTAGAGTCGTCCTTATCCTAGAACTAGTCAGTGTAATTACTGATCATTTAACACTTTTGGTTTTTCTAGAAAAATTGAATTGCTATAAGGACTATTATTGGTTTAACAGCAATAAGGATGGCTTAAGATGGCTACATAACTGTTCTGGACTTTTTTTTTATATTTGGCATATCAGTTGGACTTAAAGTTTGTGTGTCTATAAATGCTGGGCAATCTCACTGCACATTATCACTGAAGAAGGGTCGTGTGGGTCCTGAAATGTTTGAAAGTGTTTTGAAGTGCCAAGAGCACTGTATGATAAAGCTGGGAAAACCCCATTCAACTGCACTTTCCAGGTGTAAGGCACTCTGCCGGTCCGGCGCGCTCCCTTACCTTAGCTCGCGCCAGCTGGCAGACACCCTCCTGTAATGGCCCGCACTTCTGGGTTTGCACGACAACAGGAGACGTCACGGCGTAACTGCGCATGCTCGCTGACGTCGTGACATGCGCAGTTGCGCGCATTGAAGCCTTAGGTGCCATCTTGGTATAGGTTTTTTGTTTACTTCCGTTCCCTTACTGTTTTGGCACCAAAATCTGCCTATTTATACCCCTTCCCCCAGTCCCTCTTTGCCAAAGCTTGCTTCTGCTTGTACCAGTTCCTGCTCAAGCATGTTTTGATTGATTATTCTGGTTTTCAACTTCGGTTTGTTTCCTGACCACGTTCCTCGCTGCCCGACTCAACCTCTTGCCTGTTTCCTGACGTTGTACCCGACTGATCCTTGTCTCTACCTCGATTCGGTTATCTGTTCTCTGAAGTTTGTAGAGCCCCAGCTAGGACCGCAGCAGAAAGCTCCGGGGCCCCAAAAGGGCGTCGGTGAAGACCGGGACTAGTTGGGTGTCTTTGCTTACTAAAGGAGTCAGATTTTCTCCAGTGGTACCATCCATTGGCTCCCTCCTAACTAGTACGTTACACCAGGTATTGGAAATTTCCAGGTTTCATCAAATATGGGCATCCCTGACTTTAACCTGCCTGAAGTATGCAATCCAATGTCTACGCTTGTGTCAAAGCAATTTCTATTGGCTGTCTGGTGTTACTAGTGGCACATTCTACATGATTTCTGTTCTGCAGATTCTAATCTACTGTGCAAGTTCTTTTAGGCAGTACAAGATGAAGTATTCTGGCCATGTACATAGCTTAGTGTTTTGTGTATTTTAAAATATACTGTACTTGTAAGCATGTGTAGGTATTAATTTACATACTGGGGTTAATTTATAGCATTAATTTGAATGCATTTATTTACCTTTGAGCACAATTGCATTTGGTGTCAAGATAATGTTTATGTCCATTCTTTTAGCTGCACTTTTTAAGTCTGGCCACAATGGAAAAACTGGAGCTACTGTCACCTTTGAGGTGGCAAGGTTTCCCAGTGTCATTTCATCTGAAAAACACACAACTTACCCAACAAGTCTTGTGAGATGCACTGGAGCTTGGCATCAAAACACAGACACGCTTTAGAAACATGTACCCTAAGTAATGAAAGATATGAATTCATGGGCCGACTGCAGGAATTTTGGTGTGACTGTAACTGCACTTACAGTCATAAATTAACCTTGTAAACTCTAGTTATTCGTTGCAAAGCGATCGTTAATTGTAAATTTGAGCATATGCTTCTTTTCTTTCTTGTGTTTATTGCCCTGGTCTGGAATTCTAGAATATTGCTAATATTAGTTTTTTTATCATCCTATTAGTTGGTGTTTATATGGATAGTTTAGTTTATAGTGATAGACCAACAGTGCATAGAATATTATTAGGATACCTTCTGAGAAGCACTACCATTATTACAGTAACTCCAGATAAGTGTAAACACTAATTATACTACTAATAATTATAATATCTGCTGGACCCAGAGAAGAAAAAATATACAACAAATTCACAGAGATATACTTAAATTATATGAATGATTTGGTAAACTGTCCCTGTAAATATGTATATGTACTTTTCTTGTCTTGCACTTGCAACAGCAATATTCACAGTAATCACATTGATAAATTATCCCTATAACTGCTTATTACAGTTAACTGTCTCATTTTTGGGAATACCTGTGTAAGGCCACAAAAACAACAATTCATCTCTTAGTACTTAACAATCAAGTAATCATTATGTATTATTTATTCACTTGGGGAAGAAAAAGAGGAGGTATCGCACAATTTACACATATATAGTGGATAATGTATACCCTACTGTAATTTATAATAATAGTATTTAGATTATTTATTATAATCTAATACATACATACAGTATGTACATACACATACATATACATACATAATCTACAGTTATTTGTGGGGGGGATCATTATTCTTCTCTCTTGATCTGCATAATTATTTCCCTGGCTCAGTTCCCCTCCACAGGCCTTGTCTTTCTGAACTGCACTCTGTTTACTTGCCCATGTTAGTTTCTCTGCAGTTATCTGACTCCATGTTCATCACCTCCCCTCCTCTATTTGTTTGCCTTCCTCTGTGTGTTTATCTCTCTGTAATCAGCCTACATTTGCTTGCCATCCCTGTATCTGTTTCTCTACTCATCATCCGTCTCCGTTTTCTTACCCAAGTTTAATATTTGTCTAATGTCCATTGGTTATTGCTTCAGTCTTTCTCATCTTCCATTTTCTTTTCCCTGTGCAGGTCGAGGTGCAGTGAGTGGTGAATTGCAGATGCTTAGGCAGAATGAAGGAGTTGAATGGTGACTTCAGTATGATTGTGATGGCAGGCAGGGGGCTTCAGGTTCATGGAGAAAGGCAGCGAAGGCTGGATGATTTTAGCAGTGCTGGCAGACAGCAAAAAGAAAGCACAGGAGTTGAGTGGTAACATGTTGGAAGACACTTGCATTAGCATGCATGTCTCTACGTTACAAATGGCCTGTAATTACAGAACAGGTTTATGTATTTAAAAGTTACAGTGGTAACAGTGGGCTACAAAATATAAAGTACAGTATCTAACATATCTATTCATAGGTTTTTTATTCTAGACATAGCAACATACTCTTCAGGTTTTAATATATGCATTTATTTCACTATTGTGAATGGACAATGATTCTACCATCACCACTTGCCTATTTCATGAACATTTATGCAACTAAAGGTGGATTACCTAATGTTGTAAAATTGTTATGGATAGGCCTTGTAATTTCACCTCCCAGAGGCTGTTTTGATGCTTGTGACTTTCTTTGACATGACCACAACTTTTTTGATGCATCCACAACTTATTTGACGTGACTGCAACTTTTTTTGAAAGTGACCATGACTTTTTCCCTCACTATGCAAATTTTTGCGGCAGTTTTGCAAAACAATTCACAAATGGCAAAATGCGGAATTCCACAGGAAATCCAAGCCTGGAGAAAAATTTGTGTCATCACTACCTGTGGCCATGGGATAGTAATTGTTTCCTGAATGTTTGTTTAAAGCAACAAGATCACTAGATTTACAATATAGTCATCTTGCTCCTTGGTAAACCTCTAGCCACAGCCAAGGGGATGCACTGGGAAAATATTTGTTTCAGGATAACCAGGTTGCAGCACCACTTGACACGCAATTGGGCCCCAGACTGATGTCTACTTCCTTGCTCCTTCCTTCTCTTCAGGGATGCTGTACCTTTTACAGATTTGCAGCATAGGGGTCAGCTCTGCATTTCAATTACACCAGGCCTTATATACCCTAATCCCTATCTCTCTGGGTCCCTAACCAGGCGAGTAACAATGGGACACTGGTTTCTTACTTCCTCCTTGTTGGAGCCTCAGGTGCTTGTGTCTCTTTATTCTGCCACTGACTCACCTGCAGTGAGCTCCAACCAAACCTTCCTTGTCACTCTCACTTACTTACTCCTACCAGTTACGTTTCTGAGGTGGCCTACCTCAGGCTCCCTGGTCTCAATGCACTGTCCCTTTTCTTATTGGCCAGAGAGGAAGTGGCTCTCTATGCTTCCCCTTTGAAAGCTTCTCCTGGGAGCCTTCCCTGCATAACAACACCAATAACAATTGACTTCTATAGAAACTCGCAAGCTTTTACAAGGCAAATTTTTGCACTTAATAAATACCAGACATTTGAGGTTTTAAACCATAACTCGAATTGAGAAAAAAAAAAAAAACTCGACCGTTGATAAATCCTCCCCTTTAAGTTGAGCCCTTCCCCCTTTTTTAAAAACAATATAAAACTCATTTTTATAGACTGTCCTACATGTCCATGACATGATATCTGGGATTATAATTGCTTCATGTCTGGAGAATAATTATTTTATCAGACTCCTAAACTGTATGAAATTCACTGCTAAGCTCTCTGTGCTATAAATTGATTGTGTGCTGAGAAACAAAATAATTATTCCTGATATCAGGCAACAGGTTAAATAGCTACTGTTTCATAATCCTACAGGCAGGAAGAACAGAGCCCTCACATACAGAGCCTGCTCTTTCCAATTTCAATATATCCCAGAGCAGCTGCATATTATAAACACGTCTGATTTATTTTTCATTCTTGAAACCCAAACCTGGGGTGTGAATATTATCTTATTCAGTAGCTATTTTGGTCCCACAGTTTCTTTCTTCCTCCCAATGAAATGTTTATATCCTTTCCCATTGATTGTTTTAGCTGAAATTTGTATTTATTTTACAAACGCCAAGAAAGCTTTCCATAACTGAGAAAAGCTGGTTTTATTGATTTTAACCATGTGTGGATCCTCATAAGATTCTCTTTGTTTTCCTTTATCCTGCAGGCTTCACAAACCCCATTGTTATGAACAAAACTCTTGTTTGCCTTAAAAATTTCAAGATGCTTCACACATACAATTAAGTAATATACACTTTGAGAACTTGTATACAAACTCATTGATGTATTCACTAAAGTATGGTAATATGTGTATTTAATGTTTTTTAAAAATTAGGTGTCAAAACCACATTGTACTGGTATGCTCATTTGTCATATCTCATATAAGTCTTATGTTGCTCTAAATAATGCAACTGCAAATAAAGCCATGTTCATTTGTGACATGGCTTTATTTAAATACCTTATTTATAATAATATTAATAATAATAGCCTTTATGAATGGATTTGTAATAGTACATACAAGGGAGCTTTAAACCACAAATACTTAACACCTGTCTGATAGAACCCTTAAACTGGCAGATAGAAGCCTCTTTAGACAACATGCGTCAATGCGGTGAATACATGCACAGCTCCTTTACTTACCTCCATCATATTTGTTGCAGTCCATAAGCAGATAAATATAACACAGCTTATTGTTAGTGGAGCATGATGGGAGCAAATAAGCATTTAATAAATAGCACAAAGACTTTGTTATTAATTGCATTGATTGAATTGTCACTGATGTTATTTTGCCAAACTAGCGGTCCCCAAGCTTTTTTGCACCATGGACCGGTTTCAGGCAAGACAATTTTTTCAAGGACCATGGGGATGGGGCGCATTTTAGGCACATAATTAAGCACAATAAACTCCATTTAATGGCTTTGAAAAAACCATTTTCAAAGCCATTTTCATTGCCTTTGCAGTCGGGGCGAGAGGGAGACCGGTTTGGCCCGGCACCAGTCCACGGCCCAGTAGTTGGGGACCTCTGTGCTAAACAAAAAGATTAGCCTCCCATGCTACATTTTGTGCTACCCAGACAATGACATGAACTAAATGGTACAAACACAAATGTGCAACTGGCAAATTAAGGTGGCCCAGCAGATATGCAGGGACATCAACATTAGATATGAACTGGACATAAAGAGAACCAAATGAAGGTGGGGGGATCATGTCTGTAAAATCCCCCTATTATTTTAATTTACCTGCTCCTGCAACCTTAGTGATAAACATATTATTGTTTTGACAAGTACAGTTCACATAACAAAAAAAACATTTCAGCACTGTAAATAAAACCATTTTTTCTTACCCACAGGCTGACAGCAATCCTTTCTACTGAGCAGAGCAGCTGCCACTGCAAAGAAGTAGGGGTTTTATTCACTGCAGGGTGCTCCTAGGTTAGCTTGCTCTGCAATGCAGAAATCACCTTATTAATTCCCATTGGTATCCATTTTTTTAGTAAAACCTCTAATTTTTTTTTCTCTAATTTCTCTATTTTTATAACATATTTCCAGTGCATATTTACTTTGACCATTTATTTCCCCTTTTTGCTAATTATAATGAACATTCAAAGCATTTTTAATGAAAGGATTAATAAAAATTGCTTTCAAGCCCAAATTTTGAGAATCCTCTATTTTATTAACAAGGATAAAACACTGTTTTTGGAGACTGAAAGAAATAAAAAACAGCATTTTATTACTAGGCAATAATGTTATTAAAGTTGATGACAATCTATTGAAATTATGGGTTATCAGTAACATGTTCCATTTTGGTAACATTTTTTTAAATACATGATATCAATTTAATGGACATGTTTTGAAGCCTTATAAATAGTTAATCCCTACTTTGATAGAAAGCGTCATAAGAAATAGAGAGCAGTACTACGGGGCTTTATAAATACATTATGTATGTATATCTTTATTTATAAAGCGCTACTTATGTACGCAGTGCTGTACAGCATAATACAGTAGGACCTGTCCTTCTTGTGGTCATTGCCCTTGTGCGTACACCAATATTTAATTCCATGTTGCAAACAGTGGTTTTTTAATGAATAGTGAGTTCTGTGGTTTAGAGTATTTCTTACATGACAATAGTAGTTTATTTTTCTATGCATTGCAGCAGACATATAGCTAAATGTTCAATTATATTACAAATACATTGTAACCCCCCACTAACAAAAAAATAATAAGTACATCATTAAGTTCTTTATCCATAAGCAAGCTCCCTATGTTTGTTAAAAAATAGAATTTATTATTGCTATCAGGCACAGTTCTGTCTGACTGCAAATTTGTAAAATACAGTTATGGATGACTTTGGAATAGAGAATAAATTAAAACACTTAATCTAGCATCCAATCTCATTTCCTAATGCAATAAACCTACTAAAAATACAGTTATGTGTCAAATCCTAGGCAAGCAAATACAAGTCTAGGACTGTTGAACTAGACATAATAAAACAATAACTAGATTCAGTTTTATTGTTCAATTAGTTTTGGGAAAGAAATTAGCAGGATAGTAGCATAATATGGGAGTTTTTTTCAGTGTATTACATAGCTGTGGATAATTTGTCCCCTTTCCTGTGATAGATATTGCATCCTGTGTGTGGTCCCTAAGCTTTTGTTAGGTTTCTTCTTTCCTCTTCACACTGCCAAAAAATAATTTTCACACAGGAGGCTATTATCCCCATGGATTTATCATGCTAACATTGATCAGCTCAGAGCACAAATATTGAACTTAGCTCTTCTTACAAAACAAAGACTGGGGAATTGGTGAGAGAATATTTTGCAGTCACTAACAGCACATATGGTTGGCAGATTTCTTTTTACTAACCTAAACCCATAGCATAAGGCATAATAGAGCAATATCTCTAGGCAGTGAGTAACAGTTATGGCAGGCTCCTATTACAGCAGTGATTGGTTGTCCCGATATGATGATTAAGCTATATTTAGAAGAAAAAATACATTTAATTTTTAGAATTTTATTATAGCAAGGCTCTAGAGCCTTTCTCAAGATAAAATGGCTAATATAACACATCACATTTAATAGACATATACCCATGGGTGTGTGCCAACCACTCCACCAATCACTTCCCCCTCACTGTGACAACATAACCCATTTAAAGGGAAAGTACATATATTAAAACCTTTTCTCTCTGTGTACATCTCAAACCCCAAATAAAGAAATACACTTCTCACAAAACCTAAGTGGCATTTCGGAATACATTGGTTTCATTGACACTACCTGGTATTCAAAAAACAGTTAAACTGGCATTGTTCATTAAGGCCCCTCAGACAGTACAAATTGTACCAGGGGACCACTGTTACAATTGGTTATGATTGGTTATGCACTCCAACAACAGCTTTCATACCTTTCATATGAGGGATACTTGTATAGAGGCTAGAGACATCTGCTGTTGCCAGACAGATGTCTCCCTTCTCAGGAAGCTTAGGTTCTTTGATACATTCCAAAAAATGGGGTGTGTCCTTTAAATAAGTAGTAGTATTCTGAACAACAGGTTGTAATAAGCGATCTCTATACAGCCCCAAAGGATGCAATAGACTATCCCTAGCTGAGACTATGGGCCTCCCAGTGGGGGATTTATGACCTTGTGCACTTTCAGTAATGTATATAATTTGGGACATAATCACCCTTTGTGTCTTTGCCCTTAGGGAACTCCTGGATCAAGAAAGCTTTATCCTTATCAGAGATCCAGTTATGCAAATATGCCTCTCCCAGTACATTATCAACCTGTTGTTTATATTGAAGTACAGGGTCTGATTTTAAACACTCATAGATATTAATGTCTTGTAATTGTGCCAGTGCCTCATCCCTGTAATCAGTATAGGTTAAAATTACAATCCACCCGCCCTTATTAGCCAGTCTCACAATAATCTTAGTGACATTCTGCAATGTACAAAGTTCTTCCCTCTCACTGTTCGTCAAATTAACTTTATGTGAATCCTTAGACAATTCTGCAACACCATTCTCTATGGTGTCCCCCACATCTGATGCCAGACATGTATTGTTCTTAAAATTATCCTTCAAGTCCAACAGTCATGTAAATTTAAAAAGTTCAATATCAAATTGAAAAGAATCAAAAAGTACTGTCGGTAAATATGAAAGTCCCTTACTCACCAATGACTTCTCCCCATCTGTTAACATATGTGAAGACAAATTAAAGATAGGGATAGTTACTTTCTGGGTGGTCTCTTTTCCTCTTTCCATGCCTGAAGGGGCTTGTGTCTGTTCTAAAAAAAATTCTCAGCTCCAGGCTCTGCATTGAATCTCTCAGTTCCCACCACATCTCTAGTTGGGGCATTCTCTGTAGCAGATCCATCTCCGTCAGCTGCAGATATATATATATCTCATTTCTGTCCTTTGGTTTTTGTATTACATATAGCTCGCAGGACTTTTTATGCACGTATTTTGCCTCTGTAGATTCCTTATTTCTTGTTTCTCCCTTATACTGCCGTTCTCTTCTTCTTTTCTAGCACTTTCAGCATTTGTCCTTCTAGTATTTGTTGGTTTTTGTTTGCCCCTTCCCTGCCCCCGCCACTATGTTGTACATGATAATTGTCACAAATTTAGGCAATATATGTTTCTATAATGTGAGTTTGTGTATTTCTCCCCTCTGTTTGATTATGTTTACATTCTGTAATGTGGGTGATGGGGGTTGGATTTTGTTACGTCAGTAGTTCACGTCGCTGTTTGTTTTCCTGCCATATGCAGTATTTATGGTTCACTTTCTCCTTGTTTTGTAACTTTGAGAAAGGCTGGTGTGACACTTCTACAATAAAGAAACACTGTGATTTCACTTAAGACTTGTGAGAGCAGTTTCTTTCACTATATACATTTGCTAACCAGTTTCAAAAGACTGCACCCAGGAGTATTTCTTCTGTGACGTGAGTGCCGTCATTTCCTACTTGTATATATACTGAAACTTCAATTTTGCAGTTTATCTTCTGGATAGAGGTCTTGTACCTTCAAAAAAACCTTAAATGATCAGACTTTGGAACTGCTTTATCAGTATATTATTTTTATTTGGAGAAATGTACCCAGGTGCCTTTATCGTTTATACATGAGTGCTGGCTACTCACTTCATCACAGTCACAGGCAGTGGACTCCAAAAATAACCTAAGCACATACGCTGGTGCTGTCATAATTATAATAAAAGTCACATCAATAACAGACTGATGCACTCAGGGTCTCATTGAAAAATGGATTATAGCATAGTTTATACAGTATAAGTCTAAGTTAATGTTTCAGACCCCTTAGAGGACCTTTATCAAGACATACAAAAACCTTCAGAGTGATGCCATCATTATCAAGGGCTTATTTTTCAATAAAATGGCCCATTATTGAAGTGATATACAGTATATTAGAAAACGTTGGAATAAAAGTCTAGATTCCCAAGTAGTCAAATATTTTGTTTTGTGAGAGTTTCTCATCCTTATGTAGGTAGATTGCATTAATGTCCCCAAGGACATGATTGCCAAAAGTGTATGAATTCTGTATACTTGAATGTACCTGTTTATTTGTAGAAGCCATCTTGGAAGGGCTCTTTAAACATAAATGCAAGTTTTTGAATAAGCCCTTAAGTTCCATTACTAGCTAAGGATGTTACAGACCATTGTTAAATCATGCAATCTATAACCTATATGTCAATTGCCATAATGGTCTATAAAGTTAAAGGAAAGGTGTGGAAATGGCTTTTAGAGACAGAGTGAAACACAGGGACAAAGAAAGACTAAAAATCAGGAAAGGGGTAAGGAAAAACAGTTTGACATTTCTTATCAAAATTGTCAGACCTTCAGGACCAAATTACTTCCATCCAATAATGTCCATTGTGAATCATAGAGATATCAGTGAGGTTGGGCATATAAACTGGGTGGCAGAGGACGACCTTAGCATATACTGTATATTCTGGGGCAGACCTCCGCTACACAGGCCCCAGGTGTAACTCTAAATACTAAAAGAAACTACATAAAAATACTTATACTGAGGACCATTTTACTGATGGACACTTTTGGAAACATTTACCTTGCAATACTCCCTCTTTGGGGATGTGACTGGACTCCTTTCCTTCACGGTGCCTGGACAGCACCTTAGATAGACAGGCCATTGGTTGATGTAGATAGAAGACAAGGGGTGGACAATAATGTGGACTGCATTTTTCTGCAACAGAAAAAAATTCTGTAAGGGGTGAAAAAGTTCTCTCATTCTTACTATGCTTGTATACGCTTCTTATCTTAACATGTATCAAACCCTTGTGGGTTAGTGCATTGATTTTTTACTGAATGTTTGCAAATGTAGTAAAAAGTAATGTTTCTCATTTTTAATCATGCAAGCCTAAATTTATTTCATGTGTCTCTATACAGCCATAGGCTCGCACATCTAATTACACAGGTCATAAAATCCTTCAAATATTTAATATTATAAAGGTACAAAACACTGGTAGACCAAAGGGATTTCAGTAAGAGATTCATTTAAATAGGTTTTCCTTCCTTTGAAAGTCACAATTAAATTCTTAAGGTTGACCTGTTTCAATGGACTATTCACTGCTCAAAGTAAAATAGAACAGCTACATCTGACAGGTCTAACATACGACTTTCAGTAAAGAACAGAGACGTACATCTATAATTTAATGCATCTCTCAATTAAACAAGTAATCTTCATCCGTTTGTATATATGCTTATGCAGCTCATGAATATTTACATGCCATTATACTTAAAAACCCATTGAGCTTTAATTACAATAATGTATCTGACTTTATGAGGTGACCTAGGAAGCTATTTGTGTGAGAGGTGATAATAAATGGGGAGAAATTAATATCATCAGATCACTGGAGGCTTTTTACACCCTTGGTTAATAAAACACCTTTATTTTTGATGAAGTCAAAACTGTTTGAGTAAGAACACTAGCCTTTACGTGGAAGAAGTTCCTCCAAAGCTTATCAAGTTTAACCCATCAAGGGCATACATCGTGATTACTAATCAAATCTCTAGAGAAATGTCGTCACACCTTGTTCTCTTTTTGGTTATCCAGTTTCTTTTATTTGTATATTATTTTAAAGTTTTAAAAAAAGTACATGTTATGAGCAAGTCAACACTTAAACCAGTGCTGCCCAACTGGCGGCCCGTGGGCCGCCAGTAGGACAGCACTGGTCTAAGTGTTGACTCTCTGTGTGGCCCCCCACCTGTCTGGCTGCTTTGATGGCTTGCTCTTGTGTAAACTTTAAATGGTATCAGTACTGAGATTAATGTAACTGCATGGTTCTCACCTCAGATTCAGGCTGTAATCCCCCTGTATTGTTTAAAAATTTAATCCCCTGTGTTGTTCACACTTTTTAATCTGTGCATTGTTCACCCCCTGCAGTGTTCACACCTCAGGCTCAGACTGTAATCACCCACATTGTTCCACTGTTCACAGTAGGAGCAGTAGAAACCCATAAATAATCCCTGCACACTACAAAAAGAACATATACTGAGGTGGTACTGCAATTAAAAAGTTTTTTAATATATAGTTATTGTGCAGACTGTAGGAGCAGTGCCAGCATTTTATTTGTATATTACTGTATGCTGCCTGTGTGTGCCATACCCACAAAGGCAGGGTAGGGTAGGCAGAGTATGGCACACACAGGCAGGGTAGGGCAGGCAGAGTATGGCACACACAGGCCAAGTATGGCACAAACCAGCCAAGAATGGCACACACAGTCAAAGTATGGCACACGCAGGCAGGGTAGGGAAGGCAGAGTATGGCACACACAGGCAGCATAGGGCAGGCAGAGTATGGCACACACAGGCAGCATAGGGCAGGCAGAGTATGGAACACACAGGCAGCATAGGGCAGGCAGAGTATGGCACACACAGGCAGCATAAGGCAGACAGAGTATGGCACACACAGGCAGGGCAGGGAAGGCAGAGTATGGCACACACAGGCAGCATAGGGCAAGCAGAGTATGGCACACACAGGCAGGGTAGGGAAGGCAGAGTATGGCACACACAGGCAGGGTAGGGAAGGCAGATTATGGCAGGTTTTTGCTGTACTACAACCATTAATATGGGTATGGTCATGTGATAACACGGGTGTGGTTTCAAGTGGGTGCGGTTTCAAAAAGGGGAGTGGTTAAAACTGGCTTCCATTATCGGCCCTCCACCACGTAGGTCAGAAAAATTCCGACCCTCTGTACCCCAGAAGTTGGACAGCACTGACTTAGACCATACATGTCTACTTTTTTTCCTAAATGTCCATGTTGCGAGCCTTTTATTAATATCTTTATCTTTTACACAGTTTTTGTAATAGGATGTGAATTCAGCGTAAGTCAGCATAAGATGCAGGATGAACATTTTTACATTTATAGGTGAAGAAACCAGTTTTGTCAGTGTTGTTATTTTAAAAATAATTTATTTTCTAAGTACTTGAAAATACACTTCATCTTTGTAAATATATGTAGGTATGTATATTTATATAATGTGTCTTGTATATGAAGCACTGTACATTTTACAGTGTGTTAATAGTACAGACAGGGTAGCAGACAATAAAAATGTGCAATAAAAATATACAGTATATACAGTGTCACATGGTAATAGATGCAGTCATTTTGTCATGTTTTAATTATTTTAAAGCATTTTGGAGTGCCTTTTTCACCATCAGGGCACCTGGAACTCTGGCTGATCCCCCACCCACCGCTTTTGGTTGTACTTTTTGTATGCTGTTTATACACTGATTATGTCTTGTTTCTATGTGTGTTTCTTTATGCTATAACTTATTATTTCTGATTTTATATTTTGTAAATTTGCAATGTTTATTAAGGGTGTGTCACAGTGGTTGGTGGTTATTTAATTATTCCTTTGCCATTTGCTACAGATTACCATGGTTCACCAATGGCTGGCATTGGGATATGTCTTCTTTACATCTACTGTATACCACATAGTTTCTTTCAATTCTGATTTATTAACCTAAATAAGCTGCACCTGCTTCCCCAAAGTCTTATTTTGCATTCTGCCCTGCAGTTCTGCAGTGGACTGTTAAAGTACTTATTTACTTTGCCTGTCAATGAAATTTATTGAGGTTACAGATATGTGTTCTTTTATAAATTAGGAAGTTGTATGTAAAATGAGTAAAAAATAATTATTTCATGTGTATAGTTAAACACAAAGGGACCTAAACTGAAATTCACACTTTGGGAAAATCCTTATACCATTTTGTATACCGAAAAGAGTACAAGGTGTGTTGGGGTTAGGCAAGATATATGTAGATTCGGTTCTCCAGGTTATTTTGTAAGGTACAGATGGTTCTCAGTAATCTGTTGTTTTAGTACATGCAAAAGTGTGATAACAATGAGCTCGGAATATAGCTTTCTGCAGGGAAGCCTTGCGGGAACAATATCTTTTCAATTGAAATGTACTAATAGCATGTTCATCCTGTCAACCTGAGCTCATTCACACTTTATTCTGCACAAAAATGATGGGTAACTGTGAATCCATCTGTGCTCTCTGTGATGCACTGCACAAAAAAACACATTTGAAGACTTAAAGGATTTTGAGAAAGTTGATTTTCTTTTTACTTTAAATTACAAACTATAAATTAAACTCTAGTAGCTAGATCATAACTAACTGAAATGATTTATTTTATAAATCTAGATATTTTCCTCTTGTTTCTGCTAGTGATTTGAAAAAAAAAAACTGTTACATTTGTAATCAGCTTGAAAATGTTATAAACAAATGTAGACATCAGTACATAACAGTGATGTCTTAGGATTTCCACATAGTTATCTCTGGACCCAATAGTTGCACTGTAAAGTACAATTAGAATGGTATATTGTAACATAACCTACATTTCACTGGATATTACTGAGCCTGCATCTATAACGTATGGGGTGAGTCCTCTACTTGCATATAGCCCAACACTTCCCTATGGTGCTAGCAACAAGGCAAAACAGGATCCAGGAGCAGAAAGTGGTAGTGAGGTAAGTGGTAGTGTTCTTCTTAGGAACTTGATATTAATCACAGATAATTTGAAGAAGTTACAACAATACTACACAATAATCAGGAGCCAGCCAAAGAAACCACCAGTGTCTAAACCAACAAGTCTGTAAGCCACACCAGTGCTACCACTTCTTGCTGTCTATCCTGCAGCCTAATAAAAGAGACATCAGAAGAAGCCGAGAAGCAACAGCTAAAGATTTTCAAACTGAAATCCAGAGACAGATTTGAAGACGTGAGAGCCATGGTGAAAATGCTGGGTCAGGCCCACTTTTTAGGCCACGCCTATTTTTAAGGCTACTTTCTGATGCATTATAATGCATCCACTAAATTAAGAATTTCTTTGCATAAAAAACCCGGTACCATTTATACAGAAATATGGCAGATAGCTTTAAAGTTAGAATGCCTACAGTACTTATCCAACATTTGCTGCTATAAAAGAAAAGTATTAGCTCCCAGATAAATACCTGACTTGTGACTACCCTAAGCCATTTAGCTCTGTGTGGTACTGGGACTGAGTGAAGAACTTTTCAACTTCCCTGGAGTTGTGTTGCACCACAGGTCAGATTGGGGCAGGTTGGAAGGTCCTTACCTTGGTCCCTCCTCCCCAGCCTGTCACTGTACATTACACTAAAGCTAGAGAAAAACAACATGGGATCTTACCTAGGCCCCCTCTCTATTCTGTCAATATAAGGTACCTAAATAAAAAAAAAAATAAAAAGTTAATAATGTGCCTGATAATAACATTTCCTCTCTACACAATTTAATGAACACTTTCCTTAGAAAACAGAGGCTTAGTAGCAACCTTCCAGTTTGCCTGAGCACAGCCAACTACAGCTATTTTATAGTGAGCAGTCTATTCCTAAAGGCTGAAGGGTATTTTACTCAACCAGTCAGCACCAGGGCATAAGGTAACCACATGGGGGACTTTTTAAGATTCATTACAGCCCAGGGTAAGTTTTCCACAAGGATCAGGCACCTTACACCAGGAGGAGCTTCAGACAGGCTATAAAACTGAATATTTTATTATATTAAATGCTTGTTAACTGGTTATTCTCAAGTCAAGTCAAGTAGGTTTTTATTGTCATTCCAACCATATACAGTACAGTACACAGTGAAACGAAACAACATTCCTCCAGGACCAAGATGCTACATACATGCAACACATGAAACAATACAACATAAATTTAATAATAATTAAAATATTGTGCAAATAATTGCAAATTGCAAAGAGCAGTTCAGGTAGGTATGAACAATTGTGCATAAACCTAATCCCCCCCCACCTGGTTTATGTAACAAAAATATGGACAAAGTATACTTCTATTAATTAAATTATTAATGCCACATTGGATATACATGTTGCTTTGTACTATATCACATTATATATATATATCTATATATATCTATATATATATATATATACTGTATAATGTTATTATATAAAGAAATAGATATAGATCCTTGAAATGCAAAGATTAAAACTCGAAAAAAAAATTCAAAAGACCAATGCTTGATTCGATATAGAAAGCAAAATAAGAAAACTGTAGGTTTAGAAAAGTATTTATAAGGTAAAAGTCTACATAAATGCTGTTTAAACTGGAGAATTATTTTATCTTGATCCAAAAATGCATAAAAGGGATTAAGTACAGAGATTTCAGCAGGAAACTAAATGCAACATTGAGCTTTGTTTATCACACATCTAAGGTAGTAAAATAGCAATTTACATCAAGGAAGAAAATTAACATTACACAACCATGTTTTAGCAGCCAGCATATACCATTAAAATGGAATGAATATCTGAAGGAAAATTGAAGTTTTGTCCTTTAACATGTCTTGTATTATTATAAGAACACCCTGCACTGCTATGCCTTCCGTTCCTAACTTTATGTTAAAATTAATGGCACATATGTTTGTGTAATGAACATTTGTGACATTTTGATCCTATTGTAGGATTTTCTATCTTGAAATAAGCTGAGTAGTATTTATTTGCCAGATATAATAAGAATTTTGCTTGGGGTCTCTGACAAACTCACTTTTTCAAGGTGAAGGTTGAGGATCTTAAAAGAAGATAATGAATAAAAGAACTGAGATGTATAGAGTGTAGAATGCAGAACAATATAGCAACACACAACCAAAAATTCCTACTAACTAGTTGTTTCTCATATTTATAGGACAAAAACAATTCTTTACAAACGCCTCTAAGAGCTACTGTATATTAAATATCTTCACAACGATACACATATTCTAACGATATACATAATTCTAACTTCTCGGGGGTTTATAAGGGTTTAGACACCTAAGTACAGGTATGGGATCCATTATCTAGAAACCCATTATCCAGAAAGTTCCGAATTACAAAAAGGCCATCTCCCATAGACTCCATTATAAGAAAGTAATTCAAATTTTTTTAATTGATTTCCTTTTTCTCTGTAGTAATAATAATACAGCACTTGATCCCAACTAAGATATAATTAATCCTTATGGGAGACGAAACAATCCTGTTGGGTTTAATTAATGTTTAAAGGATTTTTCAGTTGACTTAAGGTATGGAGATCCTAATTGCAGAAAGCCCTTTTATCTGGAAAACCCCAGTACCCAAGCATTCTGAATAACAGGTCCCGTACCTATATTGGATAACTGTCAACTGAGAGCTTTAATAATAATAATTAAATAATAAAATACTATGCATAGATGAAAATGTTTTTTTCATTACATTATAAGAGCTCCAACATAGTCTTTTTTTTACAGTTTAATATACTACTGTAGAGGTAACCCTATCCCATGCATTGCTTTGATGATCCTGTAGGACCATCCTATATGATCATAGCGACCCTAGGTGCAGTGCTAGTACTATAGACATATGTACATACTGTAGGTAGTGCCAGTAGTGTTATTGTTAAAGCATAATGCAAAAATGTACAAACTAGCATCTTCCAAAATAAAGAATTGTAAATACCTTTTGTATTTAAAAATATTGTTTACTTCCTCCATATTGCTACACTTAATGGTACTTCAGGTGATCAGCTGCAAATGAATTAACTCTTGGAATACAAATCTCTTTCTTGGATCTTCTATATACTGTATATACTGTATGAGGTTTTTGGATCTGATTTTGGCGCCATTTTCACTATTTGTTATCCTTGGTAAAGTTCCTAATGTGGACCAAAATTTTGAACACAATTGGTATGTGAAATAAAGACATTTAGTTGTTTTTATATTTGGGAATACTGGTCCTTAGTAAACATACATATATAGTTATGAGCAAATTTTTCGCCAGGCATGAATTTGCAGAAAATTTCCGCATTTCACCATTGGTAAATTGTTTTTTGTGTTTGCACAAAAAAATTCATTGCGCATGTTTGATAATAACCAGCACTCTCTTGCATTAACACAAAAAATTGCAAAATAAATACATTTTGTTGTTAAAGTCTAATGCAAGAGAGTGCTGGTTCTTATCATTTATAAGCATTTTTTTGACTGTGCGCCTCGACAGAACATTTGGAGACAAGTGCGCCACAACCTCTTGAATATATAATATATATATATTCAAAAATCATTTCCCAAATTGTCAGAAGCTCTCTGTTCTAGAACAAGACACCTAAGGTGTACTGGCCTCCGTTCTTTCTGGATGAGCCACAAGAGGCAGTGTGACTTGAGCCTGGCGGTTTATATCAATGATTTATTCCCCTGGCTGATACCACCTATGATCCAGCTGCAGGCAACAGATCAATTAAGGGGTTATTTAAGCCTTTATCTTTCTATTACTTATCCTAAATCTTTTATCTCTTTTGCTGAGACCAAGCCTTCTGAGTTTGATTCATGTCCTTCATTCCTTGCAGACTATCCTGAAATCAGTAAGTCTGTGGAGTAAAGTGCAAGAGATTTATTTTAATTTATATGTTAAGAATCATGGTTGGTTGGGCTATGAGATTGGGCAAATATTTAAATACACTTAGGGGCACATTTACTTACCCTTGAACGGGCCGAATGCGTCCAATTGCGTTTTTTTCGTAATGATCGGTATTTGGCGATTTTTCGGAAAATTGTCGCGACTTTATCGTTGCCATTCCGAATGTTGCGCAAAATTTGGCGATTTTTTCGTAGAGTTACTACTTGCGCGAAAAGTCGCAACTTTTTCGCAGCCTTCGCGCCGAGTACGAAAGATTCGGATTCATTCAAGCTTCAGTATGGTGACTTTTCTTGGGCCAGGTTGGAGCTGCAGGGTGCCATTGAGTCTTATGGGAGGCTTCCAAAATCATGCTAAGTCTGAAAGTTTCGCCCGCCGCTTACGAGCGCTCAATACGAAAAAGTCGCGACAAAATACGAGTGCACAACTTCCAAAGTAGCTATAAAATAGCTTTCAGCATGAAGGCTTGATTTAAACATCACTTAGCTCCAACCTACACTACTGTCCATTATAATATTTTTTTCTGTACATTTTCACCAAGCTTCTGTACAATAACCTCCTTTACAATAACAATCATATTAATGAAAATTATGGTAGAGGAAAATGAACACTTATGAACAGCATACCAACATTAGAAATGAACTTTTCTATTGAAAAACCCATTTAGATGAATCATGCTATTTTTTCCCCTGCAATTAATTTCAATCTGTATCCATACATGAGAAGTTACTTTAACTTGCAAGTAAACTAAAGATTTGATGAAAAGTGTTAACTAGGAGAAAATGCAACTTTTCTTTCTAAAAGTAATTAGATTTTTTTTTTTATAATCCAATTCCTTATTGTGTAATAGTGTATTTTAGATAATGTAGTTACTAGAGATGAGTGAATCTGTCCTGTATTGCTTTGCCCAAAAAACGAAAAATGATGCACGCAACACTTTTTTTTGACGCACACAACTTTTTTCGTCACACAACAAATTTTTCCAGTGAATTTTTGGGCCCATTTCTCGAAACAATCCACCAATTGCGAAACGCGGAAGTTAGCTGCAAATCCACCACTCATCACTAGTAATAACCAACGTTATAGAACAAATGGGGCAATGGGAACAAAATGTAGAGTAATGCAATAAAAGGTGTAAGCATATTAGATCTTGTTATCCTTAGCAACTAATTAGCAAGTATAATTTAGGGATTTGACATGGTGACAAATATCTGATCTGCTGATAGGCCCAAGAATTTCAAAACTTTTTCCCCTGATTTATACTACAGTATATTGTTTCCCATATGAAAATAACTACACGTATATAGTTAGTGGACAGTATTTATATCGACAACAGAAAGATAGTTATAGCCACCATGGGACCACCATTGTACTATCTAAGCTATGTATTTATGAACACACAAGATATAATTCATTTTCATAAAGCAAATTGTAGGGTGCATAGTAAATGCCATCACAAAAAAAAAAATCACATGCAACATAACACTGCCTTTGACATGAGGAAAACTGGAATTAGCAGCAGACAATAAAACTAGCACTAGTTACCACACTAGTAGCACTAGTGACACAACTGCCTTCTCATTATTCTGCCATCAATGCAGCCATCTTTGCTATTTTCAGAGCAGGTATGAAACCCATTATCCAGAAAAGTCAAAATTATGCGAAAACCATCACTCATATAATTAAATTTAAGTAAATAATTCTAAATTAAATCATTATAATTTATTTTTACACAAAAAAGGAAATCAAGAAAAAAACAATACCTTGTACTGTACCTTTTACTTGATCTATCTAAGATGCATGAATCCATGGAAGGTTTTTTTTACTAGGCAACCTTTAGTTCACATGTGACAAAATCATTTGTAGCACAAAGTACAACTTGAGAGGACTAAGTAAAAGCAAGTAGTACTTTAACAGTCAGAGCACTCATCTGCAAGCCCTATCTACAGTGCCGGATAAAAGGATTGTGCATGCTAGGCTCGTAATTCCTCTTCTGTGGTCTGATCAGCAAACAATATATTTTCTGTATTAAATGATCTCCTTCATTATATCTTAAATGCTTTATTGCCCTCCTAGACCCTAATTTAAAGACAAAACAGGAGTATTTATTAAAAAAAACATTCCAAGAACCAAGGGGTAAATGCAATTTCACCACCAACTATAGCTGTTGTGGCACTGTTGCAACATTTGCAGCTTTACTTTCAGTGGGTAGATATAGATTAGATTTGATTTTGTTTTGAAAGGGAGTGAGCAGTGAGTGAAAGAGAGAGAGCAGTGAGTAAAAGGGAGTAAGTAGTGAGTGAAAGGGAGGGAGTAGTGAGTGCAATATGTGCATGTGTTGCAAAGGACAGGTAAAAGGATTAATAAAATAAAGGTGAATTTCTCCAAGGGAAGGTGTGCAGGCTTTCCCGAATGTTTATACTGTAATTTACCTCGGAGCTAGGCACAGTCCTTATGGTTTGTATTTTCAGTAATTTAAGCTATTTACAATAGTGCACTAATCAGGATATACTATGATTATCATCTATCCAATAATTGAAAAAAAAAATGTTAATTTGGAATTTTGTTGAAAATGGTATAAATAAATGTCTCTTGTATTTGGGATTTGTATTCCTTTTTATTGCTAGCCCACATGTGTGTGTAATAAATCTTCTCTGAAGAAATGTTAAAAGACTAACTTTTCCACAAACCCACACAAAACGTTGGCTTGAAAGTGAAATTAGTGTTAAGACCAATTTTTGAGGTAGACCAGTGCTATTATTTTTTCCATATAACATACAATTTATTAACTCTTGGGTAGCTAGATTATTCTAAAATGATGATATTAACTAAATGAGTCAAGGGAGGGTCAACAGGTGTCTGGACAGCTGTGATGTAGGCAGCAATAATTTTATTAGTCAACATTTTTAAGGGTTGAAATTTACAGTGTTTTGCCCCTGCAGTCTAAATAGTAGTTTACATTTTTGTGTTTCAACTTAAGTCTGGTTGCTGGGTCTTATGGTTCCAAAATGACCGAAAACATGTGCCTGAAACAACTGGAGTCTTATGTGTGTCATGACTTGGTGTATCCTGGATTACTACCATTTGTCAATGGCTTGTGAATTGGACATCCTCCTAGCTAATATAATTGGGGTCATGGGCGTCCGCAGAAAATTTTCCAAGGGGGGGCAAGTAAGCTAGCATCATCCTGCAACAGATAAATATATATATATATTTTTTTTTTTTGCAGGATGATACTAGGGGAGGCTAAATATGGCCCATACACAGACTGACCTATAGCTAATGTGACACTTAGTGGATTCACTGCTGACGTAAAAAGTTAACCTCCCAACTACCTCTTGCCGTTCCCACTGACTCCCAGGGATACTGTACAAAAGTGCGGGTGGGGGTGCTTTTTTTTTTTACCCTAAAATGTTTAGTATTAGTAGTAAAAGTATTCATACGCGCACTTCTGTTAGGGGATCTGCAAACATTTGTGTTTGGGATCAGTTAGCTTAAAGGGGTAGTTCGCATTCGAATTCACTTTTATTTTTAATGGTTTTTCAGTTATTTAGCTTTTTGTTCAGCAGCTCTCCATTTGGTATTTCAGCAGCTATCTGGTTGCTAGGGTCTTATTTACCCTAGCAACCAGGTAGTGATTTAAACAAGAGATGGGAATATGAATAGTTAAGGGGCCTACTTGGAAAAATAAGTAATACAAAATTATAATAATAATAAAATTGTAGCCTCGCAGAGCAATATTTTTTGGCCCCCATTTGAAATCTGTATAGAGGCAGAAGAGAAAGGCAAATTATTCAAAAAAATTAATTAGGAAGACCAATTGCAAAGTTGCTAGGAATAGGCCATTTTATAACATACTAAAGGTTAACTTAAAAGTGAACCACCCCTTTAGATGTGTTTATGTTAGTTTTATAGCAAGAAAGGCAGTGGGTACTGACTCCCCATTATATACAGTGAGATGCAGTCCGTATTTACAAACCCAGCACATTATATGCCATGAGGAGCAGTGGGTACAGATGGCAGATATTCAGGCCCTGGCACTATAACACTGGCACTGATACACAACATTGGCCCCACTGTAACTTACTATAAATGAACAAAACAATGACAAAAAAAAAAAAAAATAGTAAGTGCAAAAAACAACAACACATATATAAACACACAATGGGCTTTTTCAGAGGGAAAGAGTTAACTTACCCTCCATGTGTTAGGGTAGGGGATAGATTATAAATTAAACAATTTAATGTCAGCTAGTGATTCTTTAGAACTGTATAGTACCTGTGGGATGAAAACTGCAGCAAAAGTTGAGAGTTGGTTCTCAGGTAAAGTTACAGCTGCAGATTCATCTTTTCAGTCTTTTTTTCTGTTTCCAGTTTGCAAAATCTCCTGATCCCTGTGTGCATCTGTGCTCTGATTGGTCAATTTTACTGTCTGTCAAGGAAGCTGTGCTCTGATTGGTGAATCCACAAGAAGAAAGATCCAATCGGAGCACAGCAAAAACGGGCTTGAGGGGAAAGTGCAGAAACGGAGTAAGGTTTTTGTTTTTTTTGCTACTTTTCCAGGGGGGGGCAAGTGCCCCCTCTTGCCCCCTTCTGTGGACGCCCATGATTGGGGTGGGTGGGTTTATCATCTCTTGTGTCTGCATGTATGTGTATTGGCTGCAAGAAGAACCAGTTCCTCTTTATTTGTTTCCATTAGCAAAGATTTATACTTATATTAAAAATATTATACATATTATAAACTGTTACAGGTTATTAACACACATATATATATATATATATATATATATATATATATATATATATATATATACAGCAACAAGAGATCACTTGTTCACCCATTATCAATATATATATAGTACATTAAGACATCCTATGCATTAAACTAACAAGTAATGATGGATGAAATAATTCACCAGGCATGGATTGGCAACGAATTTCCACATTTTGGCACTGGCAGATTTTTTCGAGAAACGTGGGGCAAAATTCAGCATGTGTCAAACAATTGTTGCCCTTTTAAAAAAAAATTGATGCGTTTGCTATTTCACAAATTTTGAAACAGGAAACAGGACCGATTCGCTCATCACTACTACCAAGTTAAGCCCTCCCCTTTACGCAAAACCAGTATTAGTTGTCCATATATTGCAATATACTTCAAGCTGGCCAGCTACATTAAAGTCATCCCCGGTCTGGCCAGTCCTACATTCACTTTCTTCAGATTCATTATGAATTCTACTGCTTCCTAATACACTTTACCTGCAACTTGCTTGCTTTAAGGGTTAAAACCCCCAAATTGTTACCCTTTTACTGGCCCATTGGGATCACCTGTCTGTAGTTGGAAAGGGTGGGAGCTATAACATTGAGCTGGCCACTGCTCCTGGATAAACTATAGCAAGAGAGGGGAAGTTGTGCTGACCACTACATTTTAAACCATTAGTCAGGGGGTTAATGAGGCTGTGACCTCAAAATTCATATAGGCAACAACAAGAGATCCTCTGCACTCACCCATTATCAATATATATATGACATGAAGCATTCCGTGCATTAAGCTACCAAGAAATGCCCTCCCCTTTAAGCAAAAAGGGATTGTTTGTCCATATATTGCAATATACTTCAAACTGGCCAACTATATCAACATCATCCCCTCTGGCCAGTCCTACACTCACTTTTATCTGATTCATTAAGAATTCTACTGCTTCATTATACATTTTACAAAGGGACTGATTTTACCTGAAACTTACTTGCTTTCAAGGCTAAAACCCCAAATGGTTGCCCTTTTATTGGCTCCACTGGGATCACCTGACTGTAGCTGGGAGCTTTGAAGGGTGGGAGTTTTGAATATCTTGATTTTATTTTTCAAGTATTTTTCAATTATTTTTGAAGCCTACTACTGAACCTGCTATATATTTGCCAAGGTCAGTGAACTTAGCAACCAGATAGGAGAGCAGTAAAAAAGCCTGCAAAATAAGTCAATACACAAATAAACAACAAATGTAAAGTTATTTGTTTCGGTCTATATGGTAGATCATTTTTAGGTCAAGTTGACCTTTAATGCCTTTTATAACATATTGTACTTATTTTGCTGTGATTGCTAGTGCCAGAAAATCTATTTTTACATACAATAAACTCTTGAAGTACCGGCCTGCTTTCTCTTCGTTTTGATATTTGGAATTTTCTGACAGCTGCTGCATTTCTAACTCCCTTTGAACAAACATATCTGGGACGAGATTCAAATTATGATTACTCGCTCTATTTTTCTACCTGTTTCACAGTTCTTTGCTGCAGAGCAGTCAGAAAAGACTCCTCTCCGAAGATTTTAAGTCTGGTTATGGTATTTATGACAAATTAATAAATAAAATAAAATAAATAATCTCATAATATACTTTATTTTCAAATGTTTTCTGACAGACAGTAATCACTTATTAAATAAATTATATCTAGGGCACTTAGAGAATTAGCATTAGGAAAAAAATAACACTCTAATGGGGTTATGTAATAAAAGGCAATATGTTTGTACAGGAGCAGTAACCCATAGCAACCAATCAGCTGGTAGAATTTACTGGTCACCTGTTAAAAATCAAACATCTTATTGGTTGCTATGGGTTACTGCTCCTGGGCAAACTTAGTGCCTTTTATTACAAATGGGGGTATACTTTTGCAAATGAGCAAATCTACAGCTGGGCAGTAACCCACAGCAACCAATCAGTGACTGGCTTTTTACAGGCATCTGCAGGTGAATAATGAAAGCAAACATTTGACTGGTTGCCATCCGTTACACCATAGGTGCAGATTTGCCCAATATTTATAAATGATTCCACTATAATGGGTATGGACTAATTTGGTCAGGGATCCTTATTTATCTTTTTGAAAGCAAAGATTACAAAATATGGAGGTAACCAGGTAATATAGGTATTTATAATTGTGCAATGGGCATACCTCATAATGTTGCTAATCTGAACTCATAGCTGGGGAGGATTATTTATGGAATGAAGTATGAGGTTCCAGCCTCTCAAGCTCGTGCCTGATGTAGTGTTACCAAATACACAGTTGGATATTCAAAGGCATTTTCAACAATATAGAATCCTCTACCAAATGTATATAAAATTACTGCTATCCTCTAGCTTTGCATTAATGTGTAGTAGAATTGTTTTTTTTATTTCACTAAGTATATTCAATTAAGCATTTTAATCTCTAATCATTCAAATTAAATTGCTTTGCAATATAAAGGCATTCAGCAATAGGGATCCATATTAAACATTAATGAGTGATACTGTTTTTATGTTCTTCAGACTTGCAGTACTAACTAATTTTGTTTGTAAATTATTTAGTTGGTCAATAAAGCAAAGAAAACCTTTTTGTATATTTTAGCAGTAGAGATGCAATTATGTCTTTGCTCCAGAAGAGTGGTGTGCAGCATTGGGTATTTGTACCTCTCAAGAAGACCCAATATATCAACAGTGAATAATACAGTAATTTGTTATTTATCTCTATGTTATATTCTGCATGTACAATAGGGTGGTTTAATTGACATTAAATCAATATCTACGGCAAAATATATAAAACCTAGCCCTTTCCTTCCATCTTAAATCCTCAATATTGTATTGTGTAATGTGTCTTATCTACAACACATTAGATATCAGGGTTTGATATAACTTGTATCTGGAGTACAGAGTTATTGTAAAGAAACTAATAAATCATTACAGTTTAAAAAAACACTTTTATTTATATTAATCAATCCCATACCATACCTGTGTGTATATATATAAAACCTGTTATCCAGAAAGTTCCAAATTACAGAAAGGGCATCTCCCATAGACTCCATTATAAGCAAATAATTCAAATTTTTAAAAAAGTATTTCCTTTTTCTCTGTAATAATAAAACAGTACCTTTACTTGATTAGTGATGAGCGAATATGTTCCGTTTCGCTTCGCCGAAAAATTCGCGATTCTTTCAAAAGATCAGGAAATGCCGAAAAATTCGCAAAACGTTGAAAATGTCATGCGGCAAAAAAAATTGTCGCCCGCGGCTATTATTTTGTCGCACGGCTATTCTTTTGTCGCCCGCGGCTATTATTCTGTCACGCGGCTATTATTTTGTCGCCCGCAGCTATTATTTTGTCGCACGGCTATTATTTTGTCGCACAGCTATTCTTTTGTCGCCCGCGGCTATTATTTTGTCGCCCGCGGCTATTATTTTGTCGCCCACGGCTATTATTTCGTCGCCCACGGCTATTATTTCGTCGCCTATGGCTATTATTTTGTCGCGCGGCTATTCTTTTGACGCCCGTGACTATTCTTTTTTGACGCCCGTGACAATTTTTGGACGTGTGACGAATTTTTCCGTGGCGGATTTTTTCATCCGTTTCACGAAACAATCCGCCAATGGCAAAACGCGGAAATTCGCCGCAAATCCATGCCTGGCGAAACATTTCGCCCATCACTATACTTGATCCCAACTAAGATATAATTAATCCTTATTGGAGGCAAAACAAGCCTATTGGGTTTATTCAACATTTAAATGATTTTTAGCAGACTTAAGCTATGGAGATCCATTAAAGATCACTTATCCGGAAAACCCCAGGTCCCGAGAATTCTGGATAACCGGTCCCATACCTGTATTTTTTTTTTTTTTTTTTTAAATAATCAAAATAAAATTGTGTTGGATTTTGTTGCTGCATTTGTGAAGCTATCTTTATAGATTGGAGAACCTGATATGATGGATTTTGTCTAATCTATTAGTGTGCATGATCTTCAATGTATGATGATGATGAAACAACAAGGTCCACAAGATTGAAAGCTGCTAATCTCCACCAGGGCCTGGAGGATTTCAGTTACAGTATTTGGAGACCTTTTGCTCTCTTATGAAATATCATTTCCAAGTGTTTTTTTTTAGCATTGTACTCTACATTTCATTGTGGATTAAAAGTATTAAAGCAACTTGTGTTTATATAATTATATTACTTTATTATATTTATTACAAATGGACAATAGAAAGTTTATTGGTATGGTAATGAGTCTATTGGATCATATAAAGCCATTTTCTTTGATTTATGCTGATTGTTGACACTATTAATGATTTGTGAAGAACTAATGAGGATAAATAAAAAATGTCTTATTGGCAGCCCTGACATAGCTCAGCACTGAGCACTGTCAAATATATAGTTTATACCAGTATTTATGATTTGTAAGATTTGCTATAAAACAGTGTGAATCTTTATTAGTATATTGGCATTAAGCTCAGTTATCCAAACACTATGGCTCATTACCAGTATAAAGCAATGCTGGCCATTGTATCGGCACTTAACTTCATACTAAAATGTGTGGCTCATTATGAGAACATCACCACTTAGCTCAATTGCATAAAAAGTGTGGCTCATTATCAGTATTTACACATAGGGCTATTATACGAGACAAGTCATTATTATTCTGGATGAACTGAGCATTACTTCTTGAAATAATTTGTAAGCAGAATATAAGATCAGAATATAAGATCTGTGATACGGTTTAGTAAATGCCAAAAATGTGACTGTTCAGCAGAGAGATGTGATGCCCTCATTGTGATATCTCATTACTAAAAAGGTCAAAATTTTGTGTGGCAGTATGTGACATGGTTACCTGTAACAAAAACCAAATGACTGTTTTCTAAAGGACAGAATAAACTATTTGCATGAATATTTGTGTATGGGCTGGTAAAGTGGAGTTAATCTCTATATGTCTCTTGTATAGGTGAGTTCTAAATGTCTATTCTCAAGGAATGTTCTTTAGAATGCAAGTATATTTATGGCATCCGTTATCCAAAAAGCTCTGAATGAAGGCTATTTCCCATTTCAAGCAAATAATTAATATTTTTAAAAATGATTTCCTTTTTTCTATATAAAAATAAAACAGCATCTTATACTTGATCCACACTGAGATATAATAAGTCATTATTGTAAGCAAAACAATCCTATTTGGTTTAATTAATGTTTCAATGATTTCTTAGCAGACTTAAGGTATTGAAATCTAAATTATGGAAAGACCCATTATTCGGAAAAACCCTAGTCCAAGCATTCTGGATAACAGGTCCCATAGCTATTGTCCAAGGGTATCTAAAGGGGTCATTCACTGGCTTAGGTTCAATTTTATACAAGTGTGGAAACCCATTGCAAACAAATAATTATTTTGATTAACCTACAGCAATTATAACTGAAATAAAGTTTGTTATGGTTGCAATAATCATATGGGGTCCCTTATCCAGACACCGAGTATCCATAATGCTATGCAATATGGGAAGGCCGTCTCCCATTTAGTCTAGTCCAGAAGCAAGTAATTCCAATCTTTTTAAACAATTACCTTTTTCTTTTAAATAACAAAACAGTGCCTTGTTCTTGTTGGTATCTAAGCTGAATGAAATCATATTGGAGGCAAAACAGCCCTGTTGGGTTTATTTAATGTTTAAATGATTTTTTAGCATACTTAAGGTATCGTCGTCCAAATTATGGAAAGGTTCCTTATTTGGAAAGCCCTAGGTCCCAAGCATTCCAGATAATAGAGCCTAGAAATGTACATTCATTAAATTCTTCTGCTTGCAGCACCTGGGTTTCTGTCCTGAACTGTTCACAGCATGTTTATTTCTCCCTATCCCTGCATAGAAACTACCAGAAACTTAGGAAGCAAGACAGGGCAGCTCAATGCTGCTTCAATAGATAAATCACAACAGATACATCAGTGACTAGTGCCAAGACCTGTCAATAGTGATGAGCGAATCTGTCCTGTTTTGCTTCGCCATAAAATTCGCGAAATGGCGAAAAATTCGCAAACCCCATTTGTCGTGCAACTTTTTTTGTCATCCGCATATTTTTTTCTTCGACCACTCCTTTTTTGACGTGACCGCGCCCAATTTGACACCCGACAAAAACATTTCAGTGCGTGATATTGCTCACATTTTATAATAATACAACTAGCATGTTGTTACTCATGCTTAAATAGTGTTATTTATTGTCAACTTTGTGGTTCAATGATTCTATATTTATGGACTTAGAAATTCAATGCTTCTGTTAACCTCCTATAAGCTGTCTTATTTTGTTCATTCCCATTGTTAAATCAGTCACAGGCATCTCAAAGCAGCAGTGCAGCAAATGTTAATTAGACTTTGAGATAAAGGGTAATTTATTCTACTTTGTCTTTTGGTACACTGACTTTGAGAGTATATATAAAATACCTCCTATAAAAACTATATAGGGCTTCTGTTTTACTGCCTTAAGTCACATGGATATCTGGAAAGGGATTCCACCATAAAAAGTGACAAACTGTTTATAAATAAATTGAGGATTACAGTACGGTACACAATAGTACTTTTCGGCTAAAGTAAACATCTTTTATTTTGTCTGCAGTACCCCTTTAAATCTTAACATGCATGACAGGGGCACCAACAATCTGACGGGCCCCTCCCAACAACACCAAGTCCCCCCACCTTCTTCCTTAAAATAACAAACCAAACCACATGATATCTGGCATGAGGAAGCCTTCCCCTTGTAACCCCTAGTGCCTCCTCCTTTCCCTATAGCAGCCCAGGAGACTACAACACCCATAATTTCTAAAACCCTCTTCCGGTTCCCTCCTTTCTAGCCCTGTCATTCCCAGTTCCTGGCTCACTCCCCATGGGCATCCTCCCTAGCATTTTCTTTTTTTTTTATTTCTATTTTGACAACTGGGGGGGTGGGGGTGGGTCACTGTTTTTCCCAGAATTAGGTTGCTTCATTTATCATTGCAATCATGGACACTTATATGAATAGACTCTAATATGCAGCTAAATAAGATTGATTAGATGGAATAGTCAGAATGTTTAGGCTACATTTAAATAAATGTAAAAATTGCTTCAGAAGAAGAATATAATAATGTTGTAACATTCCTTTTATGAAAGTGGAACCCAGAGAAAGTTGGTTGACACTGCTGAAATGCATTGGTTTGCAAAGTCTACCTCCTTACCCACAAGCCTGAGCTTTGTTATTGGAGATACTGGTATTTGTAAGTTTTCATTTATACTTTGTGAGTGCATTGCAAATGTATACACTGTGAGTGCAATTTTATTTTGCTTTTAATTCATTACAGTTTACTCCCCTCTGTATCTTTTTAACATTTCTATTAGTGAACATAATTTTAAAATGTCTGTAGTGGCAATTTATGTCAGAGGTGAGATGAACTGAATAAAGCAAAATGAAATGTAGACCCACGTGTCATGGATCTCCAAGTGACTCTAGTCCTTTACTTCCTATCCAGGACCAGAATTCCTGTCCTTCAGAAATGCACTGGCCTGGGGTACTTTTCAGTTGCACCCACACCCAATCCTGTTGCAGTGTCCCAGGCATTTGAGGGTGGAGGAAATCCTTACATCATGACATACCCCAGTGATTCTTCCTTTCATTCTTCTTTCAGCCCTGATATCTGTATGTATGTATGATATAAACTGAACAATTACCTTAGTTATTCAGTCATTAGAGGGGTATTTATGCTGCCAGATTTTTTTTTAAAAAAAAGTTCCAGCATCTCTCATGTCACACAAATAATAATTTGCATTCTTTGTAACTAACTCTTGATATGTTACATATTGTTCCAACAATATGCCCAGTAACATTCAATAAAAGCCCAGATTGGTGCTCCATTTCCTTCAGGAGCTAATGGGTGAAATTAAAATGAAACAGAGCACACAGCAAACAGTGAAGCATTTGCAATGATTACATCTGCCAGGGTCAGAGGTGGATGTAGAAAAGGTCAAAGCTTTGCTAATGTGCAGAGGCTGGCAGAATAAGTTCAATCACACTGAAATTTTCTGGGCTCATCTAAAGTGATTTAGGGAATAGATAAAAGCGAGCCAAGTGTCACTGTGAAAAGAGGACTCCTAATGGGATATCTTGTCTGATCAAAGAGGGGAATAAAATCATTTTTAAATGCACTTCTTCATGCAGCTGATCTTGTAGCTGAATACAAGACACTCTGTCCTACAAGTTTTGGATATGAAGTTTTAAGGCATAAAATATTTCTTTTCGCAAACCCTCAGGTGGAAGGGTTAGCCTCAAAAGGAGATAAAATGTTTTTATTTATATATATAGTATAACTATTAGAAAGCTTTGTATTGATAGCCTTGCCCAAGTACAGTAACCCATTGCAATTAATAAGATATTTGCTTTCAAATAGGTGACCAATACATGTGTATTTACCATCAGCAATTATTTTTAGTATGAACTGATACTCATAATACTTATTCCTAAAATAAGATTATTTAGGTACGGGTATGGGATCCCTAATCCAGAAACCTGTTATCCAAAAAAAAGCTCCAAATTACGGGAAGGTCATCTCCCATTGTGTCATTTTAAGCAAAAAATTCCAATTGTACCTTGTACTTGATGGTAACTAAACTTCATGAATCTATATTGTTGGCAAAGCAATCCACTTGAGTTTATTTAATGTTTATTGTTAGCATTTAAGGTATGGAGATCCCAATTACAGAAAGATCACTTATACAGAAAGCCTCTGGTCCCAGGCATCTTGATAACAGATCCTATAAATGTATAAATAATTCAGCTTCTTTTGCAGTCTACCAGTGTTTATTTTTCCTTTAACAAAACATTTCAGACTTAATTAGCAAAAATGCTATTCTATGGATAATTGCAGGCAGTATGTTATCTAATTAACATTGTATTTTACAGTTTTCTTTCCAAATTTTAATATAACACTTCAGCACTATATTTAGACATAGAGTATTATACATTCTGCCCATGTGTGTATGTATTCCTTGTATAAACACTGTATAAACAGACAGAAAATCCCTCCTTCTGAGAATATATTGTATAAACACACAAATATACATTGTATGTTAATGTACATCACTGCACTGTGCTATTACTATATATTTATTATAATGGCTGTGAGGCAGAAGCAAACATACTGAGAGATGCAGCCATTTAACAATTGTGAAAGTATGTTAATTATTTATTGTAATTTTCTGTTATTTATTCAGGCTGTTAATATGCTTTTGATAATCAATCATGTCATCTGGCATTTACCCAAACACAGAACATTTTACTGATTTATGCTAAGCATCTACAGTTTAAGACCAAGTAAAAGAAAAGGGGTTTGATACAGGGCACAAAGACCTTCAGAGCAGCCAAGCCAAGACCTTCATTTGCAGGCAAGCCAGATCTATTACATGGTAACAGCATGGTTAAGGCATACTTTGTGCATTGCCCATTCCAGTACTGGTGTTACAGACCAGTAAAATGGAGAGGCCCGTAGACTGCCTCTATGTGTGCCTCCTGGAACAGCTAGGGTGTTCCCTGATGCACCTTTGGGTTCCAGGGACTTCTTTGGCAGCACTAGTGCAGACCATCTTTGTTCAGGTACTCTGGTTATGCCCTAGCACAATTGCAAAGTAGAGTGTACAGGAAATATGCAGAAACAGGGCAGAAGTCAGACAGCAGAGAAGGTAGAATCCAAAATCAATCCAGCTGTCACGTTATGCTGCAGACCAAGTATAGG
Organism: Xenopus tropicalis; assembly: GCF_000004195.4. Classification (NCBI taxonomy): domain Eukaryota; kingdom Metazoa; phylum Chordata; class Amphibia; order Anura; family Pipidae; genus Xenopus; species Xenopus tropicalis. The sequence goes on from NC_030684.2 coordinate 84,145,800, forward strand.
TATAGGTACAGGTAACAAGGTCAAGGTACAAACAAAAGTTAGATGAGTCCATATATGACTTTTTAAGAGAGCAGGTCTCAACAAAGGCAGTAAACACCTTGGTGAGAAATTCCTGGAACAAATAGCTTTTGACAGGGAATGCACCATCAAAATGGACACATGAAGCACACCATACTTTAGGGGGGCAATTTACTAACCACACAATGTTTTTGTTTTTTTGTTTCTGTTTTTTTGCACTGTATGTGCGTGCGTGCGTGCGTGTGTGTGTGGGGGGGGGAGGGGGGGTCAGCAAAAATGCAGTAAAATCAAAATGCTATCATGTGTGCCTGATATTACAAGGGTGCCTTTATACAGTACTTATGGCAAGTGCAGGTATAGAAACGTCATCACAGGGAAGAAAAGGAGTGCAGAAAGGCACCAACAAGTGCTGTAGAGAGTTCATTCAATGTTCCTACTTGTAGAGCAAGGACAGCATTTGCATATTATGCCTTATTGATCATCCTGAGTGAATTATACACAGGTCCTGGAAATCAATAACTGCTTTCCCATAGATGATAAAGTGACTACGATTAGATAAGTGCCTCTTCTGCAGGTACTGTTAACCAGCATTCTTCCGAGCAAGCTGAACTCTGATGGTAATACTACTCCACAAATGAAATATTTTATACCTTAAGCATATATTAAAAGTTTCTGTTTACAATTTTAAGTAATTGCATGGCAGAAAGATCACAAAAAGTAGGTACAATTTTGGGAAAAAGGGGGAAGGAAGGGTACAGTGCTAATATAGTGCTAACATGTAAATGTAAAACCTAAATATGACTCTAATTTCCATAAGTATTAATTGCTATTGCAAAAAAGGTAAATATGGGTCACCTGAACACCCTCCTAATTCGGGGGGTCATTCTTTTTTCTGTAGCCATGCAGATATGTAAATTATGCTAAAAGGTAAAGGTCAAAAGGACCTGGCTACTGGGAAAATTAATATGTGTGCCCTTGTACCTACCTATTCAGGTGAAGAATCCTTTTTTTTCATTGACTCTGATTATCAAAGTCTTATTTTTATGAAATTAAGTGCAAATAATCTAAAATTGACCCATCCCAATGATTTTGGAGACATCAGCAGATAACACCAGTCACACATAATTAATGATGTCACCAATTACATTAAATAATAAAATGCAAATATTATTTTATCACTGATAACAGCTATTACACCTATGTGGCAGGAGATGTCGATGTACCATTCTAGGTGTCACTATGCAAGTCACTAACTGCAGGTTTTCAAACCTGATGTGACCCTAGGAGTAACACCAGTGGGATAGTGACAATAGCATCCATCATCTAACCAGACAAGTATATAGGGTAATGTGTACACAAATATTAGATGATGGAATTATTTTACTATGCTCTGTTTTTTACCATTTTATATTTGAGATATTTAGGGAAATATTTTCTTTAAAATATGATATGAAGTTTGTAATCTTAACCCATACTCACAACTGTATACAATATGTGCTCATTCAAGGAGCTCTGCATTGCATACTCAGAATCCACAAACATATATTGACAAGCCACCGAGTTAGGAATTTCCTGAATTTTATACACCTTCTATTGAGTATTTGTGTGTTTATTACTTCTCAGTTAATTATTTTCTGGTCGTTTAATTAAAACACTAGTTAACAGTTCATTTCCCCTCGCATCCTGGGAATAAATTACAACGACAATAAAACTACTTTGAGGTGGCAGAATTGGAATTAATGACATATAAAAGTCTGTCAGTAAAACTGTACTGGGAATATGATGAAATTAATAAAGTCATGGTGCTGCTTTATGTAACAGTCTTGCTAAAAGATGAAAATTGTCACTTGCATTTAGATAAGGAACAGACAACAATTTTCACCATCCTATTAGTGACATTAATGGTTAAATCTATGCTAAAATAATACTAATACCAATTATAAAAAATGCTTTTTATAGCAAGACAAAATCTATCTTGTGATAGCAACATCTCTGATGTCCTTCTTTTATTTAAGCTTCTAGTCTTGAAGAAGAAAAAAGATACTATTTATTGGCAAACTGATTTATGTAAAATTGCAGGATTTCAAGATTTTAATATTTGTATCTTTCCTTCTAACTTAATGTATTAAGGATTTTACATTTGTTGGACTGAAACTTAATATACACAAAAAAACGGAGAAGGTATAATCTGATGAATGAATATATAAAAAGAAAGATAAAAACAAATTAGTTGTTGGGAAGACACAGATCTGTTGGTTGTCATGATCCTAACAGCTGGTTACCAAATGTACAGTCTTTACAATATGGAAGTTTAGTAGAGTTGTGCACAAGCACACTCTATATACTACACTACTGCCCAAAACATAGTACAAGACTTGTAATCTAATATAATCTACATATTTTTAGGCAAACAATGTACCCATGGCACTGTGTGTTAAAATTAGGGATGCACTGAATCCAGGATTCGGTTCGGTACTCAGCCAGAATTCAGCGTTTTTTGGTAGGGTTCGGCCAAACCGAATCCTAATTAGCATCTGGAAGGGTTAAATGTTAGGGGTGAAAAAAAAAATTGCCGCCCGTGCGCTGCGCATGAGGCAATTTTTTCTTGTCATATGGCCAAGTTTGTTCTCTTGTCAGAGATGGAGGTGGGATCTAAGGAAGCAGCTTTCAGTAAGAGGAAAGTATAGGCTCACTGAGCAGGCATTGTCAGGTGACAGTAAATGGGGGGTGTGCACTTGAGGTAAACAAATATGTACTGGGGAGTCATGATTAAGTAGATAAGCTATGCGAGATGCGAGAATGGGATGGACCTTGGCAGAATTGGAAAGAAAAGACAAATTCTGTTGATGTATCAAGCAAAAAAAGAAAAAAATATTTCCTCAACATAGGGGCCAGCAGTAGAAGCAGTAATGGTAGAAGTAGGGCAATGTTTGCATAGGACAAAGTATGTGTGTTGTATATATATGCCAAGTACCAATTCTTCTACATGCATAAGTAACTTCCCAAACAAGTTAGCCAACTTTTATTCTATCACTTCTTGAGCCATCTTGTCATTGCAAAACAGAGCCAGACTGCCCACCACACTTCCATTGAGGTAATTCTCTTCCCCATAACTGCAGGTTAGCTGTCTGCACATATGTTCCCACTTACCTAATTAAATTACGGGGGGACCGGGAGTCTTGTAAAAGTCCAGCGACTTGAACTGCAGCTTATAATAGGGAGGGATATGAAACACCTCTTGATGTTTGGGACATACTGCTGTGATAAAGGCATAAAGGCATAGTTTCACATTGGACCAACATGAAAATGCATCTGTGACTGGTAGATTATTTAAAAAATCTTAAAAATAACACTATAAATGTATTTTGTAACTGCTATGTAAATGGTATTTGGTTGATGGAAAAAGCATTAAACTGCCTTAGTGAGAAAATATTTTTCATTTACTAGTTGATAAGACTAATTTAACAAGAAGGAATAATGATCACATTGGACCATTAACATAATAGTGACTTTCCATAAGTGTGTATTCCTGTACAGTAAATCTAGATGTGTGTTTTGCAGAGTGGTTAATATATCTTAAACAAATATAGACAGGCGCTACACCATAATCACTTGATTGCTCTTTTATATTATACATGGTACTGGCACCCTGTCAGATCTTATTTGTATTATAATTTTTTTTGAATTATAATAATTCAAAACAAAGAAATGAGCAAATCCTTCCTAAACTCTCAGCAAGTAAGGAAAAATCTTAAATTCCCCAAAACATTGAATGCAGGGCTGTCTCTCTACTCAGGAATGAGTTGCAAACTTGGCCTTTCAGAAAAATATTTTTTTTGTATTCTAATTCTGAGTAAAGTTTTAACCAATTTTCCTAGCACATTTTGCCTAAATTCTTCCAATTGTATGATTTTAGCTCATTCTCACCAAAAAGTTTGAAATACCATTGTTTTGTTATAAAAAAAAAATTAAAAAAAATAAAGGATAAGAAAAAATATATTAAAATTATATTATATTATGCTAAAACACAAACCCTCACCTTCATCCATTTATCTATTTTTACATCTTAAGGTTGCAGTATCATCAAGCAATTTACTGATAGCAAGTAGTGTTGCTTTATTAATCTGCACATTTTCTCACATAGACATTTACTAGAAGGGTCTATGGGAGGAAGAGTTCATTGGTGATTAGCACTGCTGCCTTTCCATTGCTGGGGTCCTCAGTTCAATTCTCTTCCAGTCTGCACATATTTCACCCAGATGCTCTGGTTTCCTTCAAAATGTTCTGAAACCTACAGACCGGTTAATTGGCTCCTGATGAAATAGAATCTGTTATATGTGTGTTTAAATTTGATATAAAACTTTAGGGGGTTATATACTAAAAGGTACAAGGTGTGATGCAGGTCTAATCACCTGTAGCAACTAACAGTGTGAAGTGCAGAGATGTAAGTGCTGAGTGAATGAGCAGTAAGGGTATTATCTATGTACTATTTGTATTAATGAGCATAATGCTGTACAGGTAGGGGATCCCTTATCAGGAAACCCATTATCCAGAAAGTTCCGAATTACAAAAAGGCCATAGACTCCATTATAAGCTAATAATTCTAATTTTTAAAAATTATTATTACAGAGGAAAAGGAAATCAAACAGTACCTTGTACTGTACTTGATCCCAACTAAGATATAATTACTCCTTATTGGAGGCAAAACAATCCTATTGGGTTTATTCAATATGTAAATGATTTTTAGCAGACTTAAGTTATGGAGATCCAAATTACGTAAAGATCTCTTATCCGGAGAACCCCAGGTCCCAAGCATTCTGAATAACCCATACCTGTATATGAAATGTTGACCCTTGTTCAAGTACAAAAGATTTAAAAAATAAAGTAATACAATTTCTCAGTTTTTACAACATTTTTACCAATTTAAACATACAGCATCTCAATTAATGTGGGCCATTTTGAAACAGATCTGTTTACCCAGAGGTGGAGACATTTAAAATCTGTATGGATAAGGATGAAATGGATCCTTCAGTTTATTCAGTATTTTTTATGAAAATAAAATGGCTTTATTAGTATTTAAGGCTCAAATGTATTATTATGTATTATTTTGTATGTTTTATTAACAATGAACCACAACATTAATTGTTATACACATCCATTGTGTAGAATCCTGTGAATTATTTTTTCCCCATTACTTCACTATGCTACTGTAGAAAGACCAGGATCTGGGATCCCTCTCTTGGTAGCCATGCCATGAACTGAGTTCTCCATTCGCAGGACTTATTTTCTAGGCACACTAGGGGCTTCTATGTTACACTTTTAAAATTAAGTGCATTATTGATACTGTAGGTTGCTACAACTCTTTGTTTGGGTGCCCATTGTGACCCCTAGCTGATGTGAACATGTACAGATACCAGCACTCTAAAATAATGTTTAAAGCATTGCTAAAATAGCCTCTTCAAAAACAATATATATAAATAAATAAATAAGGTTCAAAGTCAGAGTTCTCCCAGAGGCAGTCCTGACTAAGATGGAAAGTTTGTATTTTGCATAATTCTTGGAATTTCATAAACACAAGGACATGGGTAGGCAATTAAGCTACTGGGAATAATCAAATTGGTCCGATTTCAATTAATAATTCTCCCATTGCTTCCATCTTCATAACTGCACTAGTGCATGATTGGGAAAGTTGTTAACTGTGTCAACAATTTTTGGATTTTAAAGCCAGTAGTAGAGATTTGTAACATGTTAACTAGTGATGAGCTAATTTCTTCGCCAGGCATGGATTTGCAGCAAATTTCCGCATTTCGCCATTGGTGAATTGTTTCGCGAAACTTCTGTGAATATTTGTTGCGGAAAATATAGTCGCACATAAATGTATTTGTCACACATCAGAAAGGGCGTGGCCATGTGAAAAAAGGGCACAATAGCGTCAAAATTTGAGCGTTGTTGCTTCAAAAAAGACGCGGGCGACAAATGCGTTTCGTGAATTTTTCTCCGTTTTGCGAATTTTCTTGCCATTTTGCAAATTTTATGGCGAAGCAAAATGGGACAGATTCGCTCATCACTAATGGTAACTATAGATCGAAAAGAAATTGCATTAAAGTGTTGCATTTTACCACTGGGTAACTGAGTTCTGCATAGAATGTAAACCTTTGAGGCACCATTTATTTACTTGTTTTTATCAAACATGCTGAGTTAAGAACTTGGAAGCATAGGGCAAAGGAATAAGGGGAAGTGTCTGTTGCTACTGACATACAGTAAGTACTATGGGTTCCTGGCTGACTATTCTTTCTTCCTGCTATATCATGTCTTTGTATTAATAGCATATTGCATAGCTTTAGGCTGACTGCCTAATTTGTTTTCTTTTTTTTTTTTACTTCTAGTTAAGTTTTGCATTTTTGGAAACAATTGAGTGGGGAGAGAGAAAAAGTTTTAAGTTTATAGTTTCACTGGTTAGCCTTTAATATCAAAGGACATCTTGTTATCACTTGTTGCAATGTCTCCACTCAAACGTTACAGGCCAATTTTCCTGTTTTACTGTATAGGTTCTGTTTTCCATAGAGTCTTGACAGATGTACTGAAATGTCACTTTGCCATCTCTTGGCTATATATACTGTATATACAACAGTTAATCTATCCTTTTTACAACATTATACGACAGATTTCATTTTTTGTTCCTCTTTAAATATTTCATTTTTATTCTATACCATGTAGGAAGAATATTTGAAGTATAGCATTTTAAAGGTTATCCCTTCCAGTGCAACATGTCTACTCATTACTCCTTTATTTTTACCTTATCTAGCAGAGGCCCAATTTCCCATTCAGTATAAACATATCTACATATGCATATATCTGCACATGTATGCATCATGCATATTGTAATTTCTATAAAGAGTGCTGCTTAGAATATGTTAAGTTCTAAACTAGTACAACTACAACAATACAACTCTACCCCCTTCATTTTATTACTTGCTGAAAAAAATGCTGTTTAATGTAAAAAAGTTCTTTACAAATAAAGGACACTAACATACAATTTATATGAATTGAAAATAATTATGGCGCATCATTTGTAATTAATGCAAATAACTCAAATTACACTAAAATAGTTTCTTTAAAGTTACTCATCCCAAGAGCAATAGGTTGGCCTCTGCTTAGGGTTTTCAATATCCATCTGGTTCTGTGTTTCCAGAATATTGAACTGCTCCTAAGCTCAGAATTTTTCTTCATTGTTGTTATATTAAGAGCCAAAGGCTTCCAGGGAGCACAAATAGGTTTTGAGTTCTTGGTGGACTTAGCACTTTATTTTTATAATCCCAATGAGAGATGACAATAAAGTGAAAGTGAAGTTTCTCAGTTTTAGCCAGTGCTCCTGCGTAGCTCTTGGCTGAGTATCACTGTGTGTAATATACACATTAAAGCGCATGAGCTCCTCCTGGGTTAATGATGGGTGGAGTGAGGTGTTTGATGATAGAGTGGCTGAAGAGGAGACTTAGCACATTATCCAGCTTTTCTAGAGAGTGTTTTGGGCATATTTTTCCATTCTCTAGTTTACAGTTAAACCCCTCTGAGTTAGACTGTGGTAACATTTCCTGCCTTTTATGACTTTTTTTCTGAGATGAAAGTTGATGATGTATCGCTGAATTAATTCAATTATTGATGTAATATTGTTGCTTTCTTGGTTATTTGTTAAAAAAAATGGGGTATGATGGGTGTTTGTGCCAAAATGTGTATATTGGATAGGGTAAAGGGTTCTATGTAAAAACTATAATTTTGTATGATATTTAAACACTTTAGAATATTGCCATTTATTGTAGGCTCTATGATATATTGCATGGTAAATCACACATTGTTTTAAATACTGGCATATAACAGAAAGATTGTAATTGCTAAGCTACTAAGCTTCCAGTCAGCAGGAGTGCTACCAGGTAAGGTGCATTTAAATATGATACACACTGGACAAATGTAACAGGAGCATATACTGCTCATGAGCCCTGTGTGATTTTAGTACATACCACCTATAGAGCTCTGCAAGACCTGAGGGTCAGTTGCAAATCTGTACCCAAGCAGTTGCAGCATATGGTAACTTTCTTATAAATTTAAAAGTTGGCGATACAGCACTGAGAATGTACAGTATACACTGCCCCATTTAGAAAATTAGCCATGCTAACACAACGACATAGATCAACACAAATAAAAAGCACATGAAAGTATTCACTTTGTAGCATTGCCAACATTCACACTGACTACATACTGTAGATTTAGAAAATATTTTAGTGCCGGAATATTGAATTGTGTTTCATATGTTGCTTTGACACTACAGTTAAAATTTGACTGAAACAGCTGTTCCATAATGAAAGCATTGTTTACTCACTCATGTTTTGCTGAAATGTTTAGTGAAGCAGTTCCACATTTGCAGATGTCATTTCCTGTTCTATTATTTTTCTAGACTGAATTTTTAGTTCAATCAGTGTACACATACAAAACTCTTCAGCAGCGATAAGATAAAACCTAAATTGGTCAAATACTAAAAACTGCTAAATTTTCATGTTATGAGACTTTTGTAAGGCACCACATTGCCGTGACAGAATCTGTGCAGTTACTTAATGACCAAAATTAATTAGCAAATTAGAAAATCAAGATCCATCAGAATATGATAGTTATATACTACCAAATCATTATAAGCGATATGGAACATTTAAAAAGACATAGGCAACATGATGTCTTAGTAGATGAATCTAACAGGCCTACCTTTAAAAGTTTCATAAAATGTTCTATGCTTTTGAAAAACTAAAGATAATGAGTTTCAATGGGCATTCCCAATTCTCCTAGCATTATAAGATTAATATGCTGTATGTAAAACAATCATTCCAAATTTAGAATTAGAAACAGATTGCCTAAGGTTGGAGCCTTGGGCAAGTGATAATGCTTAACCTCAACATTCCAGAGGCCATATGGTAACATTCAATCACATATCATTGTGAGTTTTACAATTGAATAATAAAATCTTGACTGCCTTATAGAGGCTTTTCAGCTTGCTCCAGATGCCACACCAATATGCAGTGTTTAGCATTGAAGGATTTTGGGTAAAGACATGTAAATTCGCACATATCCAATCCCACAAGACATTGAGTTGCGGTAGGCTGCTTAACAGCAGGCAAAAATGCATTTGGCAACTCCATACGTTGGATGCATTAAGTCAAAATGTCGAAATGGATAACAATGATAAAATACAGTGCTATACAATTCAAACAATACTATTGCACATAAATATGCAGGATATTCAATGTGGGGTTCATGAGTTAGCTGGAAGGTATAAGCCATTCAATATCACTGTGTATGTGCATCTGATTTAAACAAGCAAAGTATTAACTCTTCACAAAAGCTTCTGAAAAATATATTTCTGCTTCTTTTGTTAATCTTTGTTAATCTCTGCAGCTACCGTGGAATTCCAGGGGGAAGCCCAAAATTGCAGTCTTTCTGACACACCAAAGATGTAATTATTGCCAGCAATGGAGCAATAACATAGCATAAAGTTACACAGAACAGCTTTGTATATGTGTCCATGTGTATGTATGCTTCAGCTACTGGAAAAAAGGATTATCTAGGAAACTATTTTTGTTTCCACTTCATAAAAAGATTCAGATGCTTTAAACTGACTTTGAACAAATGTAAATGTAAAACAAAACACCGGTTTGTTTTATTTATCACTGCTGCAGTAGGTCTAATGTACAGTATAACTGAAATCACCTTAGCCTTTTGACTTCCAAATGGCATAATAGTTTTTGCAGCTCAAGAATTTGCATGCTCAATAACCTTTCTATTTAATGTGAAATCTGAATAATGATCAAATTCTATCTGTGAATCTCCAGTAATATAAGTATATTGCAGCTGATGCATAGTTTCTTACAAAAATATATAGCTGCCAGATTTTTTTTAGAAACATATAATAAGAAGATTGTAATTAAAAGGAGCAAGAAAAACTTTTAATCCCTAGCAATATTTATTTGTGACATATCTATTTTTTATTATATTGAAAAATCACTGTAAAGAGACAGTTGAGGATTTGGATCTGTGCAGCTGCAATGTTAGTCACGTTTAATCACTTTACAAAGTAGACACAAGAGCTTATTTACTGAACCTGGGTAAAACTGTAACCCTTATCAGCTAATCAGATATTTACTGACAAAAAAATTGTTGTATACACACTGCTTTAATTACCAGAGCCAGTTAGGAAGAGCTGTAACTAGGTAATAGCTGCACTATATCAAAAAGAAAAAATAAATCCTCGAGAAACAAAATCTATGCACACTCTTATCTATGCACAGAGCCAATCCAATTCACAAATACTGCATAAGGTGTATAACACTTAAATATGGAGTTTTAAATCTACCACAGCGATGTCTGTGTAGTACTAAATAAAGCCAAGGAATGGACACCCCATGTTTCATGCCATATGTAAAGCTTTCACATTTCCCAGAATTCCTTTTGTTTACATTTCTCTTAAGAAAGTATAAAAAATCAGTCAAAATATACTTAAAAATTAGATGGTTCAAAAGTAATATTGCAACAAAGCAGAAGGAGCGCACTAGCTGGACATCATCACACGCTTCGCCGATATCCAGTTCTTCATTGGCAGTAACATCATCAATAAGCGACCAGCATAAAATGGCAATCAGATATTTACTTACTTTGTCCTGCCTGTGACAGACTGGTCAAAACTAACTGCTGATTGGTTGCTATTGGTCTCTGAAATGAAGCAAATTGACCAAATATTAAGCTTATTATGACCCAGTGGGATCTACTAATTCAAAACCTACAGAAGCAAATTATGCTATCAAAAAACGTTTAGATAAATGTTTAAAAAATATTAAATGATGAATACTTTCCATATCCAGATGAAGGGTGTGGAAGGTATGGAAGTTATGAGGAAAAGTTAGACAAGTTGAAATTGTTTACACTGGGAAAGAAGTGCTTAAATGGTGACATGGTAGCTATATATCAAGATACAAGGGGGCCATACAATATAATGCAAAACTGTATTATGTGATCACAAGTAGATTCTGCCAATTTACATGAGATGCCCCTCAAAAAGACAAGAGAAAAGGTTTCATTTTAAAATGAAAAAGCATTTTAAAGCAAAACTGTCATTAGATGGAAAGTGAGGAAATACAAATTTGCTGAAATTAACTCCTATCACAAAGTTGATCCAGGTAATGGTCCTGGCATCTTGGTAGTGGCATCTTGGAATCAGGAAGGAATTGTTATCCCTCTCAGAGACAAACTGGAATGACTTCAGATGGGGTGTATCCTCTTCCTCAGAACAAACTAGCCTTATGTAGATTTCACCTAGACAAAAAGGTTGAGCTCCTCATCTACATGTAAATTACTAAAAGCCTCACATGATGTTTGGCTTTCTATTCCAGCGAAAACTTTTGATTCAACTCAAAATAAAAAATGGCTAGTACCAAACAATTATTCTATTTTTATTTTTAAATGTTTTAAAGGCATTGAGTGTCCCATTTTTAATCTGAGGGCTACAAGCTGATGTGAGAAGCAGGCAAGCAACAACCAGATCAGCCAAGGTCACTAACCAAAAATAGACAAGAAAAGACACACAGACTGGGCAAACAAAACCCTAAAGAGAAGATAACAGGGCAATGACAGGACTGGGAACCACATCAGAGCACATGAGGTATATTTAGAGGGCAATATAGCTCTGTTTATTCAGAATAGCTCTCCAGAAAAAATGTATTTACTACAATTAGCTTCAGGTTGGCACAGCATATGTGAGCAACAGACAAACTGAAGTGATACCAAGCTATATTGGGGCTCATTTATAATGCCCAGCACATTGTGAAAAGTGCAAAAAACATACAGTCTGACATTTTTTGCACATTGCCTCTGCACTCTGTTTTGGAGTGCATAGACCTGCAGACTACTCTTTGAATCTAATGCAGCCTGCGCTAGGCCATGCTAGATTTAAAAGGGGCATCATTCTGAGGTACAGCCTGCTGCTCCTTCAGGAAGGTTCTGCTCTCCATGCTACAACATTGGTGTAAATGAGCATAAAGGGGTGCGCTCTTGCATTAGTGCCCCACGTGGTTGTAAATTATACTTTTATATTTCTTTCATAAAAAAAGGTAAGTTGCACATTATATTTTAGAAGTTTTAATAAGTCTTATGACACAAGTGCTTTTATTATGCAATGAATACAAATTATGACACCATTTCAATTTTATAGGTTATTTTGCATTATTAGAGATTACATTCAATTGTTAAATCGACCTCCTCAAATGGAAACTTACAGCTACTGCCATTATATATTTTATATATTTACATGTTTAGGGCATCTTTTTGGGTAGCCCAAGCAAGGAATAAATATATTAATTTAAGTATAAAGTACTGTATATATATATATATATATATATATTTATATTTATATTTATATATTTATACCTTTTTAGTAAGGTTTGTATTCAGATTACAGAATAATTATTATTAAATTCACCAAGAAATTGCCTTAGAAATTCTATGCCTCCATGGAATTGCAATCAGGTACAAAAAGACTACAGTGCCATGGGAGATTAGACTGCAAGGGCAAGGCAAACATGTTGTTTCTCCCCTGGGATATTTCAGCTGCTTAGTTTGTTGAACTAGCACAACCTGTGACCTGTGCAAATATGTATTTTTGGGCTTAAAACTGCCTGCCATTTATCTAATTAATAGGATGAGTAGAGAAGTATCAGGCATTTTTCCTCCAATCGAAATATGATGATGGAAAAACATTAGGTGTGTCATTGGCCTAAGGAATAGTGATGAGCGAATGGATTCGCAGCAAATTTCTGCAATTGTTTTGCGAAACTTCAATGAAAATTCACTGGTGACAAAAAATTAGACGCGGCTACAAAAAAGACGTGGGCGAGAAAAAAAAAATCGTGCAACAAATGCGTTTCGCGAATTTTTCGCTGTTTCGCGAATTTTCTTGCGAAGCGAAATGGGACAGATTCCCACATCACTACTAAGGAACCCAGCCACAAAAAAGTTCTTGGGTCTGTCTGAGACCTTCCATGTCAAGTTATTACTGACTGCATCTCAGACTGCAAGTGTGGGTATTGATTGAAGACAGTCACCATCCTATATTTTCTTGAATCTTTTAGAGCATGATTAGCATAGCAGAGCTACTGTATGCCATACTCACAGAGGCATCTAATGCAATGGTTAATATTTTGGCTTGTGGGTCTTTAAATTATTTTTTTAGAGATTTCTGACATATTTACTCTTCTGAGCCAGAAATTTAGTTATTACACAATTTTTGCCAACTTTACATTTCTGCAAAGTATTGTTAGAGGAAACCATTTAACTGAATACAGAACTAGCACTCAATAAACCAGAGGCTTGAACCTGTTATGTGAATGGCTCAAAAATCCATTTGTACAGGAAGAAAGAAAAAGTAAGAAAGTGACATTTTCAGTACAGAACAAAGAGCATACATTTAAAATGTATAATTAGCATTTATTCTGTATACATATATAGTATATATATATAGTACACAGTAAGTAAAACCATAAGCTATAAATAGGGAAAGCTGGGTCCATAAATGCTCCAAGACCCACTAGTTACACCTGTCCTGCAGGTAGTTGTAAGAGAATGCCACCCTGTATGTTGCTACTATAGTTTATTACTGTTTATTTTCTATAAAACATACATTTGCCTTATTCCACAGCATGTTGGACATACGTCTTCCTGTTTTAATTAAGACTACTGCCAGATTAAGGAAGTGCTTATAGAATGCATTGCATTCTCCAGAATTCTAGAGGAATATAATCTGTCCATCTATATGTATCTTGGGGTAAGACTACAAGAATTATGCAGACACCTATAGTATTAAGAGTTAACCTTTCCTTTTATTATTTAAACAGATCAGTAAGATCTTAGATTAGTATACAAATATCAGGATTTCAGTATATTCAAATATACAGTATGAAAGTAAGCATACAGTACTTTATGTCAATGATCATCATACACTAACTAACAGAATAAGGTACTTCTAGGTTAAATTTTAACCTGATTCCTCTGAATATTTAGCACTTTCATACAGGGTGTAGATATTATACAGTATAAATCTGGTTTTAGCAGAAAGATCTGAATATACAGACCCGTCTCAGGTAACTTTTCTAAGAGCAATGCTCTTATAGTGGTAAGTTTTCTCAGTCTTAGCACAAGGTCCACATCTTTTTCTAATGGTCTGATGTTTTACACAAATCATTTAACAGATGCAATAAATCACCTTTCATAAAATTTAAATAATTCTATTAACATTACAAGATTACTACCTAACTTACACGCTTAATAAATTAACATTATGTTGCAAGGACCTGACTTGCATAATACAAAGAGAATATCTGAGAATGAGATCCTAGGGGAAAGAATATGAATGAAGGCTGCAAAGGCTAACATACTTTTAGGTCAAGTTCTTATTGAGCAAGACAAATTACACACACACACACACACTGATCATTGTACAGGTATGGGATCTGTTATCCTGAAACCCGTTATCCAGAAAGTTCAGAATTACGGAAAGGTCATCTGCCACAGACTCCATTATAAGCAAATAATTTAAAATGATTTCCTTTTTTCTGTAATAATAAAACAGTACCTTGTACTTGATCCCAACTAAGATAAAATTAATCCTTATTGGAGGCAAAACAATTCTATTGGGTTTATTCAATATTTAGATGTTTTTCAGCAGACCTAAGGTATGAAGATCCAAATTACAGAAAGATCCTTTATCCGGAAAACCCCAGGTCTTGAGCATTCTGGTTAACAGGTCCCATACCTGTGTATATATATATATATATATATATATATATATAGTTACATATACAGTAGAACCCCCATTTTAAGTTTTTCAGGGGACCAGAAAAAAAAGGTGTAAAATCCAGAAAAATGTAAAATCAGGTTTATTATGTTATATATTAATGGGACCACAAAACAATAGTGAGAAATGCAGGAAAACTTAAAATCAGGGGATGTAAAATTGAGGTTTCACTTTATATATATATTTTAAACAGGGCCGGAACTAGGGGTAGGCAGAAGGGGCAGCTGCCTAGGGTGCAACGATGGGGGGTGCCAGGCAGGAACCTCTCCTGCCTACCCCTAGTCCGCTCTCTTAGTTATTGCCCCCCCCCCCGCTGCTTGGCACTATATTAAAAAACACAGGTAACATTTTTGCCAGTTCTATTACCCCTAATGAATGGAAAATTGTGGACACACTCCTGAGCACAAAACACCATACATAAAGCATTGCCTAAATTTTCTTACATCTTGGCAACCATGGCAATTCCAAAGGGATTTTTGCTCGTTATACACTGAATACTTTCTATATTGAATTCCTTTTGGTCCTTCTTGCATCCAAAACTGTAACATATCTTATTAGCCTTCCCCTTCTTTATAGTCAATAACAGTGTAGAAAAAAACTCACAAAAACTCATGTCACTCATCACTAATAGATTTAAACAAGTACACTCATCTTTTCAATCTGTACCTCTCAATTTAAAAATTGTAATGGTGTGAACTGTATCTTTCAAATAGAGTGAGTTAGATACTGTACATATGGCTAATGAAAAAAATACACATTTATATAATTTAGATCACAGATCCAATCCCACACACAAGACGTGCCCTGGGTACCGGACAGGCTTTTAACCACTTTAGGGAGAATATAGAAAAATTGTACTCTTGTATGGGGCAAATTTAAAAAAAATACTACTAAATTATTATAACTTTTAGGGTAATGAAAAATGTGGAGATTAGTCTAGATTAGTGGAGATATGTGGTAAATAGCGCTATCATGTAATAATCTAAATTATTGTGTAAATTACCAGTGGGCAAACATACGCATCCCTTCGGATTTTCTTATGAGGAAACTTTGTCCTACTTTGGAAAGCCAAAGCAATTCATGTTTTCCCCATGGGCAATTCACATTATTGCTGATGACAAAGCATTTACAGGAGATTAGTTGCCCCCTTATAGCACAGATTTACCATGGGCAACTAATCTCCTCATCTGCCAGGACTAGTGATGAGCGAATCTGTCCCATTTCACTTTGCAAAAAATTAGCAAAACAGCGGAAATGAGGAATTGTGCGGATTTTTCTGCAGCAAATTGTTGTGCCCAGTTCCCTAAAAAAAAACAAGCAATGGTGAAACGTGGAAATTCGCCGCAAATATAGACCTGCCGAAAAAAAAAATTTCACTCATCATTAGCCAGGACCCAAAGACTTATGGTACATAGGATGATTTATCAGCCATGGTTAAATCTGGGCTACCATGGGTGACAAATCTGCCCAAAATGCTTTCCCACCACCAATAAAAAATACATCGCCAGTGTGAAAGCAAGGAACCTTAAACCTGTTGTGATAATCTTTCCATATGTCTTCCTACTTTCTGTATTCCTTTTGGTCTTTTATACATTTTATTCTTTAATCCGTCTCATAATATTAGCATTTATGAGACTTGTACGCAGAATATAAAAATGTGTGGAGAGAGAAAGCTTACTCTGAATGCACTAAGAGACCTTGTTAATTGAGAAACTGTGATCTTGCAATAGTTATGGTATTATTGGGCGGTGAAACAGATGATAATTAAGACTACCTGACAGGGATGGAGAAAGTCTGAAGCTATGGAGAACAATGGGGACAAGAAGCATTAACCACCAGCAAAAGCAGCAGGTCAGTCAGAGTGAAATATCTGCTGGTATGGGAAGGTTTGAAGGTTTTGTTGGATAACTAGTGCACAAAGAAGCATAATAAAAGGTGTAAGAGTAAGAACACCAAGTAATAATTCACGCTGTGTATGTTTGTTCTTCATACAAGATGGGAGCCTAAAAGGATGCTGGAACCAGGGAATGAATTTATTGGTTTAATGGTATTGGTCCAGGGTGACTTTTGCAGGAATGTCAATAACTATCTCAAGATACGTACATAGCTTTCCTTTGGTTCTGCCTTTTATTAGGTATGGTAGAAATAGTACATCATTCCAGGACCAGGTTTCACAAAATTGCCCTAATTCATGTACTATCTTAAAGAATCTCTTCAAGGTAGTGGTTATGGAATTTTAAAGAGATTGGGCAAGATCAGTTTGCTCTGTCCTCTGTATTACATTCTGCCGCTCTCCAGGCATCTGGTTGCTGGTAGGGAAATTAGTGGAGCTTACAGGCTGTTAGGGAGAATGGCAGGAAGAGTGGAGAGAGTGATTATGAATACACTGCCCTGGCAGACATGTATAATGTTTGGGGGGAAATGGAAAATATAGACATTTACTAATTAAAAACTCATTTCATGAACAAAAATTGACAAATTTAATATTTTAAAGTGAATCATCTGAAAATGTTGATGTGTTGAGTTAAGCCAAACCAATTTCAATAAAATCTTACTGCTTTGGATGTTATAGTTAAATAGCAGCCTATAATGGCTCTGCTTAATGACTATTGCTTTGTGAAAGGTAATCTGCTTACACATTTAGGGTATGGCACACTTGATAGAATGTTTCTTTAGTGAGTTCCTGGCATTAACAGCTGCATGCTTATGAGTCTCTTGTTTAAGTCTTTTAAGGTAAAATAGATTTCTGCATTCATTCCCCAAAATGGCACTTACATTGTAGTTCTATGCCAGCTTATTATGAATGATTACAAACCCCTTATATTTTAAAAATAGAGTTTAGACTCAAATTAATGTGATACAATGTGTTCAAATATGTGATACAATTTAAGAAAAAGTGACATTTGTAATTGATAAAAAGTAGCTCCATCCCTGCTATACCCTCCATGCAAAAATTTCTTGGAGTAATGTTGAAGAGATACATTTATAGTAAAGTAGCAGATATTTTTATAAATAAATATGGTAGAATATATTGACTGATTTGTCTGAATGAAATGGTCTGAGCATAGGACTTCATATGCCAGATACTTGCTGCCTGCCATTGACCCAGCTTGACTTTGACCTCATTAATTGCTAGCGGTATTGACCTGTTGACTCTAATTTTCTTGCTCCTGGCACTTATGCTTATTCTTCACACAGACCACTGTTCTCATCCTCAGGGGCTCGTATATTGGTGAATCTGAAGGTGTTTGCTTTAACAACAGCACAGAGCTTCACTTGTTATCTGATACTATGCCAACTCAATAATTCCACAATCCACTAACAACATTCTTCCGTAAAGAAATGCTGATGGGCCCTGAGTTCAAGAGAGAAATTGATAAATCTCAGAAAAGTCCCGATCTGTGGAGTGAAATACACTTTTTAGTTGAGATAAATTATATATCTCTACTTTTTCTTTCTCATTGACAGTATGCCATTTTTGCACCAAGGGAGCTTGTTTTTTTTTTCCTTTTCGATGAAATAATTCTCCTCCTATTAGAGGATTGTTTTGCGAAATGGACGAAAAATTTTGCCGCGGAAAAATTCGCCGCACGTCCAAAAATAATAGCCGCGAGCAACAAAATAATAGCCGCGAGCAACAAAATAATAGCCGCGCGACAAAATAATAGCCGCGCGACAAAATAATAGCCGCGGGCGACGAAATAATAGCCGCGGGCGACGGAACAATAGCCGCTCGACAAAATAATAGCCGCGGGCGACGAAATAATAGCCGTGCGACGAAACAATAGCCGCGCGTGACGAAACGATAGCCGCGCGTGACGAAACGATAGCCGCGCGTGACGAAACGATAGCCGCGCGACGAAATAATAGCCGCGGGCGACAAAACAATAGCCGCGCGACGAAACAATAGCCGCGGGCGATGAAACAATAGCCGCGCGACAAAATAATAGCCGTGGGCGACAATTTTTTTTTCGCACAACATTTTCGCCGTTTCGCGGATCTTTTAAAAGATTCGCGAATTTTTCGGCGAAGCGAAACGGAACAGATTCGCTCATCGCTAGATATAACTGCAAAAGCAGTATATATGGCTCATTTACAAAGTGCAGCAGTAGTTTTAGCTGCCTAAAGATGGTCACAGTCATTGCCTGAATCAATGGCTATCAATAAAGAACATTGTGTCCCTTTATAGCTCGCTGTTCCTTGGAGTGGACAGAGGTTTGTCAGGAACTGGCAATTGACATTTGGCAGAAGTTTCGCAAAACAATTTGCCAATTAAGCTTTTATATCTATGCAGCATCAGACTGGGGTAGTGGTAGCTGCAGCTTGAAGGGACCCCTCACAGTCTCCAGGGCCTCCCTCCCCCAGGCATGCGTGCTACTTCTGGCTCCTTGCTGTATTCTCTGAAGGAGCAGTGCAGGCAGGGAGCATGCTGGCCCAGTCCGACCCTGTATTTATATAGAAAATATTAAATCTTATTAATGTTAAATTTTGTGTAAAATGTTCAATTGTATTATAAAGAAAGGAAGTACATAATGACATCTCCAATGGAAATGATAGTGCAGTTTTTTTAAATAAGGAATTTCAACATAAAAGGCCTATACCTGCATTATTTTATTTTCCTTCATGATTTATATTTAATATCAACATGAATGCATTCTTTGTCTTTCATAGCATACAAGTAATTTATGTGCAGATTTGATATAATTGCTCTCTTTGTTTTATATGCAGCTATTACAAGATGCCATGTAAAAAAAAGTGGCTCAGTATTCAGTGTATATACAGTAACAGTGTAATATAATTTTATTAATATGAAGCCCTTCAATGCATTGAGGTTTTGAGGCCCATCAGCATAACACTATATACATTTAAAATAAGAAATATAAATGTGGTTTGTACAGTGTAGGGTAACAATTTAAAATGATGGAAAGTGTAATTTCAGAAGAAATTCAGTAACCCAAATCGTGACTGTTGCCGAAGAAAAAGAAAAAAAGTCTTAAACAGCGAAAGCCTCTTCCTCAATGCTTTTATTCTAGTCTGTGCCAAGATCTTTTATTTGGCTTGTAATGAAACCGAACCATTTTGTCTGCTTTATAAATATCATTTCTTAAAGTTTTTGATCACACAATACAAATTCCATATTTTGTCAGCAAAAGTCCTGTTTAAATTTAAATAATCCCCCAGCCATCTGCTTTCCCATGTGTGCCATATAACAGTAAAAGTGAGATTTTGTGCAGGTTTTATAGACAATAGCACATAGCTTAACTGCTTGCTTCCTCTACTTACACTGAACATTTTACTGCCTCTATAAATTGATTGCGAGTAAACTGTTTTATTTTGGTGGGATATTTTGATTGTAATGAAACTGCTCCCAGAAATGTGATTTGATAGTTAATAAATTTCAAGTCATGATGATTTTTGTAAGCGCCACCTACAGCTAATTCATTACTTTTAAGTTTGCCCTTGTCAGCACCACAACAAAAGCTCTGCTGTTGTAATGGTGAGCTGGAAGGCTCATCAGTATACCTTGATTCTAGTTTGTATGTGTCCACTCTAGCTCTCTAGTGCAGTAAGAATAAGGCCTTTTGATGGTGACAAGTACATTCTTAATGAAGAACATTTATAGGGTTATGTAATAAAATGAGCTAAGTTTGCGCAGGAGCAGTAACTCCTAGCAAGCATCAGCAGAAAACATTTGCCGGTCACCTGTATTGGTTACTATTAGTGATGAGCGAATCTGTCCCATTTTGCTTCGCCATAAAATTTGTGAAACGGCAAGAAAATTTGTGAAGCGGTGGAAAATTCGTGAAACACATTTGTCACTCGTTTTTTGTTGACTGCGTCTATTTTTTTGTTGCCCGTGTGTATTTATTTGTCGCCCGTGCTTTTTGGTGAGACCACGCTTTTTTTGATGCAACCGTGCCCGATTTGACGTGACCGTGCCCTTTTTTTACGCGACTGCGCGCAATTTGACTCGCCAATGCCAATTTGCAGTGCGACGAATTTTCGCGAAACAATTCGCCAGTGGCGAAATGCTGAAATTCACTGCAAATCCATGCCTGGCGAAAAAATTCGCTCATCACTAGCTACTATGCGTTACTGCTCCTGGGCAAACTTAGTGCCGTTTATTACATATGGGAATTAGTACAAATCTTTTCAGTTAGAACAAATTCCATTGTGAATCATGAGCACCAAATATAAGAAATGAAGTGGGTAAAACTGTAAAACTGTAAAACTATATTGTGTTTAAAGGAACAGCATATACGTGAATAGTTGTATTTCTACTACTTATAATTACTTGTATTCATTTCTGTATATGTAGTCAGTAGTGATGAGCGAATCTGTCCTGTTTCGCTTCGCCATAAAATTCGCAAAAGGGCAAGAAAATTCGAAAAGCGCATTTGTCGCCCAATTTTTTTTGTCGCCCGTAGCTATTTTTTGTCGCCAGCATCTATTTTTTGTCTTCACGGCTATTTTTTTTACGCAACCGTGCCCTTTTTTTACGCGTCCGCGTAAATAGTTGGACTTGCCTCAGGTGAAAAATTTCCCCATTCCTTTAGTTTGCAAGTAATTATGGGCCTTGTAATCCCAGCATCAGCCTAAAACACATTGAAATGTGTTTCCCAACCCTTACTTTGACTAACCTCCAATCCCTTATTTGCCAACAAGTTTATAATTGCCAGAGGCGATACATATGGTACTTGAGTATATCTTTAACTACTTCTGTATCCATATGGCAACAAGTTGAGTTATATCCTTGTGACAAAGGGGTAGAAGATGAGCAGTGCATGAAAAGAATAGATTCTTGCTGCATGGACCAAAAAAAAAATCAGCCAGATGCCAACAGGAAAGCTAGCAACTGGTAAAAACCACACACTAGGGTCCTGAATATAGCCATTACAGATTCAAAGATGTATATATATATCTATATACTGTATATATCTATATATATATATATATATATATATAGTTGCTGGTCAGACTGGAGGATTGCATATGTTATGAATAACTAAATGAATAAAAGAAAAGAAAAGCTTATACACCTGCTTAATATAAGCCAGTTGGGAATTTTGGAAGGGTGATGCCTTGGTAATTCAACCCCCTTTTTCTCCAGCCATAGGTGGAGGTTTGCCATTTGTCTATATTTTAGATGCAGGGAAAACCTGCTAGTACCTGAGTTTTAGAACTGTTGACTTTAAATAGGAAAAACTTCAAAGATTTTGAAAAATGCTTGAAGAGTTTGGATATATAGTCTAACAATGTTGGTAAAAAGTCTGTGTTTTTTTTTTTTGTTTGTTCTTTTTTACTGGAAAAGAGAAGAGAAGAAGGATGATAAACAATGTAAATATGGTTCTAAGGTTGTATTGGTCTTTTCTGTTTGACCAGGTTCTGGATGAAAAGAAGTCGAAAGAGCAAGTTTAATTTTCAAGGACTGAATAAGTGATCTTAATAATTTCAAAGTTAATTGTATACAATAATATTAGGAATGCTGGAAAGAGGAATGATGTGGGCCAAACTAGACATTTGGTCTACCAATACAAAGATGATATTGTATCCTTGAAAAGGAGGTAACTCAGCAATAAAGTGCAAAGAAACAGAGCCCCAAAGTCCATCAGGTACAAGCAAAGGATGATGCAGACTGTTTAGCATGTTGCTCCTTGGAAAGAGCACAAACTTCACAAGAAAGTACATATCAATTTTAATCTTTCCTTAATCAATGCCAATAAAAGATCTTTTAGCTAAATCAATAGTCTTGTAAGTTCCCATATGACCAGCAAATTGATGATAATGAATAAGTTGGAAAAAAAGTGAAAAAAAAGTTTCAGATGCACCCACCTCAACCACAAAAGGCAAAAGGGATCAGGATGTTTAAGAATAGGTGCAGATGTAAAAAGTTCTCTTTACTTGTCAAAAGCAACTTGCACTTGTGAAGAAGCACCGGTTAGATCAGTGGTGGGAGCAATCATTTTGGAAAAGTTCTAGATCAATCTCCAGTGAAGTTGTCAAAACCAAATAAAACTTTGAACTGCTTTTTTATAAACTGGAACTGGCGTGTTCAGAACTGTAGAGACTTTATTAGGATTAATAAGAACCCCATTCTTGGAAATAATAAACTCAACTTTACTGCTGTTGATCAGCTGTAAGAATATGTTCTCCAGTCTGAGTTAAGATTTTTGCATAAATTCCTATGTCTCGGTAGAGATCTGCAGTTTTCTTTTTTATGTGCGTCATTTTTCTTACGCGCGTCAGAACTTTTTTTCGTCCAAGGCGATAATTTTTTGTTGCGTGGCAAATTTTGTCATCTGTTTCGCAAAATAATTCACCAATGCCGAAACCCAGAAATTCACTATGAATCCATGCCTGACAAATTATTTCGCCCATCACTAATTGTGAGCAGTTCTTCACTTGCTTATTAACAAATGTATGATTTCTAGAGGTAAGTAACTACTTGAAATTGTTCTGGTGAACAGAGGGACCAATATTTATTGGTATGTTTTGTAATATAATACTAAAAACCTGCCAGAGCCAGGGGCTTTATGGAGTGGTGATATTAGTGCCTACCTGACTTCCATAATTATGGCTAGTAAGGTAAGGTTACTTGCCTGTTGACTTGAGTTTTGAGACAGTTTACATAACTCTAGGAATTAAATTATGTCCTTTTGTTCCAATTTATGTGTTGAGGGATCCAGAATTCTGCAAAGACCAACTTTGCATTTAGGGTTATGATCATTTTTCCACGAGGCATGTAAATACCTTCTTATTTAAAAAGTCTTTTGACTTTATCAGATGAATTGTTTATCCCTTTTCTGTTTGCTTTCTATAAGCCATGCTTATCTGTAACATCACAACTTTATTTAACTTTCCAAAATAATAATATTCTCTTATATCCCTCCAAAAATGTTCATAACCATTCAGAATTCCTAAAGTTGGCCTCTGCTTATGTGTGCCTCTTTGACTTTTAGATTTATTGAGAAATTGTAGACTAATTAATTGCAACTATAGTGCCCTCTTTACATTGAACTCATTTTATTACAGATGTAAGGAGAATGTCATTAAAAGAAGTTAGCGGCCAATTTATAGGTTTATCCTAAGGTTAATTCTGCAAATGTTAGCCTTTCCTCAAGGACATTTAACACATTAAGACAAATGTATTATTTATGAAGCTTCTAATGAAAGCAAACCGGCAAACTTGGGCCTCGTTTGAAGTATAAAACGCTTTACATTGGGTGAAGAGGTTTATTATACAAATTATTTCAGTTAAGTTAATAAACAGAAAAGTTAACTTTATAAATACAAAAGGAGGAATCTGGATGGCAACTGTACTCGCCAGTTGAGTTAGATAACCTCTCACTTTGCTGATAAAGGTGAAGAAAGAGTCTGTTTAATACTGTTATTATAAACTTATAAAGAAAATGATGAATACTCACATGAGCTTATTAAATAGTTTTAAGCCATTGTCTTATAGAATAGCAATCTGGCTATAATTCAAATTCTGGCAAAACAGCATATATTTAGACACGTGCTACTCTATAGCACAGACTCTCTTTTCACACCTTTCGGTATGTTTGTCTTAATCATAACCCTCTCTGCTGCTGCTTAACCTCATTTCTAGTGTTGTATTTAATTCCATTTTGTTCTAAAAAAAAAAATATATATAAATAAGTTGTAGCACATACTCAAGTGGGCTTCAGGAGAACATTATATTGCTAGAGTACCACCACATTATAAAAAAAAAAAACAATTGTTGCATTTCAAAAAAAATAACAATACTATAGACCTTATGCGAAAATGTGACCCTGAGAAAATGTATTATGCAGGCTGCATAGATGTGCTATGGTGCAGATTACCCTCACCTGTCCCAACATAATCAAGTTGGGGAATTTGATTTGGGAAAGTGGGTGGTAGAAAATGTACTATTCGGTATCTGGATGGGAGAATAATCTTAGGCACTTCACAGTCCCCTGGGAATTCATTTTTAAGGGTACGTGTCATTAACCATTAATGTCTTCTATGTTGATGTTGGTTTTATGATTGTTATGTTGTCATTTTAAATGTGGAATTAAAGGAAAATAAAATGGATAGACTGCACAAAATAAAAAAATATTTGTAATATAGTTAGTTAGGCAAACATGTAATCTATAAAGGCTGGAATGAGCAGATGTCTAACATAATAGCCAGAACTCTACTTCCTGCTTTCAGTTCTCTAACCTCTTAGTTAGTCAGTGACTGTAGGGGGGGGGCACATGGGACAAAACTGTTCAGTTAGTTTGGGAGCACACAAGTCAGATTTAACTGAACAGTTATGTCCCAAATGGCCCCCATTAAGTAATGATTGGCTATTGACTGCTAACAGCTGTCAAAGCAGGAAGTAGAGTTCTGGCTATTATGTTAGACATCTGCCCACTCCAGCCTTTATAGATTACAATTGCCTAACTAACTATATTGAAAACATTTTTTATTTTGCACAGTGTATCTATTTTGCCCATTTTCATTTTTACATTGAACTGCTCCTTTAAAGGTTAAGTTTTAATAAATACCCCCCTATTAGTCAGTATTTTAGAATTTGTTCCTGAACTGGTCCACTAGTTTGTGGTAACACCCTGGAGGGCTGACTTGGTTAACTAGCAGGGGCTAATTACATTTTTTTTTCTTTTTTATATGTTTGTACTACAAACCTTAAAGAATTTAAGTTCAGCAGCTGTTAGACTTTGGCAGTGCATACTGAGAATGCTTAGTTTCTACATGTTTTTATATGCTTTTAGAATAGACTGAACTTTGCGATTAAAAAATAAGCGAATAAATGATTCAGTGAATGGCCATTGTACATTTATATTCCGATTTCCAATTGGCCTCGGGCCAAAGAGCCTTGTCCATTAATTAACGTCGGGCTTTATCGGTTGTGGAAATATTTATGAACTTGGCCGCAGCAAATGTGTACTCTCTGAAAAAGCACAAGCAGCATTTCTTGAAAGTTCAATATCTCAATAACATGAGTCAGATCTGTGAAAATGACACACCCCAAAAGGGAATCTTGTGGGTCAGCCAGAAGGAAATTAGATGATAAACAATGTGGGAGTGAAAAGTGAAGTTTCCAGGCTAAAAACTGTCCAAACTTTGTCCATCAGAAAGGGAAAATGTTCTAAAATCTGCAATGATAAGCCAAAATGTAGCTCAGACCTATCCTGTCAATGTTCAAAATGTAATACACAGAAATGAAAATTGGCACCATTGTAAATAGTGTTTATTTAGCATTGCATTTTGGTGTGGTCATTGTTTATTAGGCCAAGAACACTTGAGAATTATTTGTGCAACTAAATGCCAGGTTATCACTGGTGCTGCCATAAAAATGATTGATCATGCCCTGTGGCTTTTCTCTCTGCACAGTACAGGTGGGACATATCTTGGTTCTTCATGAACAAATCCCTATGAAACTAATTACTTGCAATTATGTGAATCACGTTTTGTCTCAAAGAAAGCAAAATGCAGAATTTGAAATGAAAAACAGTTTTCCCTCTATCTGCTTCACACCACACTTACATTACTTTGTTTTCAGGGCACTGTGCTTTTGTTTCAGACATATCACCTCTACAGAAACTTTCCAACTCACTCATATTTTCCAGCCACTTGTACAAATTTGCTCTTTAATTGGCCATCATGAACTAGCAATGTGCCCTTGGTTCTGTTTAACTAATAACTCACACTTCTGTAATCTAAATAACAGTCTTCTGGATTATAATACCCCGCAATTACCCAAAGTGATGACTAGTGTTTGGTTTGGTAAATGACACTTAATGGGTATATAGAATATAATATGGTTTAAGAAATACCATTGGTGTATGAAGCCAGTGATATGTGAAAATTTCCCTGTTTCTATAAATCCCAAGCCTCTGTTGTTGGTAAGATCTTTATAAATTTATGGCACCAGCTTTTAATACGTACATAAATAATTTTCAGTAGTCAGGGGCACAGCAAAAATGCACAATGCCGGCATATCTTTTTTCATCCAGATTTCTTTTAATTTCTATTTTTTCTACATACATGTCTCATTTTCAAAGGTTGAATGAGGGGGGTTAAATCTGATCTGCATAAGATAACCGAAGGGATAGTATATTCTGTTTATTATATTCTGAATTTGTCTTCTTTATACTTTAAACAGTCAATAGAGTATGAAGGCATAGGATTCTGTGTACACATAACACAGCTCTGTTTATTTGCATTCATTTTGCAAATATATTACCAGAAAAACAAGAGGAAAATGACCAACCGTTTTCATATTCCACTGCAGAGGGTTTAAAACTGGAAATAAGCACAAATAGAGTCCAATGCGTAGTCATAGTACATAGTCAAAACAACAGGGTATTACCATAGTATAACCTATGGCAGAAAGAAGAGTAAGCAATGGATTTAGGATTCAGCAGTTAAGGCTCCAAGGAGCTTGTGCTGTTGTCTAATAAGTAAACAAGACTTGTAAGCAGTGCTGCTACTTTTGAAAAAAGAATTTGAGGTGATTTGGATGATGTCACAGAGAAACATTTTTGCTGGCTTTAAAATATGAAGATGAATACTTTCCCCAAAAGATAAATGATAAGTCAGTTAATAAACCCTAACACAAGAAAAAGGGAAAGTTGTGCTCAACCACTAAATTGTAAACCATTAGGCGGGGGTGCAATGAGGCTGTGACCACAAAATACATATAAACAACCGCAAAAAATCCTCTGCACTCACCCATTATCAATATGTAGAAATAGGACATTAGGACATTTCTGTGCATTCAGCCTTCCCTCCCCACCTCAAAAAGAGGGATTGTTTGTCCGTACATTGCAATATACTTCAAGCTGGCCAACTACGTCAAAGTCATCCCTTCTGGCCAGTCCTACACTGACTGACCTATATAAGTAATTTAAGATTAGTACTGAGCAAAGGGACTAAGTTTTACCTGCAACATGCTTGCTTATAAGGTTAAAACTCCCATATGGTTGCTCTTTTATCGGCTCCATTGGGATCACCTGACTGTAGCTGGGAATAGTGGGGGCTACAACATGGAGCTGGCCACTGCTCCTGTATAAACAATAACACAAGAAAAAGGGAAAGTTGTGCTCAACCACTAAATTGTAAACCATTAGGCGGGGGTGCAATGAGGCTGTGACCACAAAATACATATAAACAACTGCAAAAAATCCTCTGCACTCACCCATTATCAATATGTAGGAATAGGACATTAGGACATTTCTGTGCATTCAGCTACTATAGTTAATAAACCCTGCTAAATTATATTCCTGATGTAATGGAAATATAAATAAGTAAAACTATATTGAAAAAAGAGTGTTTATCTAGTAATGCACAACAGTACTGCAGTAAGTTTTTGGTGTTCTACAGAATCTGTTGACAGTTTTTTAGCTAATTTAATGTTACGCATAAGAGCGAATCAATATGTAAATTACAATAGATAGTTGAAAGACAGCACACATACTGGATATCTTGTAGCATTTGGATGAGGTGACATCTAACACCTGTTCTAACTAATTATGATCTCTTAGGAACTTGATGAATAAGAAATTGTGGGAATAGTTCATATGCGCAGTTAGCTCATACTGTCATTGTACTTGGTATTTATGGTGTGTAAAAGGCTTCAGTGTGTGTCCCATAAAAAGATAGAGAAGCACAGTTCTACATTTTCCCCTTGTTATTTTTGGTGCAAGTACAAAAAGGATACTTGTTCATTAGTTCTTAAAGTTCTCTCTAAATACACTGAAAATGTATTTTTTTTAAATCAAACCTCCTGTTTTTTAAGTAGCACAACTATTGGCGGTTCGTCATGGTGTTCAAACAGTTTTACAACACAATTAGATATTAAAGACTCTAAAATATTTTCTTAAGATTTCTTTTTCCCATTCTGATGGCCAAATCACACACCCCATAAATAGCTATCATTGCAATCTAAAAACAATTCTGACCCTATTCTCATTACCATTAATATTTCCAGCCAGCCTACTTATGATTCAGAAACTGAAGGCTGGAAATATTGATATAGTGTGAGAGAAATTTAGAGAAAAATCTGCTGCCGATTGGGCATGATTCGCCATATAATTGAGATTTATCTTTACGGGTTTTGAGCAAATATTTTTACTGTAAATTGCTGAAAATTACACTTCATATATGCCCTATCAAGACTTCCTGATAAAAAAATAAATATGTGACATAACCTGCCTGTAAATGTTGCAGGGTTCCACTTACTTTGGCAAAAAAACATATTCTATTATTTATTGCAGAACAATCCTGAAATACTTATTAATAGCATAGCATAGTATGATTCACTGTGTCCACATCCATATCAGTAGGATACAGGGGGATTTTAAAGTTTGTACATATGCCAGGTATGTATAAAGCTAATATGTAAATACGTATGTTGTGACCAAAGGGGTCACATTGTGTTCCTAAAGGAAGTGGCCTTTTCTACCTCAGCCTTATTTATCATACTTGTTTGCTCAGATCCCGTATGCTAGCCAAACAGATAATTTCCAAGAATAGGCACCACTGACACCAGAGCATATTCAGAGAATAGAGAGAAGGACGTTTTAGGCAAAAATGAAATTTCTATTTTCTTTTAAAAACATATTTCCCCATCTAGAGGTAGATGAGTTTTTTTTTTTTTTTAATTGAGCATTCACCTTAAAAGGAGAAAGAAAGCTTTAATCACTGGAGATGCCAAATGTCAGATACCAGATACCCCAGGCTGGTGCTCCTATCAGCATAAAACTGCACTGGTCTGGGAACTTGTGCAAGTAATCCTCTTCCTACTGACTTTTTTACTCTATTGTGCATATGTTGGTTCCAGGATTTTGGGGAAAGAAGAAACAGAAGATGAGGATCACTCCATGGTGCTCACACAGATGTACCCTGGGCTGGTGCAGTTTTCTAGCTAACAGAAACACTGGCCCTGGGTATCAGGTAAGTGATTACATTCATTGGGGTGCCTAACATTTGCCACCCCCCCCAGTTATTGAAGCTTTCCTCCTCCTTTAACAAAGACCAACATGATACATCCTGATAAATGCTGTTCTTCTGCATCTCGTGTCTTTGCTAAAGAAATTGGTATATATAGTAAATTCTTTTGGGATTTTCACTTGTATATAAACATAAAAAACACAATATAATATAGGAGGAGGTTGGATGGGGTGAGGGAGCATAAACAGATTAATTCTTATTTTGGCCCTTTGGACATTGAAGAGTATGCAGATTTTTAATATTTCAACAAACATGATTTTACATATATTATGAATGGTCAATAATTCAGCAAGTCTCATAAAAAAGCTATTGCTTTACAATAATGCAATCTACATTCTGTTTACAGACCAATTCTCTAGATTTATAGTGCTTATTCATTTGTAAAAACATTTGGGCCAATGTGCCCATATATCCTGATACTTTTTGCTTGCTTTGTACATTACTGATGTTATTTCTTCTATGTTTCTGTTTTTTTCAAATATTTTTAACCAACCTCTTAATGTAGGGAAATTGGGATTATATGTACTTAATATCTAACTAATAATAATGAGTGATGTGAATAGCCTTCAACTCATCTCCTGTACATAACTTGATTAGCAGCACGCGCTGTCTTTCACATTATTGTCAAAAAGAAAAACAAACAACAACAAAAAATAAAACTACTGAATATGAAAAACTGCTTGGGTACACATTTTGGTAAAGGCTCTGAGTAAGCTTCTATTTTGTCTAGTATTTGTAATACAGTAGTTTTCAAAACTGCTGGAAAATTCATGAAATATGGCTGCCGCACAACTTTTTTGACGCATGCAACTTTTTTTGATGCAACTTAATCTTTTTTTGATGCAACTGCAAATTTTTCTTCACTCTGCATACTTTTGTCACTGTGAATTTTTGAGGCCATTTTGCAAAAAGAAAATTTGCAGATGGTGGAATGCGGAGCTTTGCAGCAAATCCACAAGTGGCTTAAAATTTCGCTCATCACTAGCTGTGGCCTAACCTAGTTCCAAACCTAGCATGTGTTCTACCCAATTAATAAAATCAATTAATAAAGAAAAGGCTGATTCAGATAGCAGGAAATGTACTGGTTCTCAAAAGAAATCATTTCAAGCCTTTTTAAATTAGTGAAACATTTGGCAGTCTACCTGATTCTGGACTGAAAGCACATACAACCCTTTGCTTTGTAAACCAGTAGTTCTGAATTATTTGCTGTCGTTAGGTCCTAGCTTGCCATTAAGAGTGATTGCTAACTTTCAAGTACTATCTACACTGCTATTATTTTTTATGTTTCTCTTCTTGTTGGTTTTTGACACTATTTAAAGTGATGAACTGTGTATTCACGTTAACACGGTAGATAACAAACAAGTTAACAAACTTTCCACACAGATTTATGGGCAAAAGTTGTGAAAAGCTGGAGACTGAATTGCTTATTTTCTGGCTACAGTTTTCCCTTTCTGAGAGTTACTCTGACAGGCTGGCACCATCAATATGTTAAGATCACAGATTGTCTGTGGCACTGGCAGATGGGAGAACCAGAACATGGGCTTTGTACACTACTTGTGATATAGCGTTGTGTTGATTGTAAGTGAAAGAAAAGATGAGCAGTGGGAGGAAAATTTAAAATTCCAGATCTGTACAACTGAAAACATCAGTACTCAGAAGCCAGTACAGAAAACATCACTACTTAGAAACCTGCTTAGAGTTTTATTTCTCAGTGACACAGCAGTTCAATTTCATGCTTAATTCCCTCCCATTACACAAATGCCAAGATTTGTCAGAGTAACGCAAGCAGCGATTCTCTTGCACAGCAAATTTGGTACAGGAAGAGAAAAGCCGTCTGCATTCTGTTAGGCTTGTTTTTTTCCACACCTGACCCAATAAATATATATATCTCTGCTTCAGAGCTTGTAGTTTCCATCTTACAGCAAAAAAAACAAACAAACAAAACTTGAATCATCAACAAGAAATGTTTCTGTGTTTAGCAGAATGGCAGCAATGTTTAGCTGTTGTTTTGCCTGGAAGAGAAAATAAAGAGCTGCTGTTAGGGCTGAAGGATGGCTGGTAATTTATGCTTGTTTATTACTGTATATGCCACACTGTAAAAGACAGATAAATACAATATAGAAATGATAATGCACCTCTAACTGTTAGATATAAAAATATCAAAAGTAACCCAGAGGTTCAATGTCTATATAAATACACAAAGAATAGTGCTTTTACAGGGATAACCTATATTTAATAGAACTAAACCCTAAACACAAATATGGGTAGAAATGCCATATTTTATATAATGAGCTTACTGCACCAGCCTAAAGCTTTAGAACCTATATAGCACTAACGATTTAGGCCTTTTGCACAGGAGCTCTACATCTTGGATTTTGTTACAAATGATCAAGCAGAAAATGAGGTTGGCATATTATTAGCTGATGCTACAGGGCTGATTATTTAATTTTGATACAAATTGCAATGGCTTTAGAGCTTGTTATAATATCTGGTGGTCTAGTGTGGTGGCGGGGATGCCTGTGAAAGTTCTAGTGCACGCATCAAACACGCTATCTTATATAGTCTGTCGCAGCACAATGACATCGCTGCACTGTAACGTTGTTCAAGGTGTGACAATTAAATAGTTATAGCTAGTACCTATTTTTGCTGCCCAATGTAGGTGTATGTGGTATAGCTCCTGGATACAGAAAAGAAGATGGGGAGCTACTGGGGGCATCTTTATAGGCACAGATCTTCCTTGCTAAAGGGCTGTGGTTGCCTTGGCTGGTACAAAAGTCCAAAACATAGGGGTATATTTATCATGCCGTGTAAAAACTGGAGTAAAGCATTACCGGTGATGTTGCCCAGGGCAACCAATCATGAAATAGATTTCAACAGTTAGAAAACTAAAGCAAAACATCTGATTGATTGCTATGAGCAACATCACCAGTAATGTTTTACTCCACCTTTTACACAACATGATAAATATACCCCATAATGTATAAATTTCTATTGGTTACGTGCAGTTACAGGGCTGCTAAATTGGCCATAGTAAATAGCAATTGACTAGATTGAAGGATTGACTGTAGATTTGTCTGACTTGTGTGTCATAGCACTTGCTTAGTTGACAGTCAAGCATACTAATCACAACATCCTCATCTTGGTAGACAAAAATTGCATATTCATTATTAATGAATCCAGTTTATTTTGAATTTTTTTCAGTACTTTTTTTTCCCCCTTTTACAGAAAGCTATTATGCGGAAAGCTCCAAATTACAGAAAGGCCATCTCCCAAAGACGTCATTTTATGCTAGTAATTCTAATTCTTAATGATTTCCTTTTTCTCTGTATGTGATGGTAGCTGAGCTGCATGGCAAAACAATCCCATTGGGTTTATACTATGATAAACTGTTTTTAGCAGACCTAAGGTATGGTGATCCAAGTTATAAAAAGATCCCTTATCAGGATCCCTTATCTTTTTCTCTTGTATGTGATGGTAGCTGAGCTGCATGGCAAAACAATCCCATTGGGTTTATATTATGATAAACTGTTTTTAGCAGACCTAAGGTATGGTGATCCAAATTATAAAAAGATCCCTTATCAGGATCCCTTATCTCCCATATTTCCTCTTACTAATCAGAAGACAGGTCTAGCAAGTGTCAGTTAGCTTTGAGGTATGTTACATCTGCCCTGCAGAAGGACAATGGTATACATCATGGTTTTTTTTTAACACTTTCAAAAAACTTTTTTTGGTTTTGCTACCAGATTATTTGGCAAGAAACAGTGACTTCCTTTACTCACCTGTTTTGTAGTAGGTATGCATTATTTCTAATAATACACAGGATTCACACAATGCAAAGAACATCACCAAGTACCATAATGCATGAAATCACTCAGCACAGTTTATAAAAATATGTTATAGTGTAGTGGTGAGCAAAATTTTTTCCAGGCATGAATTCACTGTGAAATTAAGCATTTCACCACTGACAAATTTTTTCGCAAAACTTTGCTGCCTTAAAAATTCACCAAGTGAGGAAGAAGTCAAGTCAAAAAAGCTGCATCAAAAAAGTTACAGCAGCATCAAAAAAAGTCGCAGTTGCGTCAATAAAATTGCAGTTGAGGCAAAAAAGTTGCATTTACAAAAAATAAGTCCCGGTTGCATCAAGAAAATTGTGGTTGCGTAAAAAAAAAGTTGTGCACGTCAAAAAAGTCATGCAGTAGCCGCATTTCAAAAATTATTAGTAGTTTTGCAATTTTTCCGGCAAAGTGAATTGGGACAGATTCGCTCATCACTAGTTACAGGTTATTCATAGCTTTGTGCATTATAAATGGATAATAATTTGTATTCATGCATATTTATTTGCATTTTATGTAAATCTGTTTACCTTCCCTTAGCTCCAGGACTAATTGTGAACTGAAGTCTCAAAGGAAATAATATTCAACATCATTTTTCCACGCTATTCATCTGCTGTTGAAAAAAATAGCAATCAAATACACCAAACATCACCAACTGATCACCAGGCATTGCAGTGTAAAAATGTTGCATTTATTAAGCTGTGTATTAAATCTGCAGCTAAAAAATCCATTACCATTTTGCACTGTTTTTCTGTGCCAAAACTTACATAGCACCTGAAGTTATATCAGCTATGTGAATGGGTTACACCTTAAAAATAATGCAGTAAAATGAAGAGGTTACATACCATGATCAGGCATGATCAGAAAAGAAAATGTAGAAGTTTATACATTTGCCATTTATTTTGCACTGTTTTTCCATAGCAAGTACACAGCATGATGTGTGGGACCCTAAATGAACAAACATGGATTCGTTTTTATAAATCTCTTAAGAGATCCACTAGGTGTCAGTGCAGTTCCTATAGTCTAATTTGTTTGGCTCTCCCAGGATGTGAAGTTTCCCA
Organism: Xenopus tropicalis; assembly: GCF_000004195.4. NCBI lineage: Eukaryota > Metazoa > Chordata > Amphibia > Anura > Pipidae > Xenopus > Xenopus tropicalis. Next base: position 84,180,596 of record NC_030684.2, read on the forward strand.
GGCAGAGTTTACAATCTTTATATTTTTATATTGCACTGGGATTCCAATGTTTCTCTGAGGCTCAAGTTTTTGAGTGTTGTTGTGAAGGTCTAATTCCGAGGCTGGATCTAGTGTCTGTGCATTATGCAGTTCCACTGAGCAGGAACTAAAACTCCTAATATGTTAGCCAGCTAGATAGGTCTTTTTTCTTAGTATGCATGGCATGCCCAAACAAGGAGCAAAGAAAATTATTTAGATTGTTTAATCCATATGTCTGTTTTAGGATTATCTGACCAATTAAAGATGAGGACTCTCCAATAAAAAGGAATTTGTTCAGAAGTTTCTCACCTGCACTATTTACATAATCATTAACCTACTAATCAAAATGTGATTTACTGGCACTTACCCTATACACATCTGTGCCACTGTTGAGTGCTGGCACCATCACACTGCTTTTTCTGCTTTTCCATCTCCACTTTGCAACTGTCCAATAGATGCAAATAGTACACCTGCTCCTGCTCTTCTACTGCTGCTTCATTATACTCTGTAGTGATCACAGGAGCCCTATAATAAGCTTCTAGGCTGAACTTTGATCTGAAAACAAAGGAAAATGTCTCAGAAGAAGAGAGAAGCTTCAGAGGGAAATAATAATAATAATATCAAAGGATTGAAGCCTGATTGACATAATGTTTCATTGTAAGTACCTCTCTGGCACAGTGTATAGAACAATCTACTCTCTGCTCACTGTTAGTGACCAATCTTCTTTCACCCTCGTGTTAGAAGCACACAGGATATAACACTTTGTAGCTAACCTTCACATCAACAGTTCAGCTCTTTGTAAAAACTAAAACATAATGTAGAATTTTGCAATAATCATCTCCGTTAAATTAAAATGGATCATAATATGTAGTTTGTTATTGTTTTGTTTGTTAGGTTTACATATTTAAAGTTAAATATAATAATACCAAAACTTGCTCTAAGCCACCCAGCACATCAAGCCTAATTTAAAATTTAAAACAGCCAGTCTCAATTTGCATTTGCTCACCCCTTCACAGAGTTGGTCCAGGTGCCTTGCACCGGACTCTTCACCCAGAGAATTTTTGCCTGTGTCCAGTCACAGTTTTTCATGGACACTCACCCCACTGATCCGGTGGTCCGGGTGCAGCGCCCCAGACCTGTAGCAAAGGGAGACCCAGCAGTCACAAGCACAATTTCTCAATGGGTGCACACTCCAGACACAGGCGAAGGTGGTTAAGAAATAGCTTTATTCACAATAATCCTGACGCGTTTTGTCAAACACGTCAGGATTACATATTTAAAGGCCTGTGAGACCAGAAAGTGAAAATACTTTATTTACTATAACAAAAAAAGGGGAAAGTTGTGCTCAACCATTAAATTTTAAACCATTAGGCGGGGGTGCAATGAGGCTGTGACCACAAAATTCTTATAGACAACAGCAAAAGTTCCTCTGCACTCACCCATTATCAATATATTTAATGGTGAGAAAAACTTACCCTTTTTTGCTATAGCTTATACAGGAGCAGCGGCCAGCTCCTTGTTGTAGCTCCCACCCTTCCCAGCTACAGACAGGTGATCCCAGTGGAGCCAATAAAAGGGCAACAATTTGGGGCTTTTAATCTTAAAAGCAAGTAAGTTGCAGGTAAAACTCAATTCCTTTTTTAAATGTATATTGAAGCAGCAGAATTCATAATGAATCTGAAGAAAGTAAGTGTAGGACTGGCCAGACCGCAGATGACTTTGACGTAGTTGGCCAGCTTGAAGTATATTGCAAGATGCAAGGACAAACAATCTCTGTTTTGCTTAAAGGAAAGGGCATTGCTTGGTAGCTTAATGCACATAATGTCTTAATGTCATTTATATATATTGATAATGGGAAAGTGCAGAAGACCTCTTGTTGTGTGTATATATATATATATATATATATATATATATACATATTTATATATAAAATGTATAAAATATATGAAAGCCATGCATATCCTTTAAATTAGTTATATAATTAGTTATAATCGATGTAATGTGATGTCATTTTTGTCACGTGTAATGTAATGTGATGTCATTTTTGTCACATAACTTATTGGACCTTGTCTATTATATTAAATAATTTGTGATGAGAGAACTTTTTCACCAGGTATGGATTCGCTGTGAAATACTGCATTTTGCCTTTGGCAATTTTTTTTTTGTGTAACTGGCACAAAAATTCAGCGAGTGAGGAAAAAGTTGTGGTTGCATAAAAAAAACAAAAAACTGTGGCTCTACTACCTGTATAAAAGCACTTGACTTATACTATCTTTATATATTACAATAGGGGGTACATTATTTACTATATATACAGTGCTCTCAAAAATACTGGAGGTGAGGATTACAATTGTAAGAGGGATAATAAATTTAAATCCATTTAGATCTAACTACAGATAGAATATTGTACTTTATACTGCACTGCATATTAGTATTCTATTCAGATGCAGTAAACAGCTCTTAAGTAGGCCATTATTTTAACCCTAAAACAATACCATAAAGTTTCCTTGAAACTGCATGCAATTTCTAACCCTCATAACCCTTATTGAGCTTTCTATATTTCTATACTAGCACAGCAGCAGAATTCCTATGACTAGTTTTTCTTTTTTATAGACCAATAATTGAATGTTTTGTTACATCAGTATTCTAAGGCAAACAAACGTGTATTGAAGGAGTTAAGAGACTTACTGTTATTGTGAATTTGTTCACCAGAAAGGAGGTGTTTTGAATCTGTGCTATGTTAATTTGCTAGACAGCCTCAAGTTTTATGACTTAATATTTCATGAGACCATAGTATCTCTTGTTCTTCAGGATCTTACAGACAGCCTCCAGATAGATAAATATTGTAGTCATTTTGTTATAGCAGCAGCAAAAAGTATTAAACCATAAAGACACCCTGCAGACAGATTAAAAATGTAACAATTTTATCCCAACCCTCTTTTTCTAATAAGAATTCAACACATTAGTAATAGGTAACTAACCACTGAAGAAGAGCATTGTACTTTGCGTGTAAGTGCTTTTGTCCAGCTAACACCCTGGACCCATGATCTGCCCCTCAAAACTTTTGGGGGGTCTCCCTACTGTACAGTCAAATTCCCTGAGCAGGGTACCCCGCACATACACAAAAAGCAGAAGCCATTAGTGAAGCTATCTGACACACAAGGACACAGACACTAACTTACAAGTACTGCTCCATTAGCTATATTGTTGTTTAAAACTAATTATAGCTTGGTTGCTATAGGCAATAGCACCTATGTTTGTAAATAAGCCTCACATTGTGTTAAGCATGCTAATGTTAAGTGATATAGCAAGTTAGAAGATAGGCTTCATTACATGCCCCAATACCCATACTTACTTGCAGGTGGACTTTACACTTCGTCAACAAAATTAAAAAGAATATTTACTCAAACTAGAGTATGCTCTTGCAGATATTCTGCTAGATCATTTTCTCTTGACTCTTGTTTGAATTTTACTTTGAATTTGTTATGGATTATGATGACTGTCACCAGCGCCAGCATTTTGCCTTCCTGTGCTTTAAGCACACTGCTAACTGTTCTTACTGGAGTCAGATAATTAAGAAATATTTGGGCAGCTTAACGGGTATCAATAAACTGATCCACCTACTGTATGATGGACTGTACTCCAGCTCTGTCACTTGTGCCTTATTAACAGAATATCATGTCTATGCCCAGGGTCCAAAAATTTCACCTTTGCTTACCTTTCTGCTTAAAGCCTTAACCTTATGATTCTTAGAAGGCAGAAAATTCTAATTAATTTCATTTAAACTCCAGGATAATATATTTATATATATGTTTAATTCCCTTCACTCCCTTGCATATATTTAAAGCTTCATATTGTAGAGGAACTTACTGTAATTTTTGTCATGGTCAAGAAAAGGGGAATATAAAGGGGACATAAATTGTCTCTTTTTACCCCTACAATGCTCTAATTAATTTTTAGCTGTCAGGTAAATTATCTTGGCAAATGTGCTTTAAATGAAATGATTGCCCACTGTTTAGAGTGAAAGCTTAAAACTGCTGTTATTTAGACAGAATAATGTATGTTCTATAGAAACTCGCAATGTATTTTCTGCACAATCTTCCATATCATAAGGTATTTATTGAGGGCTCATTTACAATATCCCATGCAGTGTGCAATGTGCAAACAAAGACTGCATGGGGCATTGTGCAAAGAGCCACAGGCCTCTGAGCTTCATTTCAGAGTTGTAAATTGAGCACTACCTGCATTAGGCAACACTCGATTTAAATGAGGTGCTCCATGCAAAGAGCAGCAAGCACAGGGGGCACAACTGCTGCACTTGCACCCCCTGGGTCGCAAATGAAACCTCTTACATACTGCATGATTAAGGTTGGTCACTAAAAATGAAATTATTTCTATATGACAGAGTGATTTTATCACTTGATAAATGCATTCAATATTAAGAATAGATAGACAATAATAATTGTCCATTAAATGTCCAAATAATTGTCCATTAAAAAAAGAGAAGATTACATTTTCAGGATCATATTTCAAATTTCACAATGACCAGTGCTTTATTGCAGAGGAAATCAAACTATAATAATCACATTCAAAAGATTCCAGATACTAAATACACAGACTGCTTACCAAACAAACAAAACAAAATAATATAACAGGTGCAGAGTCTGCTTTAGTAGTAATAACCCATAGCAATGTATCCATGGATAACATTAACTGGTCTATTACTTAAAAGAAAACATCTGAATGGTTGCTGTGGGTTTCTAGACCTGGAGCAAACTTTGCACCTGTAATTACATTTCCTCCAAATAAGAAACCAAAAGCTTTAGACATTATTATCATGTGCATCCTGATTGCTCTTCTCTCTTTTTTTTTTCCTCATGTCACAGCTGTGTCTGTGTCCTTGTTTAGTGACTTTCTGCCCACATTTCCCTTTCCCTATCCATTTAGGTTTACCCAACAAACTACTCATTTACTTTTACATGCATAATGTAATTATTCCTTAATGTAACCAAACTTAAGCTGTTGGACAGATAGTTTTAAAAACATGAAACACTAATATAACGGTGAGGTAGCAGCAGTCCTGCGGGAATTTATTCCCAACTCTCTACTGGTAGATTATGCATTCCAATTTATAAACATGCTCCACACTTATGAAGCAAAATACACCACATTTCTGTGTTGGTTTTTTTTTACCAAAATATGAAACATAATTTCAAAATGATTTTTTTTTTTGTTTCTAATGCTAAAAACATTTTTCAGTCTCTTATTTTTTAACATATCTATTTATTTATAGTTAGATGCATCTACAGCAGCCTTTGCTATTGTGCATTGGCACATAGTCTGCAGGTGCCAGAGATTTACAGAAAGCTGAATTTTGCTTTTTTTTTTTTTTTTTTTTAAAGTGTGACACTAAAAATAAGATACAAAGCCAAAGTGTATCTTGAAACTGTAATCAGAATCAGTGAGTTATCTCTGGAACAGGTGTTGCTTCTTCTTTGGTGAATGAAGGACACTTAGAATGGAAATCTACTGCAGATTTATGCCAGAGGTACAGGAAATTGCTAATAAATCAGAGAATGAGCATTTTGTGATTGTCAGAAGATGATGCAGCTGGAGGATCACTGCCCAAAAAGTCTGTCTGTGCTTATGGAACAGGATATAAATTGATGAGGACTATGCTGAAATGGAAATTTGAATCGACTGCTCTGTAAAAAGAAGGAAAGCCCTGGAGATATAAGCGCAGGGGCTGCATGACAAGGGATCCGAATAACCAGCAGCCAGATTACACTGGTTTATGTTTAGAGATTGGCAGAACCAGGTGCAACTGTGATTGGGTGAGAAGGAAAGAGTTAAGGCAGGAGAAGGCTGGCCTGGGGAGGGGCGGAGAAAGAGAGGGATGTGATGTCAGAAAAGCACTCACTTCCTTATCTTCTGAGCAGGTAGAAACATCCCACCCACCCTCCCTCTTTTTGCATATTTTGCGAAATGTCAGGAGTTTCTCTTCTTTTGGTTTTCATATTATCTATTATATTAATAACTGAATGCGGAATTTTACCTGAATGCATTGTTATATTGTGCTTTCTGTATCTTTATATGGTATAAACTTGAGAGTCGGCTTTGTGTTTAATTCATGTTAACAACGATATCTTGATCCAGGGAAATGTTTCCGATCGCCCAGGGGGTCAGGAAGGAATTTTTTCCCTCTTGAGGCATAATTGGCACTAGCTTCAGGTTGGGTTTTTTGCATTCCTCTGGATCAAAATAGTGGATATATGATAATATATTTTAAGTTTTATTTGTCACAGCAGCGGTAGGACCTTGCCAGAGTACTGCACAGGTCAATTTAGCAGAGGGAGAAAGGAGGTTCTCTCCTGTGACTGCATGGTGGATTGATAGATACAGACGCTACTACTGCTTGTGCAAGGTGACAGCCTGCTTGGATTTCCTATCATCGAGACACTGCAGATCCAGGACCGGCAGAAGGGCTGCTGAACTTCTCTCATGGTTGGTAATGCAGCTCCTGCTGGTAGCAGAGTTTGGGGCCATCCTCTCTGTAGGTAGAGGCAGCCTAATACTCATTCAAGTCTTCAGTGAGGAACAGCAGAGCATAGTAATGACCTCTTATGGAATTATGGCTTTAGACTATTGCCTTGGGTTAGGCTGGCAAGGTCCTATTTATATGATAAAATGTGAATAAATGCTGTTGCCATTTTCTCCATCTCTGTCTCCTGGTGTTTCATTAAGATATGTAACAAGGGGGTTCAGTGGGGTGCCTCAAGGCGAAGGGTCAATTGAGAAGTCCCCTTGTCAAGCCTGTTCCACCAAATGCAACCTGCTGCTTCTAGAATGCAAGATTTCCCATCATTCTAAGAGCATGCACTTTATATCAAGGCAATCAAATAATTTTTTTTTTTTTTTGCAGTTGATCAAAAGAATGAGTTTAACTCTGTATGTTTAAAAGAAAAGTAAAATAAATTTTCCAAGGTCCCTTTTTGTACCCCTTGTACCTTTATATGTGTTAGATTGAAAGGTATTTGTCACATAGAAATTTAAACATAAATGGCAGACACATTTATCATTTTCTCTACAGGTGGAAAACAGTGGTGGAGAAACACCAAAATGTCCTGTTACTGCCCCATGTATGCAGGAACGGACATGAATGGCATACTCCTGTCATTGCAAACATGGGACAGTTTTAGCTCCAAAAAATGTTTTTTAACCTGAAATACACTACTGTTTGTCAGTTATTGCACACATATGGTGGTAACAGGCTGTATTTATGTTTTCTCTGATGGTTCTTTACTCCCCATGGAGAACATATCATGTGTGACATAGCACTCAGGGTGAAATCTGAGCAGAATGGCTATATTATGTTCTGGCACTTATTTGCTACCCTAAATATTTTTAAAACTATAGATAAATGGCTGACACAGAAAGACTTAAACCTTTTAAGTCAGAGAAACATTATACAAAGTCTTATGGTACATGGGACCTATAACAGTCAGCACTCCATTACATGCCTGCTGGAATAAATTTCTGCTATAAACAGAATTTTCTTATTTTGAACTAAAATATGTTGCCATAGTTACAAGTGATCTTGACCTGTAACAGTTTTACGCTTTGGTGTGGGCAGATTACTCTAATGCAGCATCTACCACCCTGTTGGATGCAGCTTCTTGAACTTAATAATAAAAAAAGCCCAGGAACTCCCTGTGCATTGGGAATCAAATCCATAAATCCCTTTTTCTGTCTTACCTACTACATATTTTTTTATTATGGGAAAGTATGCCTGTTAAACAGCACTTCTGTCTAAAAGGGGATTTAGAGCATAAATTTGATGTATGAGGATGGTGGTAGCTCTCCCAGGTGTTACCATGCCTAAAGTAAGGAGACACACTGCTGGAAAGGAACTGAGGCTAGCTTTAATCCCTGACTGGACCACTAGCAGGTATCTCTCCACTGGTAAATGTAAACATTACCAAGTACCTCCTATTTTCTTTCTGATACTTGTACCTGCATATCTACTGCTTATAAAAACATCACTAGATTCTCAACGACCTCATGTGGATATATTGTACTACCACTGCAACCCCCCAGAATGTCTTGCACACATACACAACAACTCACACATACCACTAGGGCACTGTTCTACTTACCCTTCTGTCCTGTTCCCAAAGTATTCCTTAGAAGAGCTCCAAGCTTCAGTCTATTTAAGATTGCTCAGGGCAGTGATTCCCAACCAGTGACTCGCAAGCAACATGTTGCTCACCATCCCCTTGGATGTTGCTCTCACTATCCTCAAACTGCTGATTATTATTTAATGCTTAACTTGAAGGCAAGTGAGTTGCATAAAAATCATGTGTACTGCCAAAAAGTTGCCTGTAGGTTTCCAGTTGACATAGGGGGTTAACTATAGCCAATCACAGCCCTTATTTGGTACCCCTGGAATTTTTTGCATGCTTGTGTGCTCTCCAACATTTTTTACATTTGAATGTGGTTCATCAGTAAAAAAGGTTACGGGACCCTAGCTTGGGGCGTGAACATATGCAGACATTATTTATCGCAGAGCAATGGAATTTTGTGTACCTGAGCTGAGGTTCACAAATATAATTATGGCAGACATTTTCATAAAACAGAGCTATCTACCATATTTGCTTAAGCATACACTACCAGGTTTGAGAATAACTGGTTCTACCACAAATGGCCAGCTTCTGCTGTTTCTCCCCAACATCAGCATGACCACCAGTACAGTGCAGCCCATGCAGACCCTGTCCTCATTTTGAGGCAAGAAGTAGAAAAGAACACTTGCATTCCCCTTTCAAAAACTTTGTCACTTTAACAAGTTACTCTTGGATTTGGACCTGTTGATATGGGGAGGGTTAACCATAATATCTGCCTATGTCTCATAGCATCTAAGTCCATTGTTCCCTAAAATGTGTAACTGGCTGCCCAAATATACAACTTTAATTACAACCTACAGTAGCTACCATATGAGGACACTGTATGCCTTCACTTAACTGAAGTGCTTGTAGAGAGTAGAGATTCCACTGCACTTGGCCAAAAGATTCCTTTCTTACATACCTGGATAAATTACACAGTGTTCAGTTATTGAACTATACAATTGTGTCCTGATTAACTGTACCAATCACATTGGTTTTATCACTTTACCAAGAAGGCCAGTACAATTCTTTGAACTGCTCTAGAAAGAGCTAGTTAATGCAAACATTTTTTTTCTGAATTAAACCCCCACCCACCCAATTGCAGGTGTGGCATAGATAATCAAATAATCTTGCCAACATTTATAGCACCAGGGACACATTTTCACTTCTCTGTATTCTTAAATGAGCACCATCTAGAAAATTATTATTTAAGAAAGTGTTAATTTTATGGCAATTAATAAGATAAATAAGCTACACCCCTCCAGGAATTTAGTAATTAGTATAACTTATGTGTGAAGCTCTTGCATATTATGCAGGGCAGTACAATGGATATACAAAGCATTCACATGGTTATTAAAATACAAATTGGGCCCTCAGGGTATGTGAGAGAAACAAATGACTAGTTGCATCTATGCTGCCTGTCTCTCTGAGACTCTCTAATATGTTCATTTATTTGTCCTTTTTGGGTTCTGGAAAATACTTTTTGCGTCTGTACTAATAAAGAAACATTTCCCCAAAAATTTGCAAAATGCATTGAAGTCAACAAGTTTTTTCACAGCTACCACACATCTTTCTTCTACCGTGCAACTCTTTTTTTGCAGTCATTTGGGTCTATGGGTAGTTTTTCACAGCAAAACCTGGCAAAAAATGTCCTCATTAGTATGAGTTACTACTTCTGCCACACTTATTGGGGTTATGTAATAAATGGCACTAATAGTGGATTGCTTTGCAGGTGGTTAACCAGTATAAAGTAGCATTTCTCACAAAAATATTTTCTTCATGCCTCTGTTGCAATTAAGCTGGACACACATGGGACAATTTAAACTGTCAACTATTGGGAGGGCTTGAAAATCTCTTTGGTTAAGGCCTGCATCAGTCATAATGTGGTCCTCACCTGACAGATGAAGAGCAATGTATAATCTGATTGTTGGCCCCCAGATAGCCCAATTCTGCCCAATATGTGAAAATCACTCAGATTGTATGGTCAATGTTAAGATAGGTTGCCACATCAAGGTGATACAATCTCAGGTTTAGCACAAACTTAATTATATGATTCTAACAGAAGGCATTACTGCTGCAAATGCTCTCTGCAACTACCAACAAGTCTCTGCTAAATTTTACAAAGGTCTAAAACAGTGAGACCTCTAGTAGCTAAATCTAACACATCATATTGCTACAGTCTGATCTTGTAAATAAATATATCCATTGTCTGTCAACAGTAGTTCTTTTGAACAAGTAGGTCTATGAAGATTTTCATTCATCCAGGTCATGGTATATCTAGTATAAATAAATTTAAAGCAACTGGACCTGTTTGGTAATCATTGAAGACGTTTCAGTACTCATCCGAGCAGCTTCTTCAGTGAAGAAGCTGCTCGGATGAGTAGTGAAACGTCTTCAATGATTACTAAACAAGTCCAGTTGCTTTAAATTTATTTTGAACAAGTAGTTCTTTCTGAAGCTGTGACTAAATCAGTAACATTCGTCAAAAATCCTAGAAGAGCTTTGAGCATAATGCCATCTGTTTCTAGATGGAGATGTCTATGTATATTCTTACCAAATCTACATTCTACCATGTACTTCAAGGAACTTTCTTTAAAGTTTTAGGTAACATGAAATTTTTTTTTATACAGCATACAGCAATATATACACACTGTATGAAATTTCCTGAGGAAAAAGAATTATCTTTATAGGATAAGGATTTTTTATAATACAGGGATTATAATACATATTTAAAAATGTAAGTAGTATTGCCAGTAGTAATTCTGTAAAAGAATACCCTCACTGGATTATGCAGTAAAATATAAATTCATTGAAAAGTATATAGATTTTACACAACCAGTACATTTATTTATCATCATTCTTTGGCAATCTATCTCTTTGGCTATGGACAATCTCACAAGCCTGACCTGTTTACGAGTGCTGGAATTTTTAAAAGTTTGCATCCTTTTCCCTGGCTCTGTGTGAAATGCTTAAACCAATCTAAATGTCAGTGTCATAAATTAGATTTATCCATAACTCCTTTATGAGTGAAAAATGCACTCACACTGCAACTATCTATCAATACTTTTATAAATGTTGAATAAAATATAACTTTGCTCTCTCAAGATTTAAACCAGCATCAACATCAGAGAGAGAGATCTTGAATCGGGGCTGCTGATTGCAGAATACCTTTTGTACTTGTCATATTCATAGGGTATCCTGTGGTGATACCAAATTTGCCTCTGTGTGAAACTCATATATATAACTTGTTCATCTCACTGAGGGATCTGTGTGTCTGTGTATGCAATGCTACTGAATTAACCAACTCTTTTATATTATGTGTCCAAAAGAAACAAGCCAAGAAAGCCACCAGTGCCAGGCCAGCTATAAAATTGTATTTGCAAACTTCGAAGATTGCATACGTTGAAGTTTTAATACAGGTACCAGATTTTTTCCTGCCAATTATTAGCAATCCATAAATGTGTTAAAGCAGTATAGGGTCTGATAAAATTTACTCTCACTTGAGTTGTGGGTCTTTTTTTATCTATTTCAGAATCCTTTCTCTGGGGAGGAATACATCTAAGCTTCAGAAATGATGGCAAACAGTAATTGGAGTGGCTTCACGCTGCCCACCTACCGTGAATCTTTATTTTTCAGCAGCTTTCTATCAAACCTAATAACACACTGAGGCTCACTGGAACCTCATCCTGAACTGTCTACAGAGATCCAAATCTATAAATACCCAGATTCTCCTTTTTTCTCCTGAAATCTATGTGTTACTACGATCACAAAAAATGATGAAAAACTGGTCAGTTAATGGAAAGCATAACCTATATCCATATACTGAGATTTTAGTGCAATATATGGAAAGCAGTTAAATACTTAGTTTTTTGGAAATGTTTCTTTAACAAGACCCCTACTACAGGAGGCACATCATTTAAAAAAAAAATATTGGGGCTCATTTAGGAACTGGAAGGCAGGATGCAAAGTGCAAAACCATTTTTCCATCTCCATTTTCCCACTCTGCTTTTCTTAGACAACAGCCAAAGTCAATTCATAATAATGGGAGCTGAGTGATTTAGATGAACAAAATGAGTCCCAAATGATTAAGGGGATGCAGCCTTACTATTAACCTTTGAACAACAGGAGTGGCCGGTATTTAAAGATTTCTAAGAGGCTGTTTACATTTTTTTGTAGGGGTTTACATGTCCTTTAAATAAATACCATTGTACATGAATTATTCAGGAACCAAATGACTGCAAGACCAAATTGGTATGTTGAATCATAGTTTTAGCCCCCCACTTCATGGCCAACTGTACTTTTGACAGGTGAAACAGTGACAACATGAAATGAACAAAGGGTCCCATTGCCCAAACAAATTGCCCAAAACAAGGTAATGTGCCATTTGCTATGATTTATATATGACATGTATATGCCTAAAACCGAAAGGGATCCAAAAGTATATTGCAGGAAAGAGCTGGATGTAGTCATATAGGCTGGGTCAGATTCAGATAATAGCTGTTGAATCATAAGACAAACAAGCTGGGCTCAAGACCAGGACACACAGGGGACAGGAACACAGTAGCATGAAACAGAGCATCTAGAAATAAGCAAGTTTGACCTATAATGGGCAGTGAGTAAGTTCAGAGCTGGGGATTTCATAGGTAGACTGATGGCTAACTCTGATCACCTGTGGCAAGATTGACAGCTGCTGAACAAACTATGCCTACCGGAAAACTCAAAAAATACCAAAGGCAGTGGATCAAGATCTGAACTATCTGCTCATATAGAGCAGATGTATAACAGACTGCATAGAACCTGCCTGTCACTGGTTCAAATTCAGGTAGGTTTTAACATAAGGGCAGATCATATAATAAATTAATTTCCATTTTAAAACATTATCACTATCATCTATTTAAACCTGGTGACATGATAGCATATGGTAAGTCATCTGAACCATATTACTAGATAAAGGTTGCTCCATCTGTAGCACCTCATCTATATTACTGATCAGTGTGTAGCCATTGATGTAGAACAATTCAGTCAAGGGAGAGTATCCCCACATAGGCTTGATAAGACTGATAGATATGCTAGCATTAATTAATGCATGTATACATAGATTTACCATTTACTAACAATCAGATTTTTTAATTTTTAGGGATGCAATAAATCCAGGATTCAGTTAGGGATTTGGCCAAGGTTCAGCCTTTTTCAGCAGGATTCAAATTTGGCCAAATCCGAAAAATCACGTGACTTTTCACCACATAAACACGGAAGTTGAAAAATTTTCCGTTGCGTGTGCACCATCATTTAACCCTTCCGAAAACTATTTAACATATGCTAATTAGGATTCGGATTTGGTTTAGTGTTTGGCTGAATCCTTTACAAAGGACTTGGGGGTTCAGCCAAATCCGTAATAATGGATTATCTCCGTAATAAATCTCTATTGATTTTTTTCAATTGGATTTTTAGTACTAAAAGTTGTTAAAAAAAAGTTCAAATGGCCAAAAAAATGGCTTAAAAAATTAATCTGACAATTCGCCAGGAAAAACTTGATAAAATCATGTAGAAATCAGTGGCAGATATCCCTTCCCTGGAGGATTCTTCTTTTGCTTTGAAACATAAGGTTCGGATTTTTGACACTGTTGTTTGTGCAACAATTCAAAAAAGTTGCGGTTTTCATGCAACAATACAGATCCTTCAAGACTTTTCCCATGTGGACTGTTTCAGTTTAGACTTTTTAGTAAATGTAAGACATTCGTGTTTAACATTTCCCATGTTTGTAAATTTTCAAATTAAAATAGAGTTTTAGTACATTTGCCCCATAATGTATTAATAACTTAAGGTTCAAAGGTTCTGGGATGTATAAATAATAGAACTGATCCATAAACTAAAAGCATGTATGATATGTTTATTCAGTGTTATACAGCATCAGTATTATGTATTATATATATATTATATTATATATATATATATATATATATATACACAGTATATAAATATCAAAATAAAACAGCCAGCACCAAGGGTCTTTGTGTTTCAAAAAATCTCTTGTGTATTATAATTGCATGTACAACCGACGTCGGTTGTACATGCAATTATAATACACAAGAGATTTTTTGAAAAACAAAGACCCTTGGTGCTGGCTGTTTTATTTTGATATTTATATGATATCCCGTGCACAGGGGCAGCTGCAGAGCAGCAGATTTTTGAGTGTGGTGCTGTTGTGTGGACTGTGTTATATATATATATATATATATATATATATTATATTATATTATATATATATATATATATATATACACACATATAAATACATAGCAATGATAAACACACTCTCAACCTGAATTGCACTGAGGGTTGATGATCTCCATCAGCTCCAGCAATATTTTAAGTTGACAGCTGTCTTATGTTTGATGAGCAGAATGTTTTAGTCATTTTGCCAACAATAGCAAGGCACAACTAGTAAAATCTTGGCTAGACATAACACACAGACGGACATCTGGTAAAGCTGAGGAAGTCAGCAAGTTGTGCTGCTATAAAAAGTGTATTTAACCATAAAAGAATTTGCAGGTTTCACCATTGCATTCCTTGATTTACTTGATACATTCATTTTGTTAGAACCTAATGAAACCTATTGGCTTTGTGCAAATAGCATGATATGGTCCTAATCATTTGAGGTCACCATTACCCACCATGAAACCCACAACATAGTTCTGCCAGATTTGATTTCTTTTTGACTAAGGGAACATTGTAAGTATTTTCCTGGTTTAATTTCTACATTGTCTTTTATTAGACTTGCCAATCAGAAGCACTGCGGCACAGTTGTATTTGACCATTATTCAGGAATAATCTCTCAATAATGATTACAGAATACCATGGCAGTATCTAGATTACCATCTGCCCTTCAAAAGAAAAACTCATTGCATTTTACACTTTGTTCTGTAGGACATTTTATGCCTATAAAAAAAAGCATAATTACCCAACCAACTCGTAACATCCAATGAAAAAGTTCCTATCGTAAAAGTTAATTGTTGAATGCAGTTAAAATTGTAAATCAAAATGTTTACATTAGAAAAGCCCAAAATTATTCTTAAAGTTTTGAAAGGAGAAACTACAGTTAGAACAGACATGCAGAAAAAAGAGATAAAGCTGTAGAAATGCATTTCACGGTCTTAGGATTGGATAGATTTACTTTTATTCAAATCTCAAAGTCAGTGTACAATTTAAAAAGTTGAAGGTAAAGATATTATTAAAATACAATAGTTCTCACATGTAGGGTTAGCAATAAATGCATTACTAATTGGGTTATTTGTAGTATCCTATGAGCAGATACACAGTTTCCTATTAAAGGAGAACTAAAGTTTAAATCACTGGAGGTATCACCTGGGGTATTTCTGTAAAACATCCTCCTTGCCATGTTCATTAGCTTCTTCAGTTTTTGTTTTTTTTGTCAAACCAAAAAGCACAAAAAGCCATTTTCACACTACTGTGCATAAGCCTGCTTGCACCCTGAGAAAAGAAGGCATAAGAGGAAGGAAAGTCTCACTGATGATTTTCTACAAAAATACCTTGGGCCGGTGCACTGTTCTGCTAACAGGAGACGTGACCCAGAGTCTCAAGTAAGTCATAATATACTATATAATGCTAATAATAACATTTGGCACCCCCAGTACTTTTAAATTTAGTTCTCCTTTAAGGCAAATTGGGGAATAAACTGCTATGGCTCATCATCTATCATTTTTCAGCATTAGACCTTGCAGAAGTCAATAACAACTCTATTTTCTGTACTGAAGACATTTGTGTTAAAACAGTGGATTCGTTTCTTAAGGCAATGACAGAGAGAAGTGAATCGCCTGTGAATATGCCTTCCCTTGCTGGTGAGAAGGAATTTTGGGAGATTAGTTACCCGTGATAGCTGAGATATAACTGTATAACTAATCTCCCTGTGTGAAACTTCTCTAAGCAGGTTACATATCTTATTTAGACATGAATTATTATTAATTATATTTAGTAAAAACAATTGTATAGTATATAATTATACTTAGTGATGAGCGAATTTCTTCGGCAGGCATGGATTTGCAGCAAATTTCCATGTTTTACCATTGGCAGATTGTTTTGCAAAACAGGCAAAAATTCAGAGAGGAAAAATTTGCTGTGCATTAAAACAAAAGTTTCACGTGCATGCCAAATTTTTTGCAGCTTCATTTTCCACATTTTGCATATCTTTCCCAGTTTCGCAAATTTTTGGTGAAGCAAAACGGGACAGTTTCGCTCATCACTAGTTATACTATATCTGTCAGGATCAGTCAGGATTCAAACACCACTTGGGGTGTCCTGGCAATGTGCATTTGCCTCCTGAGCCACTGGAGGCATTTTGGGCTGACTCTGTCTGGTTCTTCTATTGTCTTCTACTTCTCTGTCTGCTCCTTTTCCTCCGCCCACCTCATTATCCTCATGTGTTTCCCATCTTCTAATCTTGACCCTTTATAAGCCTTTCCCTGACCATTGCCCCTTGCTTGGTCATTACGTGTTTCCTGTGACCCTGACGCTGTGTTCCCAGTTCCTATGTCTATCCTTGTTATCCTTCTGGATCCAAGCTCCAGATTCCGTGTCCTGTTCCTGCTTTCTGCCCTGTTCCTGTTCTCCGTTGCCCTTCCTTGTCCTGTTTTGATTCCCCGGCTCTGACCTTGGCCTGTCCTCGACTTTGTTTGATTGCTGCTAGCCCTGACCTCTGGCCTGGATTGGATTCCGTCTGTGGCTGCCGTTTCTATATTCAGTGTGTGTATATCGATTGTGTGCACTGTTACTTCACTAAGTTTATTAAAGTTCTTCACTATCATCATGGCCTCTGATACCAGTTCTGTGATCTATGGTTACACTCCGGGTTACCCAGTCTTCAGGCTCCCACCTTCCTGGTACTCCACGGCGTCTCCTCAGGGAGATTGTGACAATATAATTTTGGTGCACAACTTTACACCAATTAAGCCATGACAAAATCACCAGTTCAATAAGGATAGAAACTATCACACTCACATTGCATAAGGAAAAGAATAGAAGTAAAAGTAATTCAACACTCAGTAATAGGTTTAGCTTTCTTATCAATTTATAAAACATACTCTCATTAAACAAGTGTCTGACCATTCCTAACTAAGCTCTGGAAATTATTAATACTGCTCCCTAGATCTCTGTCCTCAAGGGGTCATGAGAGTTCCCCTGTTACATTGTGAAAAACATCTTTCTAGCTCACCAACTTGTAGGTCTAGATGTCATGGAGACCCTGGCCAAAAAATGAATGGAAACTTTCAATAAGCTTCAGATTCATAACCATGAACCACCAACCTACAGATAAATGTTACTACAGGTATTGAACCTGTTATCCAGAAAGCTTGGGACCTGGGGTTTTCTGGATAAGGGATATTTAGATCTCTATACCTTAAGTCTACTAAAAAATTATTTAAACAGTAATTAAACCCAATAGGATTGTTTTGCCTCCAACAGGGATTTTAGTTGGGATCAAGTACAAGGTACTGTCTTTAGAGATGTAGCAAACTGTTTGCCGGCGAACAAATTTGCGCAAACATCGGGTGTTCGCGAACGCGTATGTTCGCGAACTTTCAGCATATGTCCGCATTTTTTATCGTCGCAAAAGTATTGTACAATATGCCGCACAAGTCACACATGGCGTTTTTCCACAAATCCCGTTTTCATGATGTTTAGCGCGACATAGCAAAAAAGCCGCGTATTTTCGCTAGAATAGCTTGCATTTTTTGCGCAATGCTGTGCCAACAAAGTATTTTTCAGAGAAGTTTTTGAGTTTTTGCCCTTGACTCCCTCCTGCATGCCACTGTCCAGGTCGTGGCACCCTTTAAACAACTTTAAAATAATTTTTCTGGGCAGAAATGACTTTTCTAGGTTTTAAAGTTCACCTTCCCATTGAAGTCTATGGGGTTCGCAAAGTTCACGAATATTCGCGGGTTTTGGCGTAATTTCACGAACATGTTGAGAATTTTTTTTAACATTTGAATTATTTGATTAAGTATATGGGAGACTGCCTTTCCATAATTTGGAATTTTCTGGATAACGGGTTTATGGATAATGAGTCCCATACCTGTATTACAGTGCATTCCAAATGTAATAAGTAAGTACATTACTGGCCATTCAGGAGCCAAACCTCTGATTCACCCAGTATTCAAAATTAATTCTCAATCAAATCAATAGCTTTCTCCTCTCAATTGCCATAAAACCTGACAAGTTTATTATGCTTTGACGCACCTCATTTCTCAGGACATTAACTGTATCCTTCATGGGTGTTTGAAGCGCATCATTTGTTCGCTTTTTCATTTTCGGCTCATTTGTCTGTGGGCTTGTTAACATGTTGCATAAGTAGTATTTTAATGAGGAAAGAAACATTTATATAAATGTGAAAAAGTTTACACCTTTACAACTGTCAATTGAGTTTAGAGCTATTTCCTTTGTGTGTAGTCTTTATTTTGATTCTCTCAGATTTTCAGTGTTTGCTCTGTCCTTGCAGACAAGTATTCATCATCATCACCACCATCACCACCAGTACGATTTGTTATTTTCCTTTATTTATTCTGCAGTGGTTTACAGAGATTATACATTATTCAGTCCGTGCTAAACTGGAGTCTATATAACAGGTCTCTATCACATTCAATTTATCAGGAGCCAATGACCTTTCCTGTATGTTTTTGGAGTGTGTGAGAAAACAACCACCGGGGCAAACCTACACAAGCATCATGAAAAAACATACAAACTCCTTAAAGCACTTGAAGCAGCACTCTATCCACTGTGTTACCTTGTTGAGGTCATGGTGATTGGGTAGTAATTTACAAAAATGATCTTAATATATAAATACGCCTAGTTACTCTTATAAACACATCTTAATTGTGTCAGTATTTGTGTGGAAAGTGCCTCCACCATGTGCCAATGATGGAAAAAGTACTGTTAAACATGTACGCAATCCCCCCCCCAAAAAAAATATTTTTTTGTTTCTTCATTTATGCCCAATGTGGCCTTCTTAGATGCTGGTTCATGGTTGTGGCCATAGGGTGCTTAAGTTTATTCTGTCATTTAGGCTGGTGCTACAGCATTTCTATTGACAGTAGAGCTAATTTATTTTTGGTAAACACCAAGTACCCTTCAGTTACATGAAATTAGATGTCATTTGTTAATGGGTAAACTGGGGGAAATGTTCTGTGCTTTCTATCACACATCTTTTCTAATCTTAATGTCAAAATTCTACTTTACAGTGCAGTTAAAAAACCATCAAACTTTCAGTTGCAAAAAGTGAGCAGAACTTTGGCCAGATGTGACCTGCAATTTGCTTACTGGAATCAAACACAACAAACGGTGCAAGCCATCTGTTGGAGCTGAATACAACATGTCACCCTGGCTCAAGACCACAGCTCTCCTGAAAAAGAAGAAAAAATTATTTTCTCTCTTCAAACATGCGTGTGAACTAACTTTTTCATTTTAGTACTGTCTTGTCCCTCATTTATGCAAAGGAACTCTATAATAAGATGGCCTTATTGATAAAAAGTAAGAGTACATTTTCAATCTGTCAATAATTCTTTAAAAATTCTTTATTGTTCTGATTTTCTTGCTGTTTGGCTTGCACAGATGGCAGGACATTAAAGCTCATGGCTGTCTAATGAGTAAAAAAGCTGAGCATGTTCTGAGCACGGTCATCAGTTTCTTTGACTCTGGAGATGAAAATAATAGTGGTGAGAATAAGTCCTGAAAACTTGTATTATAAAACTAAAAGAATGAGAAGTAAATGTACTCTTTAAAAGCTGTTCATGTATTGCCTGCTTTTTCCCAGGCTAAGGAGCAAGAGAGAAGCAAATTGTGAAAGCACTCAACAGTTAACTTGAAGAGGCATAATACACTTATATACATATACACTTTTGATAAATATGAGCACAATATAGGAATTGCACTGGGGATATATTCTGCCTTTTTTCAATAAAAGGAAAATCAGTATTTTCCTGAACTCTTCCTATGCCCTTTTTATCCTGCCTTAGACTATAGTTATATTTGCCTGTTTCTGTGACCATAGTGCCTGTCTTGTCTTCAGTGCCAGCAATTAATGCCAACCTTGCATATGTTGCCTGTTACCTACCTTGCCAGTCCTGTTTATACCTAAATAAGGAGTAATGCCTGTTTTTCAGCATCAGTCTTGCCTGTTCTGCCTGGTTTCCTGTTCCTTCAATCTCCTCAGTCCTCAGACTAACCCTCCTAACCCTCCTCTGCCCTCAGAATAACCCTCCTAACCCTCCTCAGTCCTCAAACTAACCCTCCTAACCCTCCTCAGTCCTCAAACTAACCCTCCTAGGTCTGCCAACCATAACAGAAACATGGGTTTAGCTGCACAGAATATTGTTTGCTAAAATAATAATATGTAAAAAAAAATTGTTATGTGGTCTACACATTTGCACTTTTTAGTGTTCTTCCTCTTTGTTTTCTTATCTGGTTGCAGAAGTACACAATGACCTCAAATGACTGTTAATGTGGCACCTATTAGATATATGTCGTAAAATGTACACAATTTTAAGCTCAAGTCCACATGAAATGCTTGTTAATGAGCATATTATTTGCAATAGATTAGGCAGACAGCTTCCGTCCCATTTCCCTTGATTTTTCATGGGTGACGATAAAGTACAAAAGGCATTGTAATTATTTTAAACCAAGAACTGCATGAGGCAAACAAACCCGGTATTGACAAATGCTTGGGCAAGCTTTCTTAAGATGGGTTAGGTGCAATTATCTATGAGTGATGAAGTCACACATGGTTAGTGACCTTAATAGCCGGGTTATGTTTTTGCCACAAGGATTCAACATCTTCAGCATAGAGAGTACTTAGATTATACAGCAAAGCTACCATTTTTAGAAAGAATAGGCATTCCTGGTCTATATCTTTTTTTGGTCCCAGACTGCCCAGAAGGCAGGGAGACATAAAATTCTTTATCTGAAGCTAGTGCAAAAATAGTCATAAACTCAAAGGTTAATCACTGTGAGAGGAGATCAGATGAAGCAGACAGGACAGCTTTATGTTTCTCCCTGTGCTTCCTTATTAATCACGCTGGCACTGGCTTATATATGACTCAGACACTTCCCTTGCTTTTAAATGGATAGACAAATAGCAGACATTGGGAAAAACAATATGACAATATGTATTGCACTAGGATGTGAATGTCTTAGCTTGTCCTTAAACTTCTGATTCTTTTCCTTTTAGTTTTTCTGTCCTGTAAATTGATGGCAATAAAGTTCTAAAACATGGATTGCATTCAGGAATTATATTAGTACTCTAAATTATATAAAAATGCCATTGACATTTTTTAGTTTACTAACTTTAATTGCAATATGCTAAGTGAACACAAGCATGGAAAGTGCATTTTCCCAGAATTTCAGCAACTCCACCAAAATTGCATGCCCCACAACATGTGCGAAATTTATCAACGCTGACACTATGTTGGTAAACTGGGCTCACGTTGCATTTGTATTTTGTTAATGTGCCAGTGAGGGATGAGATAGTGCGTGTGCAGGTGCATTATGCAGTGGAAATAAGCCTCAGAACAGTGTTGATCCAAGGGTTTTTTTTCCTTGCATTTGTATGCCATCTACTTTGGAACGTTTCTTCTTTTTTGGGAAAGCAAACCTTGAGAAATGAGACACCATTACTGGCCTAGTATTTTATGGATAAGTTACAAAGGTAGGATTCTTTTCTGCGTGTGTCATCTAGCCCACCCATAGAAATTGTTGCCTATTAGTACATACTATGCCAAAAAATGTTGCTCATCACTAGCAGCATATTAATATTTGTTCTATATCATAACATACATACCTGTATATAAGAGTAGTTTTGGTCTTATTCTACTAGTTGTATAGGTTATTCAGTGTTGAGAATCTTTTCTGCATTGGGATTCTAAGACATCAGTGGGCTGAACTCTACCTTGCAACCACTAACTCTATTCTCAGTCCTCTTTGGAAAAAAAGGAAGGAATGATCTGCTGGCTATCCCTAGTAAGCTTATGCTAACACAGTATATCAATCCTCACCTAACCCTATCACTCAATAAATCTAATTCTCCAGAGTCATCTGGCAGTTTTTCTTCAGTTTCTGATGACTGCTGCCTGAACGCTTTCACTAAAAGCCTTTTATGCAAGGGCATGTTAAAAAGTATTGCAAGGAATTGTGGAGGATAGACAACCTCATCCATTACAGTACACAGTCAACTTTCGACCAACTGGAAGATGCATGAAGTATTTCTCTGACAGGAGAGTGTGCAAATCCATTGTTCTATTTCAAATGTGCCAAATATTTTGATCCTCTTTTGATTCAGTAAATGTTTACATTGTATGTTTGTACCAGCAATATTCATAATACATAACACTAATACACTACAAAGTACATATTACATTTTCAAGATAAAGTAGTAAATAGTCATAAGTTTGCCCACATCTAGCAGTTACTAGCAACCAATCATTTGTTAATTTGCAGACAGCTGGCCAGTAAATGTTACCTGCTGATTGGTTGCTATGGGCTATTAAACAAGTACTATTTATTACATTACCCCCTCCATGCAATAACACTAGAATTGCATATTCCCCTGTGGACTTCAGGTATCACACTTTGTCTTTCTATATGGGTTGTTGAAATCCAGTACTTAATTAGTTAGTATGACAATATGAAACACTGGAAGTCACTTAAAAACACTGGGTACCTCCTTTGATTATGCTTCCAATTATGTAATATGCATTAGGAGGCATAGAGGTACCTCTCTCCTTTTGGTATAGCTGATTTTTTTTTTACATTTTTGATACATTTCTGATTGTTTTGTGCACCAAATAAACATTTAGGGGCTGATTTACTAAGACACGATTTCGAATCCGAATTGGAAAAATTCCAATTGGAAACGAACATTTTGCGACTTTTTCGTATTTTTTGCGATTTTTTCGGCGTCTTTACGATTTTTGCGTAAAAACACGATTTTTTTCGTAGCGTTACCACTTGCGCGCAAAGTCGCGCCTTTTTCGTAGCGTTAAAACTTAAAAGGCGCGACATTTCGCGCAAGTTTTAACGCTACGAAAAAATCACGACTTTGCCCAACTTTCGTAATGGCTACGAAAAACTTGCGTTTTTACGCAAAAATCGTAAAGACGCCGAAAAACTCGCGTTTTTACGCAAAAATCGCAAAGACGCCGAAAAAAAATTGCAAAATTACCGATCATTACGAAAAAAACGCAATCGGACGCATTCGGCCCGTTCGTGGGTTAGTAAATGTGCCCCATAGTGTCTGATTTACTAAATTACGTGTTTTTCTGGCATAGAAAGTCATATAAACATAGTATAAATTTGAATTAAACTCGATCATTATTGTATGTATAATGTCATGGCAATGCTTGAATCGTTCGTATTTAAATTTCGAGTTTACATTCGAAAAATCCCAAATTTTTCGAGCTGAAAGTATGTAAGTATGATAAAACTCAAAAAATTCAAATCTGAATGGATATTCGTTTCCATGAAGCCTCTATATTTTTCCCAAACAGGAATTGCTCCAGCAGCCATTTTAGGAGCATTGGCACTCATTCTTGAAAAAACAATAATATGTTTAAGTTTCACTTGAAACTAGGTGAAATAGAAAACAATGGTGGCATGAACTTCCCTTTAAGATGTGTAAAATAAAAAACAATGAGGGAAACAGATAACGATGAAGGGATTAACTTTTTGAAAACTGGCTGCAACAAAAAACGAGGGGATTGATTTCTCCTTGAAAATGTGTCAAGGACAGGCTGTCACTGTCTAGTCTATTCCTGGCTACTTCAGAGAAGTGCCATGAATTTTATGATCAATTCATTTTTTTGAGTTTAGATCCCCTTTAATGTTGCAAATCTGGAAGCCATATTTACTCTTGACACTTTGGTCAATAAACAGGAAAAGAGGGGTATGGTTGAAGATTGCTTCTTCGAGCTTGAATAATTTTTAATGCCTTAATATATAGCCCAAAAGGGCCCCTATATAGTGTATAGAACAGTATAGGTATAGATAATGCTTCTAGAGAAGTTGAAGTCATTTTGTTTATTTAAGCTTCTCTAAAGCTGGACAAACATGTTCAGATTTTAGTCTTCTTCTGATGAACGTTCAGATATCCAAAGATCTAAAACAAACATTCAGACTGAAATTGTAGGATAAAGACCAAAAATAACAAATCAGAGGATGTTCTGAATATAAAATAATTGGCAGACAACAATCTTATGAAAGTGACATCCCAGGAATTGTAGGGCACTCAAGGATATCATCAGACACACAATACATGCACAGATTTTTCCATTATCCAAAATGTTTTTACCTGTCTGATCCAGTGCCGGCTTTGTCTTCTGGGCGCCCCGATTCTGCGACGTTGGTCGCCCCCCCTGTATGAGGATGCACCATGCCCAACACCCCCATCCCCCCCCCCCCCGATTGCTCCAAATTTAAAAATTATGTTGCGGCAGGGCGGTATGCCACCCCTAAATTTGTGGCCTCTACACAAATCTGGGGCCTGGTCTGATCGACTAAATGACTGATGGCCATGGTACGAAAATTAGAGGGATGGTAATTTGCCCACACATGGACCAAAAATCATAAAAAATTCAGTTTCTTATGATTATATTGGTGCGTGTATGGCCAGGTTTAGAGGTAAAGTCTTTAGTCAGAGCCTCTTAACTCCTAACAAGGTTGCAACTATTGTTCCAAGAACATCTAGGACATCAAATACATTTTCATCCCAAATCTCACCCTATTTAAAATCATTCAGAGATAACTAGGAAAGCAAATAGACCATTCTCCTCTAATCTCTGAGTTCCTTGCCACTGCTTCAGGCTACCCCAGGGTGGCAATCACTGCAGTTTGGAAACCACCATTCTAGAAGAAAAATGTATGGATTTCTACAGTGGGCAAGATGATTTCAAAGTTATCTACTGAGTATAACAGCAGTTTGTTCTAAACTACTGATACTGGGTCACATTAACCTCTACACAGCAAAATGTTGAGATTAAAATCTTACTTTTTGTTTACATGTTCATACAGTGATACAAATTCCTTCAGCTGAGCTGTGAATGTTAAATAATGTGTGTTCCAATTGCGTGGTTATACATCTGAAAACAAAACATATTTACCTTTCACAGCTTATAATGTACTGAGGCTTATGCTGCATGAATAAACCCAATATAAGCTGCTAATGTTACAGCTATGAAACGCACAAGGAATCATTGCAGCTCGGCTGTCAGAAACATTTTGATTCTTATTTGTTCATTTATTTTCAAATGGAAAATGGCACAGAAACGGAAAGGAATATTGAAACTTCTTTTTAGTAGATTGTAATGTTATATAAATATAGAAAACAGCACATTAAAGATAGATGATGTTATCGAAATAGAAAAGGATATTGCCTAGAATATATTCAATAGTTACAGCTTCAAAACTTTAACTTGTGTAAGGTTTATTTTTATGCTTTTTACAAAAATGAGATATATACACCAAATAAAAATATAATATAACAACAGCATTGTGTTTTACTTTGCACCATTTAATTTGCCAACATTGATTCCCTCGTTTGGGAAGAGTGTTAAATCCCTTTCATTAGGGGCCGAGCTGCTTCAAACCATCTCCCACTCATACACCTCAGTATGTTGGCTTGCATTCATTTTAATCTAAACAACCATGAAATAGCTTCCTGAGAAGCTGAAAGCAGCCACGCAGCTGCAGATGTGACAGACTGTTAACAATAGGACATTATTATACACTGATGTCAATCTTCTGAGAAGATACAGAATCAATCTTATTCATCGTGGCAGAAGGCAAACGCTGTGTCCTGTGTCCTACATGCTACGAAAAGAGTAATGATGTCCTCTCAACAAGCACAAAATATTTCAGCCCAGTTGTGCTGACTTCAATGTGTACTATCAGCAAGGGACCTTGTAAAGCCCCTAGCACCACAGCAACAAATACAAGAGGTGAGAATGGCATTTTATCCACATGTCAAGTCAGTGTAGATCAGGAAAGGCTGTCTTCTGAACTCTGACTAGGAACAATCAAATTGCACTGGGCAAAGCACGGAGCCTGTATGTAAGAACATTATGCTGATATTGTAGGCAGTGGTTTATAATGTCCTCATGTAAAATAATATTCACTTGAACCAGCACATTATCACACAATGCAAATCAAAAATTCAATTCTCAGATATATATAGAGCATACTGTAAACACAATTGTTTATCTATGGGATACAAATAAAGTGGGATATCAAAAATGACTGCTATTGTTATTAAATTGCTAGGTCATTTTCTCCAGGTCTTTGAGCCACCAAGCATCATGTCGCTGCTGAAACAGTCATGGCTAAAGAGATTTTGACATAGGTGAGTTGGGGGTTGGGTGAGGAAAGAATTTTGTTTTTTAAAATGTAACACCAAAATGTAACACCATGCTCCTCTTAAAACCTGATAGTCAGTGACAGTATCAGATTCAAAATTCTTTCCAATTCTGAAGTAGACACTTTCCATACAAAACATGAACTACTTTGTGCTGTTTTGTACATGGGCCAAACTCATTCACAACTATTAAATTAGACACTAACGGTGTTAATAATGCCTGCCAGAAGATAACAAACAATCCTCACTACTCAAAGGACTATTGCCAAAAATTCCATCCATATTAGCCATGTTGCAGTTGAGGCACCCATAATGATGCATGAATTGTGGGAAAAAATGCTGCATTGCCCAGTAAAATAAATATGGTGAATTGCATTTGAAAAGTGTACTTTGTGCTTGATTTGTAAATTAGCCCTTTATGTCTGCTTTTGCTACTTTCTTTCCCCTTAAGCAGTTTCTCTCCAGTTTGAAGAATATTACTCTGGATTGATATACCACTGAATGGGCAAATCAAGGGGGAAGTTTGAAATAGTTATGCAAATTGTAGAAAAAAATGAAAACTAGGTTGAAGAGCATAGTTTAAGGATCCAATGTTCTTGCAGTTTCATCATTGGGTGTATGCATGACTGCATAATCAGAACAGAACATTTGTCTGATGCACACATCTGAAGTTAGTACAATGGCACAGCGGAATCTCTGCAGATCATTTGCTTGAATTTCATAGTACATTTTGACATATTTTGCCTGCAGCAGTCAGTAGGATTGCACAACAGCTGGAGGATTACAGGTTGGAATTTCCTGATCCAAATATTAAAGAAAATGAAACAATTATTATTATGATCATATGCAATTTGTACACTGAGCACACATAATATCTGCCCTAGGGAAATTCCTAAGAGACTGGGTGCTAATTGCCCTTTCTACCTATATCTAGTCCAGAGTTGTCATAGAACAGGTGATCTATTTTATGTGTTGCTGTGTTCTTTATATTGTAAGTGGGATAGCTGCAGATCCACTTCTGCCCATTTTATCCTGATGAACAAGTTCCTTACTGATTTGCCTTTCAAGTCAGATTGGATCACCTCCTCTTAACGCATGAGATATGACTTTATTGAAATGGTTCTGTGAGGCTGTAGCTCTCCCTCCCATCTCAGCCTCCAGCTCAGGGGGGAGAAGATTTATAACTGCCTGTTCTGCAATTAAAAACCGCTCCATCACCTTTATCTTAACTGCAGTTCTGAAGAGGGGGATGTGGGAGGATTAGAGTCTGGGGAGAGCAGCTCGTTGTGGCTGAAGAAGCTAAAATTTGAAAATAATTTTTATAAATGCGGAGCAAAAATACAACTACCTCACTTTAATCTCTATTCCATTTTATTCTGCTGAACACTTTGCTAATACAGTAAGCATTTATTAACCATTAGATTTTTGGGATTTTAGACACAGATATATATATATATATATATATATATATATATATATATATATATATATATATAAATCCTTTTTTCTGGGCTTGTAAACATCCAGCAAAGAAACCTAGTGTTCACAGCATAATACAGAAAAACAATATATTTACACTTTTAAAAACACATATAAATAATATACCCCCCATCAAGCAATTAGTCACCAAGGAGCTCTGTGATTATCTAAAAGGTCAGGCCGAGTGCTTTTATAAAGTTCAAGGAACTCCAAGGTTACTTCTGATAGCCATCTAAATGAAAGTAGGTAAAGTTATCCTTTGTAATGTAGAGTGGTTTTTTTCTTACTATTCATTTGTTGGGGGGCAATGCAGTATTTAAAGGGGTGGAGCCAAAGTAGTGGCATAACAATATCGTGGGGAAGCCTGGGGAACAGAGTCTGCTTCCTCCATTTTGCATATAAATCTCTGCTCCATGCCAGCTCCCAGGTAGGAGAGCAAGTGGTGGGCTTGTTTGAAGCTGTTCGCACCCAAAGGGCTCCACCCAGGCATTCTTTATTCACCATTTTCATAAGTGCCAGCATTTTGTTTGTATATATATATATATATATATATATATATATATATATATATATATAAGGAAGAATGGAGCACACCCTATTAGGGTTCAAATGCCCTGGGTGCTGGCAAAAATTTAGGAAATATAAGGACAGAGAGCCGCACACACAAGGACTTAGTAAATCGTGAAACAATTTATTGTAAAAAATCCAACGTCTCGAGTACCAACTGTACTCTTCCTCAGGGACAAATCAGTGAGGAAGAGTACAGTTGGTACTCAAAACGTTGGATTTTTTACAATAAATTGTTTCACTATTTACTAAGTCCTTGTGTGTGCAGTTCTCTGTCCTTATATATTTATATGTATATATATAGAGAGAGAGTTGCCCCTGTGAGTGTATCAATTACCATAAGGCAGAGCTCTGTCTTTTACATAATGTTATTAGCTGTGGTATATACACATTAACCCCTCAATATACTGATAGCTTTGGGGGTAGAACTATTTGGGCAAGCTGCTTGTTAGTCTTGTGCTGTTTCGTTGCTGTTTTTACAGCAGTTAATTGCACTGTAGTCACTCAGTATGCAACATGGATGTTAGCCTGGGCCTGAAAGGTATCCTCTGTATAGGTATAGGACCTGTTATCCAGAATGCTCGGGACCAAGGGTATTCCGAATAAGGGGTCTTTCTGTAATTTGGATCTTCATACCTTAAGTCTGCTAAAAAATCAATAAAACATTAATTAAACCCAATAGGATTATTTTGCATCCAGTAAGGATTAATTATATCTTAGCTGGGATCAAATACAAAGCACTGTTTTATTTTTACAGAGAGAAAGGAAATCAATTTTAAAAATATGAATTATTTGATTAAAATGGGAGACAGGCTTTCCGTAATTCAGGCTTTCTGGATATCAGGTTTCCGGATAAGGGATCCCTTACCTATATTATATTATATAGAAATCCAGGCTGTCACACTGAGCTGCTGCTACTGCAACTGATTAAAGTATACAGACAACTGTACTTAGAGTATACAGAGAGGGCATTGGGGCTTAGTTGGGTATTGGGCAAAGCCTGAATATAGTAGCTTTCCTAGGCTTTGCCTGTTGTTGGATTCTTACCTCTAATTTTACTGGGCTTTATTAAGTCACAGATTTCAGCTCCTGTTTAGAGAAGAATCTGCAGCTACTGCAGATGGAACCTAAATTTAGTATAATCCTCTGTTAGTATGTCTAGTAGGTTTCTAGATACCGATGGGTAAGTATGAAAAACAAAGCCTCCATATTGTAGCTTGGATCGGATGTAGTTTTACTGCATTTAGGGGTGTGTGTATGTAAAAGTGTAGCATACAGCACCAACACGTGATATGCCTCACATTGCTCACTTTGGGGGCCTATTGCCAGTAGTATATAGTATATATACTATGTATAGTATATATAATATACTATATATAGTATAGCCATATGGTATATGGCTGCATAGTCATAGGAGTGGTGACAAATGGCTGCTTGTTTACACTAACGGTTGGGTGGCTGGCATGTCAGGTAGCCTATGAAGGCAGATTGATGGTGGTGGTTGATTATTGGCAAGCATTCCCCCTGGAAAAAGGTTTGTATTAAAAACCCACAGGGCCTGCGGAAATACCATACACCTAGCACAGCGTCACTTGCAGTTCCATGGCACTCAGCTTGCATATCAATTGGGGAGTAGATGCAATTTCACCATATCTGTGTAATTATATAAAACTTGCAACCCCCCAAGATTATATCATACAAGCTTGCTTATTGTAGCTTCCCTTTGCATGTAGAGATAAGTTTACTATATCTATATATTTAAGCTGATTACTTAGCTGCCCAGCACAATGCTAGCCTTTATTTCTTAGAGATTAAGAAATATAACATTTGAGGATCGCCTGGTGGGGAGAGCAATCAAGGGGTAAGGGTACAAGCAGGCAAGAAAGTGGTAGCCCTCATTCATGACAAAGTTATCAGTTATTTCTTTTTGTGGCTAGTTGTCAATACAGTGACCATAATATCAAAGCCTAGATAAAGTGATTGGTTGACATTTTACCTGAGCTGAGCCCTTATGAGCTAGGCTTGCGTGGCTGGAGGGAGGTCTGTGACGAATTTAGCATAGAAGAGAGGATGTTTGACCTTACCCTTGGAGCTGGGGTCTCTAAACTGGGTCTCCACAGCACTGCTCCAGAAACAGCATGGTAGAGTGGCTTGTTGGCCTTCCCTTCAGAGCTGGGGTCTCTGAGCTTGGTCGCCACAGCATGGAAGGGCTGCTACGGAAGCAGCCTGGTAGAGTGGCTTGTTGGCCTTACCCTCAGAGCTGGGTCTCCATAGTGTAGAAGGGCTGCTATGGAAGCTGAATGGTAGAGTGGCTTGTTAGCCTTCCCCTCAGTGCTGGGGTCTCTGAGCTCGGTCTCCACAGCATGGAAGGGCTGCTACGGAAGCAGCCTAGTAGCGTGGCCGGTTGGCCTTACCCTCAGAGCTGAGACACTGCAGGACCTTGTTCATAAGATATTCGGTGCGTGTATGGCGGATTGATGAGACAGCCGATATTGTGAAAGCGCAGGATATCAGTAATCTCTTGATATTTCATTTTGAATACTATATAAAAGCACAAACTCAAGTATACACTCAACACATATTTCCAATGTTAAGGTCATTATTTTATTTAGCATTTACATCTTAGAAGGGGGTTTAAAAAAAACCTGTGGGATCCATAACCAATCCCACCTAAAACAAAGAGAAATCACTTCACATACAATAAAATGCCTAAAAAAAAAGTCTAGACTAAAGGGTGTTGGCATTGTGCACCAGATGTATATCACAATTCATTTTGCTAATAAAACAATTAAGGATCATTATATTTGTTAGTATTTTGTAACTAGAAATGCATTGGTGTTTTAGATTAATTCTGCATTGGCTGCATGTAACATATACAGCAATATCCTTGGATATTGAGATCTTGATGACACCTCCACCACCAACTTCTTCCCTTAGCTGATGGATTTACATTGTGGAATTCTGCTCTCCATCTTGTGTGCGACATATCAATTACTCTCACATCTATTCAGTCACAAGCTATTCACTTGAGAGCATTTGCAATGCATATTTCACTAATAGGAACGAACAGTGGCAGATATATTGATTCATGACAGATATATATATTACTGGTTCACTTGCCATGTAAGTCACATGATCCCTATACATTACCTCTTAATGAATCCCAAGGGAGTCTGCAGATCCTTTGTCAGACAGGATGCAGTGCAAATTGTCTAGGGGTAAAGTCAAACCTGGTCTCACAAATTCATATGTTTATTGGGATTTCCTACACTAACTTCCCTCCACTTAACTGGTTTAGATGAAATTACCATTTCTAAATACCTCTCTAGCTGAAGCCTGACTCTTGCTTTTTGAAATGTAAATACACAAATATTGTTTATTCGTAACCAAGTTATTTCACCCACTAGAAAATGACCACATTTATTCATCAACCCAATCCTTAACATTTTAGGATTACTAGGACTTTCCGGATAAGGACCTTACTCTAATATGTATGTATAACTTTATTTATAAAGCGCCACAAGGGTACGCAGCGCTGTACAATCTTACAGAATACAAAATTACACACAGGGAGGACAAGTGTTATAATAAATACAATACATAAGTATAAATACACAGAGAGTAAGTGCCATGTGGTATGAGGTCCCTGCCCCATAGAGCTTACAATCTAAGTGGTTGGGTAACATACAGGCATACATTGGAAGGTAATATGGATCTCCATACCCTAAGTTTGCTACAAATTATTTAAACATTAGAGGGGGCATTTACTAATGCTCAGTTTTTTTCGGTTTGTTTTTATGACAAAATACAATTCTGATGCAGAAAAATAGCTATTTTTTGTGATTTATTATGCAACAAAACCACAACATATTAAAAGAAAACATACACCATCTAAAACCTGTTGAGATCATGTCAAGTCAAAGGCAAATGCCCCTCGTAAAACTAAAAGATCTTTTTTTTGCTTTGTAGTTTTAGGGGCGTTGAAGTCATGGTTTTCACATTTTTTCATGTCTATTTTTTCATTCATGCTTTTTCAATTTGGATTTTTTGATAAATGACTGTAATTTATGGAAATTAGTTTATTAGTGATTTCACGCAGTGGTTTACCCACATTTACCGAAATTTTCACTGTTTCATGAAATGGGACAGATTCACTAATATCTACAATATAGAGTATATCCTAGAAAAAAAATACACGTGCCGATTATTTTTGGTTGTCTATGTATGCTTCTAAAGACCAGTACACTACAAGGAACTACAAGGAACAATATTTTTCATGTACTGAGTCTTATGAACTGTGAGTATCTTTGAGTCTCTCAGTGAACCCAAATCTTGGATTATATTCCCTGGCAGAATGAGCTGGTTTTTAAATAATGCACTTTCTTTGAAGATGTCTTGTTAATTCTTGAAAGACACAGGGCTGACTAAAACCTAATGGTGCAGTCACTTCAGCTTAATCGAGGAGGCTGCTTGGTGATGGAGCTGTGGGAATGGCAGACTCCAAGCAGTGCTTTTCCCCTTAATTAATCTTGTGCATTGGATGGATCTGTGGGGAAGTGCCTGATGGTGTTCAGTCTCACATTAGTGGTTTCTAAATGTACCATAACATTTTGCATTTTACAACAGGAAGGAGTATTTAAATTTAGTCTCAGAACTTGATAAAACTTGAAGCTGTTATGGAACTGAGACACTTAATGTTCAACTTGTTCTGACCTATCTAAGCACAGTACAGTGCAAATATACAACACATTGTTATACAATTCATGTTGTCTACTACCAACATGCTGTTCCCTTTAATATGTTTTTATTTATATCTATAAATGTTCTGTTGTAACTTTCATTAGCAAGGCTAGTATTTTGTGCATCAGGCTCAAAGATTCCTGTCTCTTTTTACTTTACTCTAATGGCATCTATAACCACATTATACAATTAGAATACAGGTATAGGACCCATTATCCAGAATGCTAGGGACCAAGGGTATTCCAGATAAGGGGTCTTTCCGTCGTTTGGATCTCTGTATCGTAAGTCTACTAAAAAATCAACAAAATATTAATTAAACCCAATAGGATTGTTTTGCATCCAATAAGGATTAATTATATCTAAGTTGGGATCAAATATAATGTTCTGTTTTACTATTACAGAGAAAAAGGAAATCCATTTTAAAAATCACAATTATTTGATTAAAATGAAGTCTATGGGAGACAGGCTTTCCGTAATTTGAAGCTTTCTGGATAATGTGTTTCCGGAT
Source organism: Xenopus tropicalis (assembly GCF_000004195.4). Lineage (NCBI taxonomy): Eukaryota > Metazoa > Chordata > Amphibia > Anura > Pipidae > Xenopus > Xenopus tropicalis. The sequence continues at coordinate 84,214,476 of NC_030684.2, forward strand.
AATGGATCCCATACCTGTACTACAAAACAAATATACAAATGAAATTAATTTTAGAAAAAAGGTAAGATAGACTGCATAACAAAAAATAAGAGGCCTAATTCTGAAAGCACAATTTGTTTCTGTGGATAAGTCTTGAAAATACCAGTAAGGACTAGAAAGGGGTATTGGCAAAATAAAATGGTTTGTAACTTAGATTGGGTCTAAACCTTAGGGCAGCCCATGCTTCCCTTCACGCTAACAGCAAACATGTATACTGGCAATCAAGGCAACCACCAGGAAGGGAAATGTAGGAGTCCTGTCAAGCTTTGGTTTGATTACCTTTTCTCATAGGTATGACCTATTTAGACATGTATTTCTTTTTAAATTGGAGGCCCAATTCTACTGGGTTGGCAGAGCTTACCAAATATTTTGCCAATTAAAGGGCCCAAGCAGACAAGCTTTGGTTTGATTACCTTTTCTCATAGGTATGACCTATTTAGACATGTATTTCTTTTTAAATTGGAGGCCCAATTCTACTGGGTTGGCAGAGCTTACCAAATATTTTGCCAATTAAAGGGCCCAAGCAGACATTGGCCTTATAATCTGCCCCCACTTTCTAATAGGTCTTACCAACTAATTACCATGGGGCCCAATGATTTCTCAGGATGGCCCTGCTTTCAATGAACACCCAAAACAAAATTACAACTGAGGGATATTTGGAATCTGCAAGACAACCACACACAAAACACAACACAATGCATACAGGCACACATTACAGATACCTCACAATGGACAGATGCTTCTGGTTGATACAAGCAAGTGCAAGGGAGCTCTGTCTTCTGGTTGATACAAGCAAGTGCAAGGAAGCTCTCTACTTAAAGCCTGCTTTCCATACTTGTTTTTGAACTTGTCTTACAGTTGTCAATAAGTCCTGTAGACTTATTTCAAGTATATTTGAATAAGTATACTGATCTTGACACAATAATTTGTCTGAAGTAGCCCATGTATATTCAGTCATGTCTGGAGTGTATGGGTAGGCTGTGGGAAGGTAATTGTGATGGCTTCAACTTTTATTAAGTGAATTGGTGAACAGGATGTAAATTGGCCTCTGTTCTTTGGCTTTCATCAAGTAGTTTTCCAAATCATGTGAAATTTGCTTCATTTGAATTGCTAAATGATGAGGGTTTTATTCAGAACAACTGTTTTTAGTCAGTGGTCTATCCCACTTGTCTTAATAAATGTAAAAAAATAAATGTAGCTTTCATATTTGAAAATGAGGCATTATTTACCGCATAATAACCAAAATAATATATATATATTTTTACTTATTGCTCATAGAGTCATACCATAGATTAGGTTTGGTTGCTCTGAACTCCACTACATTCTAAATGTACTGTATTGCTCAGCATAAACATTCACTCCCATTCTGAGCTATGCTAGGTCAGGTCTGGTGGTATTTAAAAATCACCTGAACTTAACAGTGGGCAGTATTTTATGATTCTTTTTCTCATTTATCTTTCATTGATCCATCACCAAATGAAGAACTTATGAAGCAGCAATAAACAGAGTCCTTTAGGAAAAACCAGGACATTTTAGTAGCTGACTTTTTCATACAATCTTGATCCTTGAAAAGTGATAATAAGAAAATATAGTTCCTTCACATGTCACTGTAAAAGAATTTTATACGTACAGCATCATTATTAGCTATCATTTCAAAATGTCAGGGAGCAGATAAAGTACTCAGCAGACTTCATCTGGCTCCTCTGACTAAAAGATCACTTGTTCCATCGTTCAGCTGTTTAATGTTCTAGCATAGGGCATCTGTAACATATTCAGTACATTGTATTGTGAATACTTTTTTAATAGTGTTCCTTAAGCCTTTCAGCCTCACCTTTGCCAGAGGAATATTTAAGGTGCATTGTCATGACTGAATATTACTTTACTGGATCACTTCAGCTTCAAAAAAGTTTTTGTCGACACAAAACCAGTGTATTTCTATTGACCGTTACAAAAGTTTTACTTTTTCATTTAATCATGGAATACAGGGATGTTTTAAGTTAAGAATCACTATGGTAAATAGCCACAAAGCCTTAATACAAAATTCTAATCACCATCAAAACAGCTTTGTTCATAGATTCTCCAATACATCTGACATATGTGAAGCACGTAGTTAAATTATTAGAAAAACAAGTACATTTTTTTAGGTGTGACTGTCTATGGGTTATGGTGCATATCCTTAATGAGTTCCCCTACTTTTCACACACTATGGGGCACATATACAAATCCACGAACGTCCGAAAAGCGCCCGAATGCGTTTTTTTCGTAAATTTGTAGCGTTACGACTTTTTCGTGGCCATCACGCAGAGTACGAAAGTTTCGGATTCATTCAAGCTTCAGTATCGTGACTTTCTTTGGGCCAGGTTGGAGCTGCAGAGTGCCATTGAGTCCTATGGGAGGCTTCCAAAATCATGCAAAGTCTGAAAGTTTTGCCCGCCGTTTACGAGCGCTCAATACAAAAAAGTTGCGACAATATACGAGCAAATAGTAACGGCTATGAAAAAGTCGCGACAATTTGCGCAAGTCGTAACGGCTACAAAAAAGTCGCAACAATTTACGAAAAAGTCGTAACGGCGCCGAAAAAAATTGCAAAAAATACGAAAAAGTCGCAAAATGTTGTTTTCCAAACCTAATTTTTCCCATTCGGATTCGGATTCGTGGATTAGTAAATCAGCCCCTATGAATTAAAATTTCTGTGAGAGTATCTAGCAATAATTATTTTCATTATTTTTTAAGTTAAAACAGTGATCTCATCTTCTTGTAATGGTTAGTAGTGGCAGCCAGTCCTTCTGCAAACCCAAAATCTGAATAAATGAACATTCTTCAAAATATATACTTCTTTCAACATGCCAAAAATATGCTTAATGAGGAATGAACCTTCTCAATGTGCTGAACTGAGAGTTTGTTTTTTATTCAGATGCTTGGTAACCCTTATATTTCTAAAACCGATTTTAGATATTATAATTTTTTTGGCATAAACAATTTGCCATTGTCATCCCCAGTTTTAGGGTATACAGTCTATAAAAATGTGTACTCATTCTAAAAAATATGTTCTTATTTGGTTAATACAAAGAAAGGTGTAAGTTATCTTTTCCTGGCAGAGACCTTTTCTTATTCCACATCTCTAACACATGCTGCCAGGTTCCCAAAGGCTTACACAATTAAAGATAACTGTTAAAAGGACACATTTCATTAACTTTTCTGGCCCATATGGCTGCTTTAAATAGTTGTGCTGCTGCATTTATTGGAGCTTATCTCAATCTAAACCATTGCTGTTCATAATAACAAAATAAGCCTTTTTAAATGACAAGTATACCTACCTTTTAATTTTTTTATATGGATTTGCCAAAATGCAAATACAAAAAACTACATTTGTTTTTTTTTTCTAAGAGAAGGGGGGTTGGTTAGTCTTGTGATTGTACCTTCTTTTATTTGTGTGACAAACCAGAAAATTCTGTTTAATAAATCACTTGACATTTGTGATTTTAGAGAAGGCACATATAAAACCCGGAAAATAAGAATGTTGATAAATGGGCCTTTAGCAGTTGGGGATATACAGTAAGTTGATCACAAATGCCAACTGACTGATATAAAGGAATATTAACACCAAAAAAGTGTATTAAATTAATTTATATAGTATGTACTATTTCCCTGCACTGGTAAAAGTTGTGCAAAAGCAAATTTGTTTGCACAGAGGAGTACATTTTTGCCTTGCGAATAATTTTTTGTTGCTGACTTTTATTACATTCTCCCCATGTGGATTAATAGTTCAATATTTAAGCAGTGTTTCCCATATGTCATAAGTCTCGTATAAAGCTTTATATACATATTAAGCTGCTGAGATTGAAAAAAAGATTCACATTTATTAAGTTCAATCCTTGTGTCAGACCTTGCAAAATAAAATAAAAAGAATTGCAAAAAGATTGGCAAATAATCTAACATGAAACCTGAGTTCTTCCAATCACAAGGAATGAGCTTACATTTCTTGAAAACTTCAATTCAGTGCTAGGCATCTAGAGAGTTTTTGTATGCCCCATTGTAGAATTACAGAAAGTAGTCATGGCCTTACCTGGTCAGGACTTCCTCTCATACTCTCATGTATTGTAAGAAACAAAACTAGACTTACATCTTAATTGTTCTATGACAAGAACATGTTGAATTCATTGACCTCTAACAAGCAAGAAAGATTTCCAAATGTCAAGTAATAGAAGTCAGGTAAGACATAAGACAGACAATAAAAATGTCTCACTTAATGTATGTTGAACCCCTTTATTTTCTTTGTTGTACTATTTTATTGAACTTTCAATATGCAACTGTAACAATGTTGTTGACAATTTGCTTCATCAAGAAATAAAAAAGAATAAAAAAAAATGATAAAATGCATTACTGCTTTAAAATGATTTCCTTTTAAAAAGAAATATAAAAGTGTTAAGGGCCATTCTATGTGGCTTAAATGAAATTAATAGAAATTGAATGATCATATCAATAATAAAAGCATGTTCTGTAAAAAAAGAAATAATTGGTGGTATTCTTTTCCTTAGTATATACATTAGAGGTGCCAGTGTTACAAAATTCACATTGTAATAGTAAAGAAGGCTTAACTCAAACAAATTACATTGGGGAATTGTTTCCTGAAATGTACTGACATTTAAAAAAAAAAAAAAAAAATGCCTGTTTAGAAAGAAAATACTGATACTAAAAACTGCAATGCCTGATTCAAATTGGAAACCATTTCAAATATTTTTTTTTCACAGTTCTCTTAAACAATAATAGGTTAAGTAAGATTTACATGGGCAAGACTTTGAACCTTTACTACTATTGGGATCATTTACGGAGATTCCAAACACAAACATTGTGAAATGTGGAGATTAAGTAGCAATGACTGACCATAATGAAATAACTGAAATAGTGAGTTCCACAAGTGATTATCTTTTCAATGAACTGGTATAATTGCAGGCCTTCTTAATAAACACTTTAATTGCCTATTTGTGTCTGTAAGTTACCCTTCCTGTAAGCTCTATGGGGCAGATACCTCTATCCTCTTGTCTCTTTGATTCTTAACTTATTGCAACTGTACCTTGTATTTATTTGTATTTATTGTTATACTTTGGGGCCGATTTACTTACCCACGAACGGGTCGAATGGAGTCCGATTGCGTTTTTTTCGTAATGATCGGTACTTTGCGATTTTTTCGTATGTTTTGCGATTTTTTCGGATTCTTTACGAATTTTTCGGATCCAATACGATTTTTGCGTATAAACGCGAGTTTTCCTATCCATTACGAAAGTTGCGTAAAAAGTTGCGCATTTTGCGCAGCGTTAAAACTTACGCGAAAAGTTGCGCATTTTTCGCGTAAGTTTTAACGCTACGCAAAATGCGCAACTTTTTACGCAACTTTCGTAATGGATACGAAAAACTCGCGTTTTTACGCAAAAATCGTATTGGATCCGAAAAATTCGTACAGAATCCGAAAAAATCGCAAAACATACGAAAAAGTCGCAAAATATTCGTTTTCAAGTCGGAACTTTTCCAATTCGGGTCGGATTCGTGGGTTAGTAAATCAGCCCCTTTGTATTTATTATTTTAATAACCCCCTGTTGTATTAATCTATTTTACTGTACAGCGCTGTGTACATAAGTAGCGCTTTATAAATAAACATATACATACAATTCCTGGAACAGTGTTTAAGGTGATGTATTATTTACATGTCATGCATTTTCATTTCCTTATGACCTAATATGTTTTTTAATTAACCCATTTCACTGTTAAAAACTATTTTACCTCTGTGTAAACAGTATCAGCTCAGAGACTCAATAAACAAAAAAAAATCTGCAGTCCAGTCAAGATGTGTTTTTCTATGTAGTGGAATAGAAAGTGCGGGAATAAATCATAGATTACAAAATTGTCTGCCACAAACCTATGAAAAAACTAGTACTGATTTCTAGTACTGAACATGATCTCATGGGGGTCTAGTACAAAGAACAGGGGAATGTGAAAAAGAAACAAATCATTCTATAGTTTCTGGCTTTTGAAGACATAGAGATTTGTGCCTATGAATGTATCGCATACTGAAATCTGTTTTCTCGTCAAGAGGTTTCACCTAAGATGAACTACACACATACACAGTTCCCTTTAAACCGTCATTGCATTTAAGCATACATTTATATCTAAATACAGATACTGTATATCTCATGTGGCTCCAAATATTAGTGTATCTCATCCACTGCCATTCCCTGTGATCTTGACTGTGTAAACAACCCAGTCATAGAGAACAAATTTCCTAATGCAGATCATCTAATATTTGCATACTGTAGGATGGCCAAATATTTAGTGATAAGTGAATTTTTTCACCAGGCATGGATTTGCTGCAAAATTCAACATATCACCATTGGCAAATTTTTGTTGCGAAAATGCAGCACAAATTTGGTGAGTAAGGGGAAAGTTGCAGGTGCATCAAAAAAAGTTGCAGTCATGTCAAAAACAAGTTGCGCACGTCAAAAAAGGGAGGGTTGCTGCATTTCGTGAATTTTTGCTATTTTGAAATGGTACAGATTCGCTCAGCACTACCAAGATTCCTTAATATAGTAAAAGTTTGATGTTTTTATACAAATGTAATGCATCTTTACAGATTTAGCAGCACCAAACTCTGTATGTTGTAAATGAACTAACTATGTAGAATAATAAAAGAGAAATATTGTACAAGTAACCCAAAGCTGAATCTATAAGGTTATAGGTTTTTGTTAGGTTCATATTAAGGAAACAACACATTCTGTTGCACCTGGCATTACCTATATGTAGTATATCCAAAAGCTTGCATTTTCCATCAATCCTAAAATGTATCTGTTTAAAAGTATATAGCCATTAAATGCATTCCAGAGCCCATTTTGTAGTTATGTCATAAAAGCAGACTATGGTGGAAAGATTTATTCTGACAAAGTTAACCTTCCTGTTTTATAAATGGTAGGTTAATCTAATTTCCACAGCGACCACCCATAAAACAGCTCATGAACATTTTGTTCAAAATTGAAATTATGTTTTATTGGGAGAAAAAAATGCTTTCAAGTTGTAACTGAAAACAGGTTTGTTGATGAAATGTACTTGTAGACCAAATTCTCAATTTATGTCTAGAAAGATCAGAGATGTTTATCTAGAAACCTTTATTTCTTTCAGCCAATAGCGTTTGTAGTTAAGAAACTTCTTTTTCCTTTCTTACTTGTCACTGTAAAGCTGTCATATACACAGTTTCTAAGGTTTTGCAGATAAGGAAGTATTAATTACAATGACTCTGTTTTGAAAATAGAAGAAAAAAAATTAAGATACACATATTTGTTACATAATGCTTTCTTGCACTTCTCAGTAAACCTTTTGGCATTTATTTCATCCACAGTTCAACCAGCAACACAGAAACAAATGCTTTCATTATTTTTATGCAAAGGGACAGGTTGTCATCCTTATGAGTTACCCACCAAATACAGCTGGCATTTTTTTTTGTCAGGACAAATTTTATAATGATGGCTGCAGCTGTTTTAAAAGCCAGCTTTGTCTTAACATTTTCCTTCATTTGCACTGATTTCACTGATAGATTGATAGTTAGAAACATACACACATAGATTGATAGACACACACACACACACACACACAAAGATTTGAGTTAGGTTAGGGAGAAGGGCTTTTGTCTCAAAATAAGTTTGCTTCATCTCTCGAAAAGGACTGTAGTTGTTTCCTTTTACCTGACTGTGGTAAATATTGGAATCTCCAGTATATTTGTAATAATATACTATATCAACAAAATACTACAGTATGCTCCTCTAGACTCAAGTTCTAGCACAAATATATGAAAAACAAAATGCATTCTAAATTGGTATATTCAAGTTAGGTGAGCTCCACAAACTAGTATTAAAAGGGTTTAAATAATAGTATATACCATGTAGCACAAGTGTGCTATGGCTGTGTGTTATGTAAATCATAGTAAATATTTAGCAGTATGGATAGTTTAACTGACAAGTATTTTTAAAATACAAACATATTCTGAGTCATTGTACAATGGGAAAAGGGGTAGATACATAAAACATAGTGTTTACATACAAATAGACAATGACTGTTTGTTGAGCTTACAAACTAAAAGGAAATATGCAGAGATGCCCTATGCTGGTAGAAGCAGTCTAAATAACCATGCATTCAATGTAATGGCATAAAATGAGGTGCAAAAGGCTTCTAATTTATTGCTGAGTTCCATTTATTACAGACTCCAAATACCTGTGTGCCCAAGGACAACCAGTTTTCCGCCCCTACATGAACCAGTTTCCCTCCCCATCAACATGGGAATTGTGAAATGCCCCCTTCGTACTTCTCCCCACCACCCCATATCTTAATGTCTGTCATCCAGCATTCACTCATCTGAAGGTTAATTACACATAACCTAGCTTGTATACTTGCTCTTGGTTTGTATGTAAGAATGGGGCACTCATATGAGTCACAGGTATAGACTGTATAATTCTAGGATAATTCTGTGTAACATGCTGTATTAAGATATATACAGATACTGTATATTGTTTTTAATAAAAAGTCTTTATACACAAAAGTATTTTAAGCAATTTATCTGCAAGTCTTTATACAAACACAAACAATGTTCATATTTATACAGCCACCATTCCTTATGATTTTATCTCATTAATCTCTAAACCCCCTTTCTCCACCTCATCTCCATTCAGCTTTTTCTTTCCCTCACCTTTTGTAACTCTTCCTCTGCCCTCCAGAACACTTATACACAGTCTTTCCTCTGAACTTGCTTTTTCTCACTTCACTTACACTTTCTATATTTTTTTTACTACTATTTGTTATTACAGCATTCGATCATACAAAGAATTTTATCAGTTTATAGTTTCATTGAATGAGTGTTTCTATCACCCTGTATGACAACTCTCTATAGCAGTGACCTATAACGTATGAATCTTTAGCTGTTTTAGAAATCAGCTATCAACATTGGAGAGCTGGAATCGTAGTTCACATAACCACTGCTGTGGGAGAATTTTGCACTATGGCATATTGGTTTATAGTTGACTTAAAATTGTGTTTAACCAGCGGCACCTCCATTTATTTACCAGCATTTGAATTTGTTTCTTAATGCCTGATACATTCAGATATTTTCTGCAGTCACTTAACCTTTTGAGCATCACTTGAGAAATGTAATCTAGAGAACAAATAATTTCCAGTAATGAATTCCTCCAATCATCATGACATCCCTTTTGAATAGCTCCTGGGTCAGCACTAAGCTTTGGCATTAAAATACTTGTAACTTTGTTCTTTTTTTATTTCTCCATATGGATATAAAGAAATGCTTGATTCTAATTAAGAATCAGATACTGAATCCCCAATCTGAGTTACATTTATGTTAATGGCAGAAGAGATGAATCTGCTTATTAAGAAGCATAACACCCAGGCATAATTGTTTCCTGGAGCAGAAGAAACATCTTAGGTCTTTTGCCACAGCTCTGTATGCTTCTGCTGAATGAAGGAGATTATAGCTTCTTTGTACAGATTTGAGATGACTGGAAGAGAAATGAGATGAGAAAAATGTTCCATTTAATGACTTGCTTAACTCTTATAGTGCCTGTTGATTCTGTCCAACGCTTTTAGTGCTGAGAAGGGACAAAACGTACAGTATACTTTGTATTTGTTTGTTTGAATTTGAAGTTAATGAAAGGTCAAAGGTCACTTCCAGGGAATGACAGAACAGGAGATTTTGCAATGCTCACTCAGAAAAGGAAATTTATTGATGCGGTGCACTAAACATAGAATAGCAGTACAGCATCCATCAGCTTCTCACAAATTTTTGTGTGTCACCTACCCTGTGACATAATTTTGTATACCTTTAAATAAACATCATTAGCATAAGTAATTACGTATTATTACCTTTGTAATTTCATTGGTTAACACATTAATATACAGAATAAGACAATTATTTTATTGGATTAGGTAGTTAAGCGTCACCTGTGGTAAGGCAAGATGCCCAGAGAAACAGGACTATATCTTGACCATTTTCACTTCCCTACCCTCTGTACCTAAAGCCGTTGGACCACATCCTGACCATCGGACATGATATTCTGTTGAGCAGAACATTTGCAGAAACGTTCCAGACATGGAAGTCTGCCAGGCATATTATTATGTAGGTAAAAGGTTATCTGAGCCAATCTTCTGAGCAATGCAAGCTCAGGTCTAAGAAGCAAAGCAAAAATCAGATCTAACATTAATTATATAGTTAAATGGTAATGTCTTTATGCAATGACTATTTCAATTGTCATGAGGGGGGGGGGGTGGAATTACTGTTGTCTGCTTGTGTCCCTGTGCATATAAGAGCTTGATTATTATTCTCCCCAACAAAAATGAGATTGCACTGCAATACTTCATTCCCTAGCATCCATCCATTATAACCAACAACTCCAAAACTTTCATATTTCATTTGCTCAGTCAGAATGTTCTCATCCATCATCATCCACCTTTTAGCTTGTTGTGTTTTAACATTGATAGGGCAACAAAGACAGACAGCCAATATGAAAAGAACATGTCTTATCTGTATAATTATTTGTGTCTAATAAAAGCAACAGGGGAATTAAGACTTCAGATGTGTTCCTTTGCATTCTAAATTGCAGCTCCGGAATATGTTCAAACCTATTGTATGATGATTCACCTAAAAATGACATTGGCGGGATGGACATATGTGATTAATCAATGACCTTTACTGTATCAATAAATTCTAAATGCTAAAACTTAATGTGCCCTATGAGCTATGATACCTTTGAATTGTTGGAAATGTCAGACACTTTGCCATTTACTATTAGACCATAATAATGCAAAGTAAGTAAATCCTTTGTATCTTTTTAGTCAAGAAATTGTATCCACATTTAATTTCCATTGCCCAATGTTTCATAATTACATTGGTGTCTTTGTAATGGTCAGAGACTAGGACTTTTTGCTACAGAAATTAGTAGGTACCCCCCACACCCTGATTAAAAGATGATAAAAATGTAAACAAGCTTAAAGTCTCGACACTATTATTTATTTATAGTTTAGGTTAATCTAAAATATAGCTGCTAATGTTTTTGGTCAGTATGAATCTTGTTGGTAGATGTGACTCTAAGATGTTGCGGTAGTGGTTTATAAATGTAGATCTATGATTTTAGTATCTTGAATTAAATAGTTATCCACATACATGCACAGGAATGTGTGAATTCATGGGAATGGTAAATATTTCACTGTGAGTGGTAAACTGCAGTCTTTTTTCCAATCATGTATCACTATAGTGTCTGTATCACTGTCATCATTTGTTAAATGATTATTTATAAAACAAAAAAACAAAAACAGGGGATTGCTTGAAGCTCATACTAGAAAGAAGGTTTTTTTTTTCTTATTCAGGGTATAAATTCCATAGGGACAGTTTATAGTTATAGTTTATAGTTTTCCCTAAGGTTGCTGCTAATGTGAGGATAGTGGATATAGAGGATACAGTATGTGATTGACAGAATTCCATCACTGCAGAGAGTTCTCCTCATTGTCTACTGAGGAACCACCAAGTACAGATGTCCATTGCTGGCCTAAAGTCAGAGTCAGACTTCCAGTACATGAAGAATTACTGTTCTGTCCTCACCACGTGTTACCCTGAGGTAGTATGTAGCTTTACATACAGCTAAACCTTCCCACACTCCAATAAAGAGACAAAGGGTAAATCTGTAGAACTTTACTGGGTGATTGTGGAAATAAGTGGTAAAACTGTAATACAAAGGAGGTAAAGCACAATGAGTATATGGGGAATACACTAACACAAAACAACTGCAACATACAAAACATTTCTGGATCTGATTATATGCCACAGTGTCTCTGAGGAGCTGGCAGCTTTTTAATGGTGGCTCAGTCCAGGATTTATGACCATAATCCTTACCAGCGATGCTACCATGGGGAGAAGATGGATAGTGTGTACTTCTTGTGCAGCATGATCTACAAAATGGAGTCTGTACTACCACAAAGCATTGCAAACATCACATGGCAGGAAGTGTGGTGGTTCCATGAGGTCATAGGTTACAGAAAATGAATGGCTGCATTTGCAGCAAACAGTCAGCAGAGGGAGTTCACTGCTAATGAGCACAATAAACAGCAAAAATGATGGAAGCTGTGCTGGAGACATGACAATTACTGACCATCACACTTCCAGTTCTACAATGTCAGCAATGCAGACACTTACCACAAGTGCGGTTGTGGTACTACTTTTCAAAAGCTGTTCCTTGCACTTCTGAATAGTTGTTCTCCCTGCCTTAATCCCATATCCTAAGATTGGCAATCAAACTAAATAGGATGTCTGATTAAATACCCTTACATCAAATGAGTATAAGAATGAATACATTTATAACATTAAGATTATGAAGGTAGGGATCATCCTATTAGAACAGTTCATTCCCTTTCAAATTTCTATGGCAGATCAGTAATGTAAAATAATGAAAAATCATTACTATTTAAAAAGGGACAGAAAACACTGGAAAAAAATAGACCGTGAAATAAAAACCTAAAAAAAGTCACACAAGTCCATTCTTTTAAGGGCACATTTACTAAAATGTGAAACTCGACATGGTATAAATTCAAAGTAACCACGATCATTTCTGTAGTTCTAAAATGACTCGACAATGCTTCTATCGTTTGTACGAAAATATCACAATTGAGACCCTAAAGTCACAAATTTTTCAGGCCGAAAAGTTCATAAATGACACAAAAATCTTTTTGGCTTTGAAGCCTTCCATGTCTGGCTTTGGAAGCCTTCCATAGGACTCAATGGCACTCGACAGATCAAACCTAGCAAAATTATTGTCCTGCTGAAAATGTAACTAAAGCTTTAACGAATTCTGAATGAATTTGTCATTCACATTGTTTCAATAGGATATTATGACTGTGATTGTGACTGTGAATCAGAAAAGGTTGCTTTTAAAATCAGAAAAGGTTGCTTAAAAAAAAGAAATATATATATATATATGCACATGACTGAGACACTCCCGAACTTTATAATGCAATAAAAAATAAAGTTTATTTGTCAATGTACCTTTGTATGTCTTGAAAAAGGTCCCAGTTGGGACTGAAATGTTGACAAATAAACAAACTCAGTCTATTAAAGACTACAATTTCTCAGATTTTTTTTGTCTTTCTTTACATTATATTTAATAGTAATAAATATATGTAAAGTTGACGTTTTTCTTTACATTTCTTGAGAAGGTGTGTAGTTTGAATTTGTGTGATATAACAGCAATTACAGGTGAGAAGGCGCGAGTTTGTGCCATTTAAGAGCAATTACAACTTTTTAGTTTCTTTAGAACTATTTCTAACATCTCAAATATTTATTTACTGACTCTGACCATTAGCAGGTCTTGAGAAAGGGCTGGTTGATCGGAGGAGTCCTTGACCTCACCTCTTCATTCAATGATATCCAGGGAATTTGTGCAGAACAAATTTCATTGCTGAAATATTTATTTGGTTCCCAAATCCTTGGAGGTGAAAGGCACGTCAGCCAGATTGTTAATGAGGTCAAACCCTCTGCTGTGCTGTAGATAGAAAATATTCTACTCACAGCCAAAAACCAACATATGCACTTTCATGGCTATGTGATATACACAGTAAATAAGTTTAAATTCTACAGTTTTTGGCTTAAGAATATCTGACATTAAAGTGTTACAGTCAGATGATCATTTTGATATTGTGTGATTTTTTTTAAACTGAGCAGTGCATCACTCCTAGGGGCTGATTTACTAACACACGAATTCGAATCCGAATTGGAAAAATTCCGATTGGAAAACGAACATTTTGCGACTTTTTCGTATTTTTTGCGTTTTTTTCGGCGCCTTTACGACTTTTCAGAAATTGACGCGACTTTTTCGTTACCAATACGATTTGCGCGAAAAACGCGACTTTTTCGTAGCCATTACGATTCGCTCGTATCTTGTCGCGACTTTTTCGTATTGAGCACTCGTAAGCGGCGGGCGAAACTTTCAGACTTAGCATGATTTTGGAAGCCTCCCATAGGACTCAATGGCACCCTGCAGCTCCAACCTGGCCCAAGAAAAGTCACCATACTGAAGCTTGAATGAATCCGAACGCTACGAAAAAATCGCAACATTTTCCGCAACTTTCGGAATGGCTACGAAAAAGGTGCGACTTTTCGCGCAAGTTTTAACGCTACGAAAAAATCGCCAGATTTTGCGCAACATTCGGAATGGCAGCGAAAAAGTCGCGATAATTTTCCGAAAAATCGCCAAATACCGAAAATATCATTACAAAAAAAATGCAATCGGACGCATTCGGCCCGTTCGTGGGTAAGTAAATGTGCCCCCTAGACTAAGGACTGCTTCTGCTTCAATGCTTTCTTATATAATGAACTACTAGATCCTTAAAGGGGCAGTGGGGAAAGCTAACATTTGAATTGCATTTTTGCATGTAGTTGATAGTGATTTCTACTTGCCCAATATTTGAAAAAGAAAAAACAAACAGGTTCCAAGCTTTCTGGGTAATAGTTTCCATACCTGTATGCCAAATACTATAATGTATACTCATACCAAGAGGATAGAAGATCATGTCTCAGCTTGAGACTCACTGCACATTTTGATGAAATACAGTTTTACCATTTCGGATGGTTCTTGGCAACTATTGTAATTCAGCAGATCAGGAATTCATAGTAATTATTTATTTTTTATGAAAGTTAGTTTTAAAAAGATTTACAGTATCCAATTAAAATAGCCTACAGACATATTATTTGCAAATTAACAGGGAAACCAACTCATCTGAACAGAAGTAAAAATATATAACAGGATCTCTGTAAAAGGCAGTTCATAGAATCATTAAACAAGTATTCTTTTACTACATTTAACAAGTACTGTGCTGGCCAAACGAGCCAATAAAAGCCGCTAATCCTACTGTTATTTACCTGAAAATTGGCCAGATACCTATAGTGATCATGTTGATGCAGTCGTGATGTGTCTTCACAGGACCCCAAAATCATTGCAGGTCACCAAATGAGCCAGTCTATGTATGTTTTGCCAACGTAATTGTCTGGCCATCGTCAGCTGCAAAAGCAGTCCTATAATATCATAGTACCATTATAAATACCCATTAGAGGAAACATTTGCATGTCATTTTGGTGCTGATCAGTATAATAAAGAACAGTTTTGCTTTTTCTTTTTTTAGATTAGTTACCTGTTTTGAGCATGCCCAGTCTATCTATTAGGACCTATTTTTTTATACTGTGTATATAATGGTTAGTCTAAAACAATCATAATATCATTATATTATGGCTGCTGCAGAAACAGCATTCTAAGTCTGTTCATAACCTGTACAAAGAAATACACTACTTAATAACTAAGCCAACCTACTGTAGGTATTCTCCTGCATTAACTACCCTTTTTCAGAAAGCCTTTAAATAAAACACATGCACAAATGAAATATATATTCAGAAGGTCAGACTTAATTGTTTACATTATCCATTTAAATTACATTGTTTCTATAGGAAGCATAAAGTGACCCTCTAATAGCCATTGCCAATAGGAAAAGCTTTTGAAGACAGAGCTGATTTAATCAGTTGCTTTCACTAGAAAATAAAATGTTTTTAAAGGAGATTAAATAGGCACAATATTATTGGAAACAAATCAAGCTTTCCCTAAGACATTGGTTCTGTAATGTTCGGCAATAAACAGAGGGTCACAAGCCTGAGATGAGAGCAGTGCATTTAAATAAGATTGGCTGGGTTACTGCTCCAATAAGAGCAGGAGAGGAAAGATACAAAGAATTATTTAGCTGTCTGCATATTTATCATAAGAGGAAGCAGAATCATTTTACTACATTAGAGATGGTCCTAAAAATAATAGTAAAATGGGCTTACCAAAATGAATCATGTACGCTCTTTACTACCTCCACAGATAGAGCACCATTTCCATCTAAAGGCTGAGCATTAGCAGTCCCACAAACAGACTCTTTATTTTTTATTTATTCATTTCCGCTGGCAGGATTTTTACATCTTTTCTGCATATTCTGCCTCACAGATTCATTTTGTGCATTAAGAGGAAAGCTTCTCTGTTAACTTGGAACCAGCTGTGAATATTTATTTTCCATAAAATACAGGTCATTTTTTTTTCTTGTCTTGTCAGGCATGCTCCAATTCCTTCAGCTCTGGGGCAGTTAAAATTCAGCAGCATTTAACTGTGTAAAAATATGGGGTTTCTTAAATATTCTCTCTCTTTATACCTTTAGCTTTATGTTAAGGGGCCATCACCACATGCTCATATTACTATAATTGCTTGTTACTTAGATGTTTCTAAATTATATTCACATGATTATACAGCAAACCCTAAATCACATGGAAATACCCCACACGCAGCAACTTTTTAGAGGCATAACTCAACATTAAGTTCATTTTCAGTATGTTAGAGAGTGTCAACTTTTTGGTTGGTCTTCTTTTTTATTGTTTTTAAAATATTGGCATATCTTTTTTCTACTTTTCAGCTTGCAATTTAAAATTCTGTCTTGTTGTTGGTGGTCACTGACCCAAGGAGCAAAAAACTATAGCTCTATGAGGCTACAGTTTGTTTTACAGCAAAAGCTTGGAGGAAGCCATATTTAGTGCTATTTAAGGTTTTGATGGAAATACCCTTTGCACTGCAACTTAGTTCATCTATAAGGTAACTTTTAGTAAGTTATAGAATGTCCAATTCTGGCAACTCCTCAACTGATCTTCAGTTTCTTCTTCTTTTTTTTCCTCACAATTTTTAAAGTATTTACCTTTATTCTGACTCTTTTGCAATTTACAATGCTAACCCACACACACCCTGGCAACCAAAAAACCCAGCCTTTTTTATTATTCATATTATTTGTATTCAGGTCCTCTTCTATTCATCTTCTAGTCTCTCTTCCAAACAGTGTCGGACTGGGACCCCAGGGGCCCACCAGAAAACCTAAAACATGGGCCCACTCTCCAAACAATTTTTCACCCACTTCTTACTCAGTCTCTATATTTCCTAGTTTTTTATCTTTATATACTATAATCTATTCTATTTTTCTGTATATTTAGTTGTTTTGTTCCCATAGAGAAATAGGGAATGACTAGAAATAAGGCCAAATGGCTAGAAGCAGGAGGGTCCGCTGACACCTGGGCCCACCGGGAGTTTTCCTGGTATCCCTGTGGGCCAGTCCGACACTGCTTCCAAACCACTGTCTGGTTGCTAAAATAGGAATGGTAGCTGCTAGATATTGGAAAGCTGCTGAACAAAATTTAAATAACTAAAAAAATACACAAAATGAAGATCAGTTGCAAATTGTCTCAGAATGTCTCTGTCTACAAGCACTGTGAGCCTTCTTAAAACAGATGGTATTCACATGCCTCATGCTACAAACAAAGCAATGCCTTAAAATAAAAAATGAAAAGCTTTGGCCTTCACTTATGGCATTTTAGGTGGAGACATGCAAATTACTCCCAATATTTCTGTGGCCAAATATGCATCCAGAACTGCATAGTTGGCCACAGAGACATTAATGAGTAATTGCCAGTATAATGGCATAAGTGAAGGCTATAAGTTAATAGCACAGATACAGGAAGCCCTGAAGCTATAAACGCAGGGGCTGCATGACAAGGGATCCGAATGACCAGCAGCCAGATTACACTGGTTATGTTTAAAGATTGAAAAATCAGATGCAGCTGTGATTGGGTGAGAAGCAGTATGTTAAGGAGGGGGAAAGCTGGGCTGGGGGTGGAGAAGGATAGGGATATGATGTCACAAAAGAAGGAGTTCACTTCCTATCTTCTGAACAGGTAGAAACATGAGGCAGAGCTCTCTCTTTAATATATTGTTATTAGCTGCAGTATATACACACTAACTCCTCACTATACTGCGGGCTTTGGGGGTAGAACTATTTGGGCAGCTGTTTGTTAGTCTCTTGCTGTTTGTTTGCAGCTTTACAGCAGTTAATCTCACTGTAGCCACTCAGGCAGCATGGAAGTCAGCCTGGGCCCAAAAATGTACCCTCTCTATTAAATAGGAATCCAGCTACTGCAACTCATTACAGTGTACAGAGAGCTATAGTTGGAGTATACAGAGAGCTGTAGTTGGAGTATACAGAGAGAGCTATAGTTGGAGTATACAGAGAGCTGTAGTTGGATTATACAGAGAGAGCTATAGTTGGAGTATACAGAGAGCTGTAGTTGGATTATACAGAGAGAGCTATAGTTGGAGTATACAGAGAGCTGTAGTTGGAGTATACAGAGAGCTGTAGTTGGAGTATACAGAGAGCTATAGTTGGAGTATACAGAGAGCTGTAGTTGGAGTATACAGAGAGCTATAGTTGGAGTATACAGAGAGCTATAGTTGGAGTATACAGAGAGCTGTAGTTGGAGTATACAGAGAGCTATAGTTGGAGTATACAGAGAGCTATAGTTGGAGTATACAGAGAGCTGTAGTTGAAGTATACAGAGCTGTAGTTGGAGTATACAGAGAGCTACAGTTGGAGTATACAGAGAGAGCTGTAGTTGGAGGTGGGGCTCAGTTGGTAATAAGGCAAAGCCTGAATTCAGTAACTTTCCTGGGCTTTGTTTTACTAACACTACGTATTATACAGTAGTTCTATAGATATAATCATTTGATTCAGCAGCCTGCTGTCAGAGTTTTACCTCTAAATTTACTGGGCCTTATCCAGTTGCGGATGTCATCTATCTATATATTATTAACCCATGCAGAACCTGCCAGATAGCCATTTAGTTATTTGGACAACATTCCTGTAGAGGCTACACTCAGGCTGTGTACCTAGGGCAGAAGTCGTTCTACTGTGTTTCGGCACACACACACATATATATATATATATATAGAGAGAGAGTGAGGGAGGAGGGGATTACAGTACTATTGCCCCTGTGAGTGTATCATGGACCATGTACAGACCTCTCTCTTTTACATAATGTTATTAGTTGAAGTATATACAAATTTACTCCTCATTATACTACTAGCATTGGGGGTAGAACTATTTGGGCAGGCTGCTCAATAGTCGTTTCCTTGTTGTTGCTACAGCAGTTAATTGCACTGTAGTCACTTGGGCAGCAGGGGAGTCAGCCTGAGTCCAAAAAGGCATCCTCTCTATTAAATATAGAAATCCAGGCTGTGACACTGAGCTGCTGCTACTGCAACTCATCAAAGTACACAGAGAGCAGTAGTTTGAGTTTACAGAGAGGAGCTTAGTCAGGAATAGGGCAAAGCCTGAATATAGTAACTTTCCCAGGCTTTGGTTTAAGAAGTCTGTACATTGCATGGTATTTCTATAGATATAGTTCTCGATTTAGCAGCCTTTAGTAGGATCCTTACCTCTAATTTATTGAGTCACAGATTTCAGGTCATGCTCAGAGGACAATCTGCTGCTACTGCAGACAGAACCTAAATATAGTATAATCCTCTATTAGTACAACTAGTAGGAGTCTGATGGGTAAGTATAAAAAACAGAGCCTGCCTATTGTAGCTTAGCTGGGATGCAGCCGACTATTAGCGAGGCAGGTGCTTGATGGGCTTGGGTCCCACAGGAGTGTTGACAATTGGCTGCCTGGTTACACTTGCCCACCCAACCCCTAACGGTTGGGTGGCTGGCATGCCAGGTAGTCCATGAAGGCGGATGGTGGTTTATTACTGGCAAGCATTCCCTCTGAAAAAAGGTTTGTATAAGAAAGCCACAGCTCCTGTGAAAATACCATACGCTTAGCACAATGTCGCTTGCAGTTTCAGGGCACTCAGCTTGCAATTGGGGGGTAGATACAATTTCACCATATCTGTGCAATTATATAGAATTAGCAACCCCAAGATTATATGATAGAGGCCTGCTTACTGTAGCTTATATGTGTATATATATATATGTATGTATGTATATATATATATATGTATATTTAAGCTGATCACATAGCTCCCTGGCACAATGCTAGCCTTTAATTCATAGAACTTATTTTTAAATTTTCTGGGCAGAAAGCAGTTCCCCACTGTCAGTATATGATTTGATCACCTGGGGGGGAGGGCATACAAGCAGGCAAGAAACTAATAGCCCCCATTCTCGACAAGGTTATTATTTCTTTCTTTCTGTGGCTAGTTGTCACTACAGTGACTATAATATCAAAGCCTAAGAAAAAGTGGTTGGTTGGCCTTTTTCCCTGAGCTGGGCCCTTATGAGCTAGGCTTGCAAGGTTGGATGGAGGTCTCTGCACAAAGGGATGGGCTGTGGCAAAAAGCACAGTAGTCTGTATGGGAGCAGCGACAGGAGCAGTTTGGCCTTACCCTCAAAGCTGGGCATTCACAACGTGGAAGGGCTGCTACGGAAGCAGCATGGTGGAGTGGTTGGTTGGCCTTACCCTCAGAGCTGCGGTAGTGTGTACAGGAACAGCAAGTGTACGGGAGCAGCAACAGGAGCAGTTTGACCTTTTCCTCGAAGCTGGGCATCCACAACGTGGAAGGGCTGCTACGGAAGCAGCATGGTGGAGTGGTTGGTTGGCCTTACCCTCAGAGCTGGGGTCTCTGAGCTGGGTCTCCACATGTGTGGAAGGGCTGCTATGGAAGCAGCATGGTGGAGTGGTGGTTGGCCTTAACCTCAGAGCTGGGGTCTCTGACCTGGGTCTCCACATGTGTGGAAGGGCTGCTATGGAAGCAGCATGGTGGAGTGGTGGTTGGCCTTAACCTCAGAGCTGGGGTCTCTGACCTGGGTCTCCACATGTGTGGAAGGGCTGCTATGGAAGCAGCATGGTGGAGTGGTGGTTGGCCTTACCCTCAGAGCTGGGGTCTCTGAGCTGGGTCTTCACAGTATGGATGGGCAGCTACCGGACCAGTATGGCAAAGTGGTTGGATGACCTTACCCTCTGAGCGAGGCAAGTACAGCCGGAGGGAGGTCTCCACAGAGAGGACAGGCAGCTATGGAGCAGCTTGGTAAGTGGTTGGTTGATCTTACCCTCTGAGCTAGGCGTGTACAGCTGGAGGGCATGGTAAGTGGTTGGTTGACTTGTGCTCCATTGTTATTAATAGAAGTGCAAGTTTGGTATCCAGGATGGAATCAGATTGCCTTTGAAAAGCCGTGTTTGCATCCTAGTCTACCACATGGGCAGAATACATGGTAATTTGCAGCAAAATAATGCTACAAATTTTTAGTCTCTTGGCCAATAGAATGCTCCAGTGGTTTTTGTTTTTTGTGCTCATCAAATCCTCTAGTTGAGAACTATTTGGGCTGATATGCCAGGCATCCTAGTGGGAAGTTTTGCCTTGCTGTAACGTGTCCAAAAAATATACATCCATAACTGGCCATGTTGGTAATTGCACATGGTCATGGATTTAAAGGTATTTCAATAAAGGAAAGTATTTATTTATGTTTTGCATACATATGATATTTAAAAAAAATAAATAAATAAAAAAATGATTTGTATTTATACCATAGAGCTAATGGCCAATTTTATTCTGTCCTGTGGTACAGTATGTGTGATACAAAAAGAAATGTTTTATAACATAGTTAAAAATTTATGGTGGGGACGAACCCAACTGAAGGTTTTCAGTTGGGCTCGTTGTGGCGGTAGGACCTTGCCAGAGTACTGCACAGGAAATTTTAGAAGAGGGAGAAAGGAGCTTCTCTCCTTTGACTGCACGGTGGGTTGATTGATACAGACGCTACTACTGCTTGTGCTAGGTGACAGCCTGCTTGGATTTCCTATCATCGAGGCACTGCAGATTCAGGACCGGCAGCAGGGCTGCTGAACTTCTCTCATGGTGGGAGATGCAGCTCCTGCTGGTAGCAGAGTTTGGGGCCATCCTCTCTGTAGGTAGAGGCAGCCTAATACTCAGTGGTGGATATAATGACATAGTGCTGATCTCAAGTCTTCAGTAAGGAACAGCAGAGCATAGTAGCGATCTCTTATGGAATTCTGGCTTCGAATATTGCCTTGGGGTGAGGCTGGCAAGGTCCTATTTATTTGATAAAATGTAAATAAATGCTGTGGCCTCTTTTTACCCATTACCGTCTCCTGGTGTTTTATTAATGTATGTAACAATGGGGTTCAGAGGGATGGCTGAAGGCGAAGGGAAATTGAGGAGTCCCCTTGTCAAGCCTCATAGTTTAGAGCCATATATCCAAGCTTGCAGTCAGCCTGTATCTCTGTCTACATTATACTACAATTTCATTAAAAAGTGAACTACCACTATAAGTGAAACATTTGCACAAGAACCTGGGACCAGCCAGTCCTGACAATGGACAATTATTTGTATATAGTTCCACAACTGGGGCAGCCCTGCAGAGCACATTTTATCAAGATCTTTCCACCAGTACTCAGAGCACATACCTTCACATACAGGACTCCAAAAACCTTACGCAGTCACCTCTATTGTGTGTGTTAGTAATGTCTGAATAAACTATGGTTTACATGTGTTCATCTTCATGTAAGTGGTATGGATTCTTGTATGTAGCTTGTTATCTACCTACTACAGATCAAATTAAGTAGACGAGTGGAGAGTTTAATTTGTTTGGTGGTAAAATTGGGGCAGGATATCCAGGGGTATGGCAAAGGTTTTTGATGCACTAAATAAGAAAATAATAAGCTTTTTTTTTATGGTACTCACATGAAACCATTCAAACTTTTTCTTTTAATGAAACTTCAACTTTACATTGAACTGAAGAAGTTGCTCGGATGAGTAGTGAAACGTCTTCAATGATTACCTAACAAGTCCAGCTGCTTTAGATTTAATTATACTAGATTTACATTGAAATGTTTTTACAGCTTACATCAACAAATTACTGATGCTCCTTGTTGTCAAAAGATTTTGATTTCCTGTTTTGTACAGAGAGATAAGCAGGATTCACAATGCAATATTTAACCCCAAACATTGTTTTGCTCATTGATTTAACGGCTGAGGTTTTGAGCTGGGATGAACTCCCTCTAGTGAGTGACACAAGTAAGTACAGCCTTAATGGTCAGTAACTTCAACTTTTTATGTCTGCACATTCAGATTGCCTTGAGGCTTGCAGTTTTATTACAAAAAAAAAAAATCACATTTTGTACAATATGTTTAAATGCCTGTAATTGGTCTCAAATATGGATTGTGGGCCATTTGTAGTGTTTTTGAAAGGCCTAGCTAAATGATCATTTTTTTAAAAAAATCTGCAGTCAAGAACAGTTACTTTTTGGTGCAGGATACTATTAGTAAAATACATTAAAAAGAAAGGCCAGACTGCATTAATACTATAGATCTAATACAAATGTTGCAACTTTTATTAGCTAATCTAGAACTAGGTGCCCCCCTTTTGTCAGGTATCCTAAAAGTCAAACGCCAGTGTGCAAATTGAAAAAGGACATAGGAATACATATAGGTATCAAAAGAGATGTATTTTTCAGCTGGTGCCGCAGTGGTTGCATTGTGGGTAAAACCTGCCAAATTTCGCTATTTAGCATTTAGCATTTTTTTGGTAAAAGAGCCCTTATGTACTCAAAATGATGCATTAATACTGTTTTAATGTGCATTCAAGTTCAGAATTTTGTGGCAGATACCAGATGTTAACCAAAATTTTTTTAGTGGACATAGAAATTTGGCGCAGCTTGCCACGGAGGTATATAGTAGCATGCAGATGAGCATGGTCCTTTCATGGTCCTTAGCTGGGTGAGACACAAAGGTATCCACTGAAAGCAATAAAATTGTAAAGTTAAAAAAATGTCCTTCTTGTAGATATTAGACTGAGTTTTTTTTTTTTAACCAAGTGGCAATTTATTGTACATTTTAACACCACTGAAATGCATCTGATGTGTAAAGTGGAAAAAACTGCCCCTATCTGTGTATGCAGAACTGTGTCTGCTAATGCTGCATACAACAAATGTATTTGAGAGACCCCTTTTGTTCCAAATAATTTATCATTTAGTCTGCCTTCATTTATTTAAAGTTTACTTTGCATAATATATATATATATATATATACTGTATACCTGTATATATATATATACCTGTATTCCTGCCTCCATAAAAATAATTTTAAAAACCACTGATAAAACACATAAATGTTTTACATTTCAGATCAGCTTGCCTTTAAAATATCTGATTCCTGAAGAATACACGCAAAAAACCTTTCAGTTATATATGGATTGTATGAATTATGTGACAATATGACACGTGCAGCCAGAGTTAATGAACTTGCACTTTTATTCAAAGAATAAGTAACATTTGTTTGATCCACAAACAGAGGATGGAAGGTGTTTTATTATATAAAATGCTCCCTGTTGCACGCACTGTTGCAGAAATATTCAAAGGCAAAGCAGTGCACTTTGTTCTGCACACTAAATTGAACGCTACAGGGGGCTAATTACTCATCTTCAGGTCCCCAGACGTTCCCTCAAGTCTAATAAACTTCTTGGAACATTCACATTTACAATAAATAGAAAGATAACTGAGGTATGAATCCACTTTTAGCCTGCAGGAAACTCTATATATTTTCTCTTTTTGTTCTGTACAATGTGAACACCTAGGAAGACTCTGCTAAATGGTATCATGAAATTAATAGAGGATATAGATATTTCAACTTTATTGCAAAAAGAATACAAAATAACAATAATCATTACAGACATGTGGGACAAAAATTAGCCCAAGGGCCATCATTAAATTTAATGTCAAATAAAGTGCAAAAGAGCTGGTAAAAATAATTTCAGTAACTTTCACATTGTTAAAATAATTTTGTCTTAACAGAGAAATGTACTGATTTAGCTTTAACCAAAGTGAAAGTTTGAAAGACAATAAATAAGAACAATGTTTAGTGTATTTTACACCAGTGTTAATGGTTGTTTACAATTAGTACCAGGAAAAATGCCTGGTTTTGCAGCAGCTAATGCTGTTTTCTTGTTAGCAGCTTAGGAAAAGCCAGATAAATGAACCCCTGGAGTAAATAGTGGGAAAGTAGGATAGATCCTCCGTTCTGTACTCCAGTTAGTCTTTTCAGTTGGCCAGCTGTAGGTAGCTGCCTGAGTAGGCTGCAGGTGAGCAGCCAATAAACCAGATTTTATTTTTGAGGACCCAGAGGCCACCCCCTTTCTCTGCCCCCCTCAGGATTGTGCGCATGTATGTCCTTGTAGCATTCATATGGACCACTGTGGACAGTGCCCCATCCACCGTTTCTGAGCTGAAGCTGGACGGCATGCCACCCCAAAATTTATGCCGCCCTAAGTCTGGGCCATTGTTACCTCACCACAAATCCAGACCTGCAAATAAAAGAGCTGCTGAACTGTGATGTTTATGTTGGGAGCAGTTTGCCCCATATAAACTCGTGTATTTGCCTAAAGAAGTAGTGTCCCTGTCTCTATGCTTCTGATCCTCTGCTTACCTGCCTACCATAGCTAATTTCCCCCAAAAATTACATGTACATGGAGATGACATGTCACAATTTATATTTATATTGGTGTAAAGGAACTGTTTTAACCTTTGGGTTGCCTTTTATTAGTTATGAACTTAATTTTTTTACCTTTCCTACTTCTTGATTTCCCAGTCTCTCCATATCTTCACTAAGGCCATCATATCATAATACAGAGAGCACACACAATGCTTGCACATCGGCAACCTTCTCCAATCCCCAAAATTTTGACACCTTGGTACTGATCAAGGTTAAGACACTATATAATTGGGGTTATATAATAAATGGTGCAAAGTTTGTTGCAGCAATCACTCAACAGGTAGCATTTATTATTATTGGTTAAGTATGTTTGGTCTTATTGGTTATTATGGATTACTACAAATGTTGTGCCTTTCAGCCTAGTAGCAGAAGATGAAAAAACAATATACTCAGTCTCTTGCTGTCTTGCTGCCAATCAATTCTTCTGTAGGTTAAGAACACTTTTTCCAATACTTTCTTCATGCTCTCTCTCTATCTCTCTATATACAGTATGCATCTATATATATATATATATATATATATATATATATATATATATATATATATATAGAAATGAGAGAATGAGTGCGGGAAATCTTATATCTTTTCTTAACCCAAATAACGATGTAGTCACACTAGCCAAATCTTACAACAGTATAAACTATGTTGTCTGTTTACAGAACCTGTGAGTTTGCAGCTCATCTGTATGCGAATCAGCTCTGAATATGGGGATCATCAGAGAATAAAAAAAGATTAGGACATTACGAGAGTCAGTTTGCAGATATAAACGCGGAAAAATAATCATCTGTCTAATAAAATGCTCTGCCAGATAGTCCAGAGACTCATTAATAAAACATTTCTATAAACATAAAAATTATTTATATAGGAATAAAAATATACTGCATCAGAATCAATTTTTTTCTTTGAGAGAACCCTGGTTAACTTTTGCAAAGCTCATTGAAAATGGCACAAAGAGCTATTGTGCATTTAGTAATCGTGATAGCATTTAGTAAACATATTAAAAGGCATTTTTCTTTTATAGATAACACGTGGAACAGTATCCTACTGTAGCAGGGTGAATTTTTAACATAAAAATAGAACTATGCATATTTCCTTGTTTTCTAAATATGTGAAAGGAAGAGGAAAGGTAAAAACTAAGTAAGTTTTATCAGAAAGGTCTATGTAAATACAGCCATAAACACTCACAGAAATGCTGCACTGAGTTCTCTGTCAAAAGAAACAGGATTTGTTGTCCCTTTGTTTTCCTGCGCCAGAGACACGCAGCTCTCTCCTCTCCCCCCTCTCTTGCTCCCCCTCCCTCAAGAATGCTAAGAACTCCCTCCCCCCCTTAGGAATATCAGCAGGAAGCTTCCTCATATTCTTACAAACTGCACATGTACACTGGTCTTGGTCTTGGTGCAGGAGTGAGGCATTATGGGAGCTTTCTTTAGGGCTCAGTATTTTTTCCCTATGAGGCTTCTGATCATCTGAACAAGAGAAATATGGGGAGACTTAAGGGCACTATTAAGAGAACTGAAGGTATGCCTGCAGCTTGAGATTAACTCTTTATTCGCCTTTCCTTCTCCTTTTATGTACAAGTTAAACAACTGGGCTAAAGTCCATGCATTTCTGTAGGAGAGATTCCAAGCATAAGATATTGAGCTCTGACTTTTGCTTAATTTGTGTCACCTATGGGCCAGTAACACAGTCTCACTGGGGGTTATTTAACATCATTGGGCACCTGGTTGGCTTTTCTCAATCAGCTGCATGAAGAACAATGAAAGCAAACATTTGATTGGTTGCTGTACGTTACTGCCCAGGTGTAAATTTGGCCACTTTGAGACACGAGTATAGGAAAACAATTTAAGATGAAAACTATTAGCAGATTCTGCTAGATGTATATAGTGGAGGCTAGTGTGGGTTATGTCATAGTGTGCTACATAATGGATCTTCTCAATATTATATGGGTCAACACATGTGGCAATTGCTATTTTGTGTTGTCAATTAAATCATGATCCAGAGCGTATAGAGATAGGATGTAATTTATGTGTAGAGTGAGCAGATACAGAATAGGTGTTTTGGCACAGAAAGTGCTTGCATTATTGACATCCAGTATCTATTTTCTCATGTCCCTACCATGCAAGTACCAACCTATGGGTAGTGTTGCTCTGCCCACAATATCAAAATGATGACATATCAGTAAAAAAAAAAAACATTTCAGAATAACTTTATAGGGCTCATTTACAACAGACACAGTGTGCATGGGTAATTGTGTGAATAGCCACAGGTCTCTCCATTCCATTTTGGAACCCAGAGACCTGCATTAAGCCACACTAGATTCAAAAATGGTCGGTGGGGAAGCAGGGCTGGATTTGTGGCAAGGCCACAAAGGCCTGGGCCTAGGGCGGCAGGACTTCAGGGGCTGCATCCCTCCCAGCTGCCTGTAAATTGGGTTCAAATCACTGGAGAAGTGCAAATGACCCGCACACTGATCCACAGAAGGGGAGGGGGTGGGTCGATGCACCCAGACGGGGGCTCATGGGCACCTGAGGCTGAAAAGTAGTAAATGAGCACTAAGGGGCAAACTCTTGCTCCCCTTAATGCTTTTGTATTTTGAATCGAAGAGAAATTGCAGTTTACCCAATGCTTCTTATTCTTGTTCTATTTCCTGACCTCGTTTATCTTAATAAAAACATATTTTACAAAAATCCAACCCTTTAATAACTCCGTCAAATATACTGCTTGATATTGAACAACCCAACAAGAAGTGCCTCTGACTCTCCTTCACCCCACACACCCAAAGGCATATTTCATGTTGCCCTTTACATATAATTTGCCCAACAATGACTGCCAGGCATTACCAAACAGCTTTGCTGGTAAGCTCACACTGTTTAAATGTTTTAATACCTCATACAAACTTGTAAAGTCCCTTACAGCCAATGGAACCATAAAAAACTACAATAAGATATGTTTGCTTCCTTTGATTTGATTGATGTTATTACTGCCCACAATGCCCCACTACTTTACCAGCTTTAGGGCACAGGCAATGTCACACAAGGAGGAAGGACTAGTAAACTAGCCAATAAAAGCTATAAGACTTCCTCCTTGAAGCTGTTGTGGACAAAAAGGTAAAATTACCCTCCTTACAAGAAAGTATCATTTGGTTCTTTTTGCATTTTTTACCTCACAGACACAAAGAGATGATTACCAGGCAAAGAAAAAACAATTGCCATGTCCAAAAATCATATTATCACAGTCTAGGTAGAATTGCAGCTGTGGGCATTCCCATGGTTGTAGCTGCTAAATTATGCCCCAGTATGCTTTTTATTTAAATTGATGCCTACTGGGAAGAACTTAAAATACGGCCATATCTAACGTCCTTGATTTTGTGCTGATGCCTGCTTTCTATAGTATTGCAAGTGCAGAGATGTTCCTGCTTACCAAGAGAACTTTATTTGATATATGTGTTATTGGAGGTCATGGGTGTAGATAAGGCCTGGTAGAAAACAAAGCTTAAAATCCATTGGCCATATGATTCCTCTGAATATGCTGCCTGCTTGAAATCCTTTGTGCTTTGGTAAATCAGCCTGGTGATTATGTGCCTCAGCTGAAAGCTATCAGGCCTCCAACTGAAGTTTCCACCTGCTAAATTCTGCTCTCTGCAAGGTGCGTGTGCTCCCTTTTATATTTCTGTTTAATGTCTGAGGTTTAATTTTATATGCCTTCTAATGTCTATTTTGAGATTCATTTTATGAGATTTTCACCTCTGTGCAGACACAGGTGTGCTCTCAGATACAGAATATCTAACACTTGCTGGGGTTTACACTGATGATGCGGTATCTTCCTGTTCCAAGTCTGCTAGTTATACTACATTGGGAATAATAGTTCTACTGAAGATTCTAAAACCTATTTCATTTCTGCTTGTGGCTCGAAAAGGGCTAAACTGAGCTCACAAGTTGGTCTTATAACCACATATGGCACTTGTTTTTGCAAAAGGTAGTGCTGCAGTCCCTGTCTGTGAGCAATACATTTAAACTTTCCCAGGCAGAGATTTGGTGGCTGTGCCACATGCATGCACTGCAAGATTGTTATAAAGGTATGCGTTGTACTCTTTTATTTTGTTCTTTTCATGGCTTGTGTTTTATATGAGCTCCAGGCTCCAGCTAATGTTGGTATGCTTGGTAGCTGGCCTTTTGGTGCCAGTGTCTTCATGTAGGGCACTTGGTTTTTTGTACCAGTGTCAACATGCATTGTGCCTAACTTTTGTGCCTTTGCACTAGTTTCTACATGTGCTGTCACACCCGGTTTTTGTGTAGTGTTTTCTTGGGGTGGGGTTCCTTGCCTTTGTACAAGTGTGAACATTTGTGACTTGCACAGGAACCTCATGTGTGGTGATTGGCTTTTGCGCCAGTGTCTGTATGCAAGGTGGCTCTCTGAGCAGTGTCTGGAGCATTATTCCCATGTGCAGTGTATGTGTATATGCTGGTCTTACTTTTGGGGAGTCATCTGGCAAGGCAACTCACTTTGGGAAGCGTTTGGCTTTTGGTCAGTGTTCACATACGCATTGTCCTGCTTTTAGTGCAGAGTGTGCATGTATGTCACCCAGCTTTTGTGCCAGTGTCCATGCATGTAATTCATACAGTAATTCTCTACAAATGCCAGTTCCTGTAGGCAAGGGGTTTAGCACTTTTAAGCTCCTGTGTGCAATATGTTTCTCACGACCTAGAATATGCCAGTTTTTGTGGCAATGGCTTATCTACAGAATATGTGGCTGTTGGAGGTTATTGACCTTGGCTAAAATGGAACATTGATCACTGAGTTTTCTAGCTCTAATGTGTTTTCCATGGAATAGTTCTAAAAGATATTAAATGCAATTAAATGCAATCTGCGATGTTCTGTTTTATATATATATATATATATATATATATATATATATATATATATATATATATATATATAATTTTTTTTTTTTTTTAACAGTGAAGTAGATCTGTTACATATCCCAAGCTTTCAGCTTTTTCACACGTCTGCTAATTTAAGGTGTGTGTAAGGGTGCTGGCTTCTTCATTGTCTCACTCTGTTCCACAGAGCACAGTGTTTAGCTGTGTAAGCTGCTGAAATCTTGTAACACGCTAATAATGAGCTGTTTGTTTTAAAGTATGACATGAAGGTATCTGTGGATTCATTTTCCCTCTGATATTATTTTTCATGGCAGAAATTCAGCCCCGTGTCTAATACCGAGTGTCTGCCCAAATGAACCTGTCTTTCTCATTTATGGGTTTTGTTATCCCAGAGAGCCTGGTAACAATTACCCTCTAGAGGAGCCAGTGGGATTTGCACAGGTGAAAAGTGGGTCATTTTACACATAACACATACAGTAACATTCTGGTAACCGTTTCCAAACAAAGGGCTAATTGTTTCACAGTGTATTTAATTTAGTGCTTTGAAAATAATAATTTACAAAGGTAACATTTATATTTCTCTGTTTTAAAACCATGAAATTGAGTAATCATGTATTAGGTAACTAAAGAGGACTAAATGTCACAGAGATGGTGGGATAAAATTATAAGCAAGTCTGGATCTGTCATTATTTTTACGAATTCCTTTGGACTGTGAGCTTTAGTAGCAGAAATAAGATCCTTCTTTTTATACTTGACAAATTTATGTGATTAACCATAGAATAGCTGTTAGTATACTTATCCTAAAATATTAAAAAAAATAGCAAGAGTGACTTTAGTTTGTATACTAAAAGAATAGTATACTAAAAAAATATCTAGCACCTTTTAGGCTATAAATGTTTTTTTGTTTCATGTCTGTGAGAGAGACAGACTGTTTTTTAAAATGTGTTACCATAGGTCTCGTTAGTGTAAGACATGGGTCAGTAGCATCTGTCAGTACTGGCACTCTCAGACTATTCCCATTCAAGTAAATTAGAAGGCAACAAGGACAGGTGCTTCAGTTGGCAGAGGAAACACCCCATGTGCCTACAATTAAAATAATTTGGAATGAAAGAAACCAAATTGCACCACACTTTAATAAATATAGGAAAATATTCACATGGCTGCTACTAAATACAAAGCTTTGCACTGCAGGACTAGAAAGACATCACGTAATGAATTAAGGGCAGATGTGCAAACGGCAAATCTACCCTGTTCCTCCATTTGATCCTAATGCCTAATTAGAACAAGTAACTGGTCGGTTTTGAGTGCAATTGTGTTTTTCTTCAATAATAATATAAAAAAATATTGCATTTTTACTTGGATGTGAACTGGATTCAGTTGTGCTGAGATTTTTCTAAGCCCATTTGGCATTATGTCTTGCACGAGAGTGATGTGTGGGTGCAAATGCATCTGCGATGCAACGATCGACGCAGGCCACTGTGGGAACCTTGGCACTACTGCCTGATTTGAAGGTAGAGGTAGCTCCAGGGCTGCCTGTGTCAGTAGGCACAGGAGGTAGGATTAAGGCAATAGTGCCAAATACAACCGTATGGAAGTGCAAGAAGCGCATGTTGACAAGGTCTCCAAAATTCTTTTCAGTTGGACATAAAACCACATAAATTAAGAGTATTTGCAGCAAAATGTGCTCCTTGCACCTTCTATAGTTGTGCTTTGTGCGGCTTAGCCCTTCTTTTAGGTATATTTCATTAAATAATGGAAAGTTACAAAGCTTTATTTTGATGGACTACAGGACACTTGAACTACTTTTGTGGATATGAGAGAACAATACAAGATTGTCTGACTATTCTAGACAGGATAAATTGGAAACATTGGAGAGCATTTGGAAAAGAAAACAATGTTTCCTGAGTAGTGAATGAATAAAATATTTCCCATTTCAAATTACATGCTGACCTGTTTGATCATTTACTTTTAGAAGTCACAATTATTTTGTGGAATTTGCTACAGGCTTGCAATCCAACAAGTCTTTTTGAAACATATTACAGAGACATTTCAAAGCCAATGTAAATAGCCCCAGTATGTAAATGGAAGTATTGAATCACCTCTAAGCCAATGAGTTTGCTTGGTAATGTCTGCTCACGCACACAGCAGGGGACTCAAGGTCAGTGTATCGCCCTTTGGTCAGATTCTTGCTCTATCTTCTTTCCCTTTATGAATATCCAAGCATTTGTTTTCTATTAAAGTCAGGGTGTTATTAACCTACAGTGAATATGTATGCAAACACTCAAGAGCTGTTTTGTGTCAGCTTCATTTCCCAAGCAGACTCTAGTCAAATCCTCACCATTTGTAACTATGAATACCAGTTTCTCAAATGGTTTGATGAGACATCTTAAGCCAGCAAACTGATGAGGAGCTTGACATCTTGAAACAATTAGACATAACTTGGGATAGGTGGCCATTGACATACCATGTATATATGACTTAAATCTACAAGTAATTCATTTAAACAGCTTTTTTCAGCTTGGATAAAGTTAAAGGCTGAATTTTAAGATCATGTTAGTAGTAACGTATTGTAATACATGCCACCCTTGAATGGATTTTGGAAGAATATTAATATAACAAATATAGAATAATTCATATAAAATAATATAAAATCCTTCGGGGCCTTGCTTAGAATCTTTTAGATTTATCTTATTTGCTGCTGCATCTAATGACCCCAAGTGGCCCAAAAGGGGAGACAGGTGGTAAGGACAGGACTCTACCTCCTGATGCTCCCTAACTTACAGGTCTGAATGCCACCCCCTGCAGGCCCCTCATCAACACAGAGCTGACTAACTCTGTATTCAGGTCTCTATGCTCTGAAAAGGAATGCAGAGACCTGCAGTAGTGCTAAAATAAAGCAGAATGTGATGTGCAAAGTGCAAAAAAATAGCCAATTGCTGCCTTTTGCATACTGCGGTCTTCATTATAAATTACCCTGAATTGGTTGCAGCAAATATTGAATTTCTAATTACTGTATATACTCGAGTATAAGTCTAGTTTTTCAGCACCCAAAATGTGCTGAAAATGTCACCCTCGGCTTATACTCGAGTCGGGTGCCATGGGTCCCTCCAGACTTGCACCCTCTGTCCTTTGTGTGCAAATTAGGCCCCCCGCAACCAGACCCCCCAGTGCTCTGGCCCGCTCCCAAATTCATCTTCATCTACTTACCTGTCCCATTCTGCACTAGACATTGCACTTTATATTCTATATAAACCATAGTTTTGATGGATTTTAACTCTTTGTGTTTTAGCTTGGTTGCTGATTGAGCTAAGGGGGTAGTACTCTTAAGGCATCATTGTTGAGACCATATTGTTTTTGTTGACCTTCTTCTCCACTTACAGAGCTGTAATTTTATTGGTATTTATTTTGATTATTGAAACTTAGCAGTAGCTGCTGCATTTCCCACCCTAGGCTTATACTCGAGTCAATAAGTTTTTCCAGTTTTCTTAGGTAAAATTAGGTACCTCGGCTTATTCGGATCGGCTTATACTCAAGTATATACGGTACTTGTTGGTGGGTTAATAATCAAGTTTCTATATAAATACATTAAAAAGTTTTTCTTTAATAACACTGCAATGGTCAGGAATAAAATATTCCCTGAATTTGTTTAAATACTTTAAATTAATGTAGGCAACTCAAAGAAACGGAGTTTAGATGGGTTTAGATGCTTTGAATGTATTATACTTTATATTTGTCTTACTTTTTTTGTAATAATGTGACATAGAAAAAAATGATTGACCAATTTAGTTCTTTGCAACCCAAATATATCCCTTAATTAATGTCCTTTTTTAAAAAAAAAAAAAAAAAAAAAGTAATTCCAAAAATCCTTAGCAATAAAGATCCAATGGCAGTCACATTCAGACTTTTATAAAAATCAGAACATTAGTGTACATACAAATTGTGCTACTTAAAGCTCTCTAATGTTTCTGGGCTTTAGTAAAATATTTGTGGTGTGGGCAGTCATTTATTGCTATAATAGGAATCATTCATAGAGATTTTTAATCATATGCATGACATATTAATAGAAAAACTCCTTTGCGTGAAAGTCCTGTAATGTACAATATATGGTGAAATGGTAAGTTACATATCTATACCAGTTGCTAATAGAATAAAATTATACATTTTCATAGGATTAAAATGATGAATACAGATGAATATACATCAGTCATGTTTGTGATGAAATTTACTTTAAAGGAAAATGTACTAATAAATTATAGAAGTAATTGGTAACTATTGCAAATTCTGGCCAGAGAAGTCTGATCATGCCAGGCAGAGGGTGAGGGAAATGATTAGACATTCCCTAATTATAATTTGTCTGTGCAATTAAAATGGGATATTTTTCACTAATAAAATGTAAAAAAATGTATTCTGACACTGGACAAGCATTGAAAGAATGCACAGTGCATGAAGTATGAACAAAGTACTTCAACAAAGTTATCATTTCATCCAGAGGAAGATAGAAAAACTGCAGCTAAAGAGCAGGCCAGAAAAGTGTCAGCATGATATATAGATCCCAAATGCAGATGGAAAAGGGAAACACAGAACTGGCAATAACTAGAGAACATTTTTGTCTTGCGGTCAATCATAAACTTTTGGTTAATGAGGTAATAATTGGAGTTGAACAAGAATCAGCACCTCCTCTGGCAAGTTTCAGAAATAGTCATTCTCTATCATCTATCTATCTATCTATCTATCTATCTATCTATCTATCTGTCTATTTATCTATCTATCACACACACATGACACCAATTCCACATGAGGAGTAGCTTGCTGGCACTGTTAGACTCAGGTTGGATGGTCCAACTCCTTTTACCCATCTAGATAAGAAGGGTTGGCATAGAAAGTTGTAGATCACACGTTGATGAACATAAAAATTTCCAGCAGCACAGACGGGCAATATAAATAGCATTAACGTGTATCAATGCTACTATTGTCTGCAACTTTTTAAGATTTGTTTTAGGCAAGAAAACATTATGGCAGCTCCAGTGATAGGCTGAGGACAAAAAGATTTAATATGATGTAAAATTATTTGTTCATGCAAAGAATTTAAGAGGGTTATGTAATAAAGGACACTAAGTCCTCCTTTAAAGTGACATAATTTGTTCCATTTCTTGTTCCACATACTTGGCATTAGTGCCAGCCTGACAGTGACCATATTGCACCTGTTATGGGTTGCCAGCTACTTTGATAGTGGTACCACACACCTTCCCTGAACCATAGTCTTAAAGTGCAAAGTCAACCATAGTAAGTCCATAAGGCAGTTATAAGGCAGGTTGAATTTATATCACCCTGTGCAGAGCAAACCAGTGCGGTTAAATGATCAATAAGTAAATTAACCCAATATGGGTTATAGATGTAGTGCCTATCAACAGCACAGCTGTTGCATGTGTATTGCTATTTTACTAATAACAGACAACATTTTTAATACATACTAATGTGAAGTTGTCTGATAATTTCTTCACAGTCTTGTATAAAGATAAGAACTGCCTTATCTTTTACAAAAGATGGAGTTTATGGAATAATATCAACTTATTGTAAAGATCGGCCTATCTATCTTACAAGGCCAGTTACTTATTTTACCATCATTTTGATACTGAAATTGCATAACACTTTAACCATAACTGTTTTTAGGTTAGGGCAAACATTTGCCCCCAGCAATGAAAAGTAAAAAACATGTGAGGCCTCATTTATGAAATGCTTCAAAATTTTAGATGTGTTAATGGGTTAATAGGTGAGTTAAGAAACACACTCAAAAGTATAGAATATTACCCATTTTAAAATATTATACTGTATATACAGTAAACTACAATGTAGATGTAAAGTTTTGGGATACACTTCAAGCCAAGCAATTCAGCAAAACAGAAATCATTCTGACGGCTTCAGAAAGGAAGAGATGATTAATGTTGCTGAAGATATTTGCATAAGTAATTATTGCCAAACGTTGACAGCTCTGACAGGTATTGAGCTGGCAGCCCGAATGGAAAGGACAAGAGAGAGGGACATTTGTTAATGGACTTGATTCCAAGCAGCTGGTCAGAGCTCTGTGCAAATGAAGACATATCAGAAGCAAATTTGTATCTGGGCATTGTAAAGCTTAGCTTAGACTGACCTCAATGCCAGTATCCTTCTTTGCCCCATCACTTTTGCATACCCATTCTCTAAAATATGAATTTCAGCGCATTCACAACCATATTTACAAAGTTAAATTAAACATATAGGGTAAGGCTCTCATTTTAAATGCATTAAAATAAGGAGAACTTATCTTTTAATACTTCACAAGCAAAATCTTAATCGGGAAAGGAACAAGAATTGACAGTCTACAAAAAGGAAGTCTCTTCCATGCATTTCCTATTGAATGTGACAGAGAATAATAGATATACTAGTTAAAGGTGACAGGTAAACAGACATGGATCCATGTGGGGCAAAGTTGCTTGGAGGGGACATTTGCTGCCAAGGAGCTCCACCACACATAGCTCATTGCTACAGGAATGTAAGGTGTGTTCACCAGAGGTATAAATGGTCTTTTGGTCTCCCCTCATGAAGGCAAAAGGTGGTGGAGTCAGGAGTCTGGGATAGTTAAGGCCCCAGTGAATGAAGAACTCTCTACTAAAAGACAATTTGAGTTTAAAGGAGATCTAATATCCAAATAAATGAATCAGTGTACATTGAGTCAGAGGGTTCCTTTGAGAACATTTGCATTTTACATTCATATTTTATGTATTTTCTAAGATATAAGCAGCATTAAACTGATAGATTTGGTTTAGCAGCTGTAGAAATCCAAAAAATAGGAAAAAAAGCTTCAGCAGGTTTACTGCAAAACATTTATTGTGGGTAGTGGTAACACAACGGGGCTGATTTACTAATCCACAAATCCGAATGGGAAAAATTCGGATTGGAAAATGAACATTTGGTGACTTTTTCGTATTTTTTGCGCCTTTTTCGTAGCCGTTACGACTTGCGCGAATTGTCGCGACTTTTTCAAAGCCATTATGACTTTCGTGAATTGTCGCGACTTTTTCATAGCCATTACGACTTTCGCAAATTGTCACGACTTTTTCATATTAAGTGCTCGAAAAAGTTGCAAAATACCGATCATTATGAAAAAAATGCATTTGGATGCTTTTCGGACGTTCGTGGATTAGTAAATGTGCCCCAACATATTTTGGATCAATACCCTTTATCAAGTGTACAGTAAACCTGCTGAAGCTTTTTTCCTATTTTTTGGATTTCTACAATTGTATTTGGTTGCAGCACAGAACAACAACTAGGAGATAAGCTTTTTTTCGCAAGTATTTTATACAAAGTTCACCAATATTTTTTTATTTTTGGTTTAACAGCTGTTTTTGAAGACCCAGAGTATCTGCAGGGGCAAATTTATCAATTCTCAAATTCAAGTTTTTACTGTGATTGTGCAATTAGGTTTCTGGAAACTGAATATTCAATATTTATTGAAGTCCAAAAGTCTCAAATATCAGTATATAAAACCAACATCTAAGGACCGGTGAGTTCATGCTGAAGTCAATAGGAGTTGTATTGCAAAATTTAAGCTATTTGTTTTCGAGATTGATTGAAAATTTGCGAGACTCATAGAAAATAATCCATAGAATGGGATTTCACTTTGTTTGGATAGTTTTTTTTTTTTTTTATAAATAAGTGCACATTCAAGATTTTCGATTTTTCAAATTTTTTTTTCAAATTCACTGTGGCTAACACTTTTTTTTTAATGTTTTGGAGAGAATACTTTTAAACACAGGCCTGGTGCATCAGTGAACGAAAGAGAGCCCTGAATGGCTCAAGCTCTACATTATTCTGCATTGTGCCCATGCACTTTCACTTTGACAAAATACAATACGTTTCAGAAGATTTTTTTAAATAATAAAACCCCTTTAAATATTTAAGAGGGGGGGTACTGTGAGGATCAGGATAGCTGCCACCAAATAGACTGGTTACATATCGGAACAAAGTAAGGATTTTCCCTGTTCTTCACATAATGCAGATGCATATCTACGACAGGCTGAAGAACAGCTTTCTTAAATAAAAGCTTTTCCTTTCCATCTATCAGTCTTCTTTCTATCAATACATTGATTGCTCATAACTGGAGAACGCAGAACTCATTTCTATTGATTTGTAAATTTCCATTGGCCTCACAATATGTCAAGCTCAATGGATTTCCTCTCTTTCTATTGTGCATAATTCTGTCAGTCAGCAGCAGGAAAACTGTTACTGCAGGAGAAGAAACTTCCCTGTTTTTCAGAGTGTTAACAATTTACAAACAAACAAAATTACTGGTCAATGTGTAAATGTATTTGGCTTTTACTTTTACCAATTTAATCACACTTAAATATGTATATATATATATATTTGTATACATTTGTAGTCCCTGGCACTTTCACCAATTACTGCAATTGGCCATTACCATTAGCATTAACATTTGGTTAACACCTTTTTAACGTACAGGTATGTCAAAGGATATCATATTTCATAAGACAGAAGAACGTTTGTATCCTTATGACATCCCCAGTGCAGATGGTTTGATGGGTTGATGGTATAACTGTGAATAAAGTAGCGAATAAAAATGTCTTATTAATTTTAAGTCATGCTTCTAACATTTTTGTAATATTATTTCTTTCTCACTGCAACCACAAAAATATATAATGTTAGGAAAAACATTCTCAGGCTTTCATCTACTTAAGATTGCTTTATAAAGCTAGATTTGCATTTGTTTGGCCTTTTGACCATAAGACATGATTGCCAATGAATTATACTCATACTATGCTTTTTTTCAGGTCACAACTGGTTCTTGATTGTGCAACCCTTAGTGCTCTTACATTTGCATCAGGGCAATGGTAAAAGATCCCTAATATGTAATAATGGCAACATTTAAAAGAGAATTACCCTTTAGTTTAGAGGTTTTCACACTCTAAGAGGCAGATTTATCAAAACACGAGTTTAGAGCTTAATACATAAAAACTCACCCACATTCTATTTATTCCTATGGGATTTTTAGAAGTGGATTTATCAGTGGGTGAAAGTTGGAACTCACCATTTGATAAATATATTTATAAAAATCACATAAGAATGAAAAGAATGTGGGTATGTTATTATTTGTTAAGGTCTAAACTCACATTTTGATAAATCTTCCCCTTAGTCCTCATGTCCCATCATCCCATCCCAGGTTTCCAAAAACCCTACTAATCTTGTGAGGATACTCATCATGTTCGCTGCTCAGTCCGCCATACACGCGGGATCCAACGCTCAGTGCATGTCGCGACAGGAACGCTGCTTTGCATTGTGTGCGTTCCAACACATACATCTTGACGTACGACGATTATTCACGGCGTGTGCGTTGCGTGTGTTTAGACCCATGGCGTGTGTGTTGCGTGCGTCCTTGCGCTCCTCCTGGCCTATTTAAGGCTGGCTGTTATGGCTATCAGTGCTTGGTTATCTCGGTCTCCTCCTAAGAAACCTAGCATGTGTCTGCATCCCTCCGGTTTGACCTTTGCCCTGATTGACTTTCTGCCTCTTCTCCTCTCCTGACTTTGGCCTGTTTACCCACTCAAGAACCTTGCTGCCTGACTCAACCCGGATCTGCCTGACCAAGCTCTCGTCTCATCCCTGTGTACCTCGATATCTGGCCTCACCGGCTACTCGTCACTCCCTAAAGTTCCCTGTTCCATCCTCAGGTGAGCCTAGGGTTGGGTGGGGTGCTTGTGGGTCTCTCTGTCAGCACACTTGATTCTTCCTGGTAAGCCTGTCAAATCTACAATATTTAAATTTATGTAATAATACATGTGTGAATTGGGTGTTTGACAAGCTTAATTTTACTTAAATATAAATTAATATACAGAGCATTGAATCTCCCTCAGAATTGTAACATAATCACTTTATACATCTTTATCACCAATGCCTACTTTTGATATCATATATATATATATAGGGAGAAAGCTCAGAAGCCGCACACTCAGGTCTTATGAAAAAAGAAAAGCATTTTTTATTGCCAAGAGAGTGAACTAACGTTTCAGCTGTTACACCAGCCTTTGTCAAAGTCTGGTGTACCACTTTGACAAAGGCTGGTGTAACAGCCGAAACGTTAGTTCACTCTCTTGGCAATAAAAAAATGTTTGTTTTTTTTTCATAAGACCTGAATGTGCGGCTTCTGAGCTTTCTCCTTGTGTACTTTTTCCTGAACTCTGCACCCAGGCATTTTTAATTTTCGATTTTGTGAGTGCCGACAGTCAGTCAGTCTCTCCCTCTCCCTCTCTCTCAAATCAAATCAAATAAGCTTTAATGGCAGGACCAAATACATTTAGCATTGCCAAAGCAGGTATAGGGTGTAATGGGTGGGGTTAGGGGGTCTGTATATGGGAATAGGGGGGGGTTTAAGGGGTGGGGATATGGGGTCAGTATATAGGGACAGGGGAAAGTCCTGTCTCTCTGTCTATGACAGTCAGTTATGTATTGTACTGCCATTGTTGCTGTCGGTGCCTCTTCTCCCAGTAGGATGCGGAGTTTTCTCTCTCCCTCTCTCTCTCTCTCTCTCTCTCTCTCTCTCTCTCTCTATGTTCATTATTACATACCTAATAAATGCAGCCCATAATTCCTGATAAAAGAATATTTGTAATTAAAACCATATCAACAAATATTTTCATAAAATATTTGTGGTCTTAAGTGAAATCACATTTTTACCTTCTGGATTAAAGAACTGCAGTTATTATACTAGATTATTTATATTCTCATGATTTCTTGTTAACTGGGTACTGCATCTCTTGGCTTCAGAGTTATTCCCCATAGATCCAGGTTAAGGGTCTGGCTTATACAAGGCCATCTTCATCTCTGGTGGCCACAATCATATCCATGATGTCAGATTTGACCCTGTGCTGCTTATGGAATACTGTTAAGAATAATCATTCCAGGAATGAAATATAATAAATCTATCCATTCTTTATTGCTCTAGCACTCTTTCAAACTTAATTCTACCCGATAAACTTTATTTGCCATTGCTTGAAAGCAATCAATATTTCAATAAAAATGATGTGCTTTAGTATTAGTTGTCTAAAGACTAGTGCACTTTAAGAACAGAAAATAAATCAGTTGGTTTTAATGTTAATATGCACACATAGACACACACAGATTTTTATTTCAATCTTTCTCTGCCCATATGTTACAAATGAGTGGGACTAGAACCAACATGTGGCTAATCAGAAGCAACTTCAGTAGAAACAGCAATGTAAGAAATGTGTGTGTAAATTAAAGAAGTTCATACACCAATTAATGATAAGCAAAAAGATGTTTAAAGGCCAGAAATTAAGAAATAAGAGCTGGGCCAGAAAGAATATGACAATAATTTCTGTCAACCTTAGCGGGACACCAAAAAACTAAGAAGCGGAACTGCAGATAAGTAAAGACCACATGTATTCTGCAGAAAACAACAATAAGAAACTAACACTGATCATTAGTAAAATATAAGCATTAGGTAACAGGCCAGGAGGGGAGTGATATCACTCCAACTTGCAGCTCAGCAGTAAAGTGTGACTGAAGTATATCAGAGCACAAGTCACATGGCTTTGGCACCCTGGGAAATGAAGAATATGGCTAGCCCCGTGTGAAATTTTAAAATGAAATATAAAAAAATATATGTTTGCGCTTTTGAAAAATGGATTTCAATGCAGGATTCTGCTGGAGAAGCTCTATTAACTGGTGCATTTAAAAAAAAAAAAAACATGTTTTCCAATGACAGTATTCTTTTAAACCACCAAAGCACCTATAGAACATACAGATGCTCCAGTGGTATGACACATTTAGTCTATGAACATTGGTACTTGGAGTCAACACCTACAGTATCAACATATCATTGTCATAGATTATACCTGCTGCTTAAATTGGTCAGTATAATGCCAAACATCATGGCACCATTATTCAACTTATTGTTCTTCGACTTTGGCTTATTCTTTCGCTTCTTCTTCTTCTTCTTCTTAGCCCCCCATTTTCTAAACTCTACTCCTCCTACAGTTTTAGGGGTACAACACCCAAACTCGCCACACTTCTTCGCCCTATAGCGGAGCAGGTTGCTTGTGCTATTCTAAGCGATCCCGCCCCCCCGTCCTTTTGTGGCGCCACTCCGAACACCCCAATTTTTCTTTTGCATTTGACAGGGAAGATTTTCAAACTGCTGCCACACTTACAGCTTTGAAGCTACACCCCCCAAACTTGAATAACATAATAATGGGGTCACCCCGAATGAAACAGCAACATTTGTTGGATGACCCCCAAAGTGGGAGGGGCCAACAACAGCCAATCAAATTTCACCCATTGACTTTAATGGGGAAATTGAAACTGCTGCCAATCTTACAGCTTTGAGGCTACACTCCCCAAACTTGAATCACATAGTCATGGGCTCAGCCTGAATGAAAATATGATGATTGCTGGATGCCCAAAAGTGGACAGAGCTGTGAACGGCCAATCAGATTTTACCTATTGATTTGGCGAAAATTCAGCCTGCTGCCATTCTCACAGTAATAACCCCAGGGTCCCCAAACTTTGCAGGG
Organism: Xenopus tropicalis; assembly: GCF_000004195.4. Classification (NCBI taxonomy): domain Eukaryota; kingdom Metazoa; phylum Chordata; class Amphibia; order Anura; family Pipidae; genus Xenopus; species Xenopus tropicalis. Next base: position 84,257,412 of record NC_030684.2, read on the forward strand.
TTAGGCACCAGATAACTGTGGTTCAAGGTAAGAAAAAGTGGGCAGAGCCACCAACAGCCAATCAGAGTTTACCTATTGACTTTCAATGGGGAAATTCAATCTGCTGCCATTCTCACAGAATTAACACCAGGGTCCCCAAACTTTTCACAATTGGTCACTAGGGGACTGCAGTTTTAGTTTTGAAAAGTGGGCAGAGCCACCAACAACCAATCAGATTTCACCTATTGATTTTTATTGGTTTGTTGCCAGGGTTCCCAAACTTTGCATAGTCAGACACTGGGTGACTACGCATTTAAGGTTTTTTGTATTTTTGTAAGTGGGTGGAGCCACCATCAGCCAATCAGATTTTACCTATTGACTTTAAATGGGGAAATTCAATCTGCTGCCATTCTCACAGTATTAACACCAGGGTCCCCAAACTTTTCACAGTTGGTCACCAGAGAACTGCAGTTTTCGTTTTGAAAAAGGGGGCGGGCCACCAATAGCCAATCCGATTTCACCTATTGAATTTTATTGGTTTGATGCCAGGGTTCCCAAACTTTGCACAGTCACTGCGTGACTTCGTACTCAAGGTTAGAAAAAGTTTGTCACCGGGTGACTATGTTCCAAATTTAGAAAAGTGAGCGGAGCCAACAACAACCAATCAGATTTCACCTATAGACTTCATATGTTTAAATTTAAACTGCGGCCATTATTTAAATATTAATACTAAGGTCTCCAAACTTTGCAGAGCTAGTCACCAGGTAACTGCAGTTCAGAATTAGAAAAACTGGGTGGAGGAACCAACAGCCAATCAGATTTTAACTATTGATTTTCAATGGGAAATTCAACCTGCTGCCATTCTCACAGTATTAACGCCAGGGTCACTAAGGGACTGCATTTTTAGGTTTTAAAAAGTGGGTGGAGCCACCAACAGCCGATCAGACTTCACCTATTGAATTTTTTTGGTTTAAATTTAAAATGCTGCTTTTCTCACACTATTTATGTCAGGGTTCCCAAACTTTGTACAGTCAGTCACTGGATGACTACGTATTCAGGGTTAGAACAAGTGGGAGGAGCCACCAACAGCAAATCCATTTCCACCCATTAGATTTAACTGGTTTATATTTAAACTGATGCCATTATTTAAATATTAATTCCAGGGTTGTTAAAGTTTCCAGAGTTAGTCACTGGGTATTTGCCATTCAAAGTTAGAAAAAAGTGGGCAGAGCCACCAACAGCCAATAATATTTCACCTATTTACTTTCAATGGAGAAGTGTAAAATGCTGTCAGTCTCACAATTTTTATGCCCGAGTCCCAAGTCCCAAAAATTTGCTAAGTTGGTCACTGGGGGACTGCAGTTCAAAAATAGGAAAATTGGGTTGGGCTACTAACAGCCAATCAGATTTCATCCATTGAATTTTATTGGTGTAAATTTAAAATGCTGTAATTCTCCCACTATTTATGCCAGGATGCCCACTGTTTGTCACTGGGTGACTTCGACGCAAGGTTAGAAAAAGTGGGAACACTCACCAACCACCAATCACAATTCACCTATTGACTTTTATTGGTTTAAATTTTAACTGCTGCCGTTCTTTAACTATTAATCCTAGGGTCCCTAAACTTTGCAGAGTTAGTCGCTGGGTTACTGCAGTTCCAGGTTAGAAAAAGGGGGTGGAGCCACCAACCACCAATCAGATGTCACTCATTGATTTTCAGTGGGGAAATGTAAGTTGCCGTCATTCAGACACTATTAAAACCAGGGTCCCCAAACTTTGCACAGTGGTTTTTACTATATAACTGTGGTCCAAGGTTAGAGAAAGTGGGCAGAGCCCATTCAGTGACTTCATGTTTTTCAAGCCAACATGAAGTTTGTTCTCAAACTTCCCTTTCTAGTTGCAGAAGTGGAATTGCACACAAATTCAGGCATTAGAAGGTTTATGTTGTTCTAAAACTAAAACAAAACTAAATCCCTGCAAGCAGTTTTGCTGTAATCTGTAAATAATTTATGTGCATTCAATTTACAAATATTTTAAGAAAAAAATATAATTTTAGTTTTCTTAAATTCTTTTTTACAATATTTTTGTCAAAAGACTGGGACTGGGTTTACTATCCTATTTCTTTTCTGCGTATATCCTGCCTCAATGTTGCCTCCTTATTGTCACTGAATGACTTGTTGAATATTTGCCCTTGTTTCTGTATTGAACTATTGATCATTTTCAAGCCAGAGAGGGATTGGGCAGTGTATTATTATGTCCTGCAGTTGTGAACTGACCTAATAAATGGCAGGTGCAAAGTACCCCTTTAACCCAAATCACAGCTTCTTGCATTTCAATCACAATGAACAGGTGCTAGAGTGTAGGTGCAATGACTCAAATTCTACATTTTGCAGTGGCCCTTGAGCTTCAACAACTACAGAAAAAGCCTTGGTATACATGGAACAGAGTATTATATTCAGCCATGGAACAAACAGGTGCTGTTGTATTTCTTAGATGTCTGCAAGTCATTGTGTTCTGCACTTCCTAGGACATTATGTGCGTGCTGAAACTTGAAATGCACCATTGCTTATGTAAGAATATAAAATCTACACAAAGCCAAGGAATGATTTTCAATAGCACACGTAGTAATCTTCATATATATAGATGCATTCTGCCAACAGACAATTTACGCAGTTGACAGAAAGGTTCTCACTCACCTTGAAGTACTGTAACTCCAGGAAAAGCAGCATCTTCATACTGATGACTTTTGTTTCACTATGAGAAAAAGGCTGCTAGATCCATCGTGCAGAGTTATGGTTCCTCAGAGTACAATTGATTTTTTTCTCTTTAATTTGAATTTCTGCTGTTCAAAGCCTTGTTTGATGCAGAAAAATCAATCTTTTAGCTTATTTTCAGCAATGATCAGTTTAGTTGGCACTTAAATAAAACTGGTCACATCTGGCTTCCTATTTAAACTTCAAAACTGGTCACTAAATGTGATGTGAAAAATAAATGGGTTTTGTAGTTGGGCAAAGTTTGCCACACTCCATTAAATTACAGCACCCAATAAAATATTTTCTTTCTCTGTTCTAACTGTGCTTGAAAAGTAAAAGGTAGCTTTTGATTGGTCGGGTAATGTAAAGTTTTTTTCATCAGTGACTATAAACTTTTCTACTGAGAAAACTCTGTAGGGAATTAATAAAGTATTGTAGTGTTATTGTCAATTAAAAAGACAAAAAGACTCATTAACATAACTTAAAGCAGGGTATAAAGCACAGACAGCACATGCAAACCACTGTGGTTTGTACCCTTCCCCATGCTTAGCTTCCATGGGTGCAGGTCTTTGAACTCCCAGAATTAGTGCAAATCCCTGTGCCTCCCGAAAAAATAGAATGCAGCCTGCAACCAGCCACACAGTATACACAAGGAGCATGCTGAGGCTGGCATGTTGGCAGCTTCTTCAATACCTCATAGTTGTGCATCATTTAGATGTGCAAATTATGAAGTTTCAGTGGGTACAAGGTGCTACAGAGTCTTATACTTAATGGCTACCTGTGGCAGGTGGTAAGTACAGGGTTGCATCAAACCCGCAGCACTGCTCCTTTCACCTTAAGTGCTCTGTAAATGAGTATTAAAGGATGAAATTTTATAGACATTTGACATTTATAGAAAATGTCATGTGGGTATAAGAGATAACTAACATGATGATGATCATCAATCATTTATAAGTGCCAACATATTACACAGCGCTTCACTATACATTTAAACAAACTGGGATCTTAAGAAGTTTAACAAACAAGGGTATACAGAGTAACAATAGGATCAGAAGGCCCTGCTCGCAAGAACTTACAATCTACAGGGGTTGAGGGTACATTGAAACAAAAGGAATGTGGATACTGAGTGATGATTTATGATACATTTATAAATATTTCGTCAGTTTAGATACATTAAGTATCTTTCCCTAAACAGATGGGTGTTTAGGGAGCTTACAAAGTTTAGAAGGAAGGGAAGAGTCTGATGGGTTGAAGCAGAGAGTTCCAGCGACAGGCAAGTCCGGGGGAAGCCTTTATGTACAGTAAGTGTTAGTAATTTTAATTTAATCCTTGAGGAGATTGAGAGCTAGTGACGAGATATGCATTGGGGAGTGCCAGCTATGGAATGGTGAGTCTGGCAGCAGCATCTAGAACAGATTGGAGATGTAAAAGTTGATGTGTTGGAATGCTTGTAAGGTGTAAGTTACAGTAGTCAAGGCAGGAAATTTTAAGAGTCTGGATGATTGTTTTAGTTGTGTCTAAATTGAGGTAAGGGTGTATTGGGCAATATTGCGCAGGTTAATACGACAAGTTTTGGCAAGTGATTGGATATGTGGTGCAAAAGGCAAGTGGAAGTATAAGATAATTCCTAGGCAGCATGCCTGTGTGGTTGATTGAAAGGTGATGTTATTGACTTTGAGTGAAACATGAGGGACCGGGGAGGATGTATGAGGAAATATAATGAATTCTGTTTTAGAGATTCAGTTTCAGATGATGCTACGATATCCAGGAGAAGAGGCAGACAAGGACAGAAGAAGAGAGGTCAGGAGTAGACAGGCAGAGTTGGGTGTCATCAGTATAAAGGTGGTTCTGTAGTCCAAATGACTGAATAAGTTTCCCTAGAGAAATTGTAAATATTGAGAACAGCAGGGGGCCTTAGAAAGAGCCTCAATGAACAGAAAGAGGGAGTGAGTTGGAGATAGAGTTAGAAAAGGCAACTTTAAAGGAATGGTCAGAAAGATTTAAACCAAGAAAGAGATGTGTCAAGAATGCTAACTGAATCCAGAATGTCTAGGAGGAGTGGGTGGTCAACTTTATCAAAGGTTGATCTAGAAGGATTAGTATGGAATAGTGACCTTTAGACTTAGCCAGGAGAAGATCATAGGTTACTTTGGTGAGAGCAGTTTCTGTTGAGTGTGTTGGGCAGAAGCCAAATTGCAGGGGGTTGAGAATGGAGTTGTCAGTGAGATGCTGGACCAGGCATTTGTAAACAAGCCTTTCTAACAATTTAGATGCAAATGGAAGAAGGTAAACCAGACGATAGTTGGCAGGGGGAGCTGGGACAAGGGAAGGTTTATTTAAGGATGGGAGTGATGAATGCTTCTTTATATGATGAAGGAAAAGTACTAGTAGAAAGTGAGAAGTTAAAAAGTTGGGTTAGTGCAGGGCTGAGTTTATCAGTTTAACTATTGCAAGATGCCAACTCGCAGTATTTAGACATTGTCATGCCCTGTTTCACCTTTTTTTTACCATGTTCATGATGGCAGAATTGGTCAAAATACCATGTGTGCTACAGGCTTTACTTTTCTTTTACTAGCAGTTTATGGCAAATGGCATACAGAAGAAGGTGTCTGAGCTGTAACCACATCATAATTAGTTTTTGGCAAATTTCTTAGAGCATTTCTTAAAACACCAACTAAGCACTTTTTGCAGTCTGTTTGACATAATGCTGTTGGAATAGTGCTATTCCTGGCTATAAAGGAGTTATAGATATTTTCAGTAGGCTGTAAGTAATATATCTAACAATAGGCACATTTCAAATCAGCATGAATAAGGCTTTCTTTCAGAATATTTTCCAACATAGACTCCCTGCTTTTCAGTTTGATTCAATGAGTATCTGGCAAGACAAAAGTACTTAAGGCTGCAAATCAATTCTTCCCTATTAACTCTTTTGAAAAAAAAGAGAATTTCAATACAAGGCCTTCAAGGTTTTCTTAACTGATAAAAGCCTACTCACCAATAAACCCCAGACTGGTAAATTTCCAGTAAGGAACAAAGTGTTTACCTTAGGCGTGCATAGCACTGTAGATAGTAGTACAAATTAAATAAAAACACATGTTTAAATTGAAGAAATCCCTTCCTAAAGGCACATAGAGCCAACAAGCAGCAGTCTAAAGGTTTCTTGTATCTACAAAAAGAGTCTGTACTACTCCCAGTGCTCAGGACAAGGAATGGAATTCCTAGGGAACTGTAGCATGAAAAACTTTGGCTCCCACTCTAACAATGTATGTAACATAATTCTGCATGCATTATGCTAAAACTGATTCTGTTTTTTTTCTTACTGACTGAAAAAATAAATACAGTAAATTTGATTTTAGCAAACTGGTCTCATAAGCTGACCAGACCTGGGACACAGTGATGAAACAATAGAAAGAGCCATGTATGTTGGACCTTACTGGTCACCCCCTAGGAAATGTTTTCATGCTAGCATTGCTCCACAACTTTTTTATATTCAAATGTTGCTCACAGGTAAAAAACTAAATGCCTGTGTTAGAAATATTTGCTTTAGTTCCCACTTAATGGGTTAAGAGGAGGTTATTAAAATTAACTGAATGTTAGGTCTTATATTGCCCCACAAATGTACAAAATACAGCACTTCACAAAAATTATATAGGTCATAAGTGAGCCATTCATTTGTCACTATAAAGTCACATTATAAGAAATTATCATGTGAAAAGGGGAACACTAGATGGAGAAAGAATAAGCATAGAAAGTGTCCTGCCAAATCCTTGGTCAATGTCGAGATTGAAAAAGCTCCAGGTATCAATGAAATATGTCCTCCTGGCATTCTTTTCATTATCATCGACATAAATAACAATACCTTCAAGGAGATTTTTTTTTGCATAGACATCTTACATTTAGAAACTGGCTAGAAATCTGCACACCAAAAAGATCTAAACACGATGTAAGAAAATACAGAATAAGACTTTATTCTTTTTTTATAAGGATACTTTGTGTTTCTATTAAATGTCAATGATTTTGAAGATGTAGTGGATATAAGACAAATAGGTTTTAAAACTAATTTCAGTTTTTGAGGTGTAGTTCCTCAGTTATTTCCTTACTGCAAACAACTGGACCATGTTGTTTTTCAGTAGTGTATTGCAAATTATTGATAAAATCAGCTGGTTAATATCTGCCAGTGACTCACAGCATGGGTTATTTGCAGGTCCAAAAAAGACAACTGAAATGCAAATTAACTTTTAAGAGAAAAGGAATAAGCACATACAGTGATGTCTCCATTTCTCTTCCTGGGTGTATTTCCAGTCAGCCCTTAGCAGGAACTAAAGACACTCCAAACCTGGACACAGGACAATCAGAGAAGCATGATTTAACTGTTAAATATCTTGAATATGGATTCTTTAAAAAAGCAAACCGAACCCTACAAAAAGTATTAGTTTGCCGAAAATGTTCAAAGTACAAAAGTGAACATTCTCTTTAATGAGCCTGGAAACAATACAACTCTCATACAGTCATGGTTCATAAAGCATTATTTAATTACTTTCTTTCTTTAACTTACATTTGAGATGAGGTAAGAATTCCACACAGGGAAAGTGCTTAAATACAGTCTGTTCTCTGTAATGACAAATCAGAGCTCTGTATAATTGTTTCTATAACTATTAGCAACTCTTTGGGGCACATTTACTAATCCATGAATGGACCGAAAGCATCGGAATGCGTTTTTTTCGTAATGATCGGTATTTTTGCGACTTTTCCATCGCCGTCGCGATTTTTAGTATTTTGCGTGACTTTTTCGTTGCCGTTACGACTTTATCGTATATTTTCCACGTCTTTTTCGTCGCCGTCGCAAAAAAATCAGATTGGTTTTTCCACCATTTACAATTGCTCAATACAAAAAAATTGCAACGGCGACGAAAAAGTTGTGCAAAATACGATAAAGCCATGACGGTGACGAAAAAATTGTGCAAAATACGAAAAAAACGTGACGGCGACGCAAAATTTCGTTTCCAATCCGATTTTTTCCCATTCGGGATTCGGATTCGTGGATTAGTAAATGTGCCCCTTTGTGTAAGGAATGCTAAGAGTAATAATAAAGCACAAGTACTCCCAACTTCCATAGCCATTCAATTTCAGGGAGGGAGAGAGGCACTATAACAATTGTTAATAGTATCCACCCACCTCACATAGCTATCGATCTAACTAGAATGAGTGGCAGATATAATTACTTTTCTTTTTTGTGAACACTGGTGGCATCCCTGCCTTTAATAAAGCCCAAATGCTGGGCAACATGCTTATTTCCTGTCTTTTGGGCTGTCAGTTGGATGGTTTATTACTTGTTTAACTTTTGAAATTATCAGATTCTTCTGTGAGTGTTTGGGGATTTCCAACAAAACACGCCAAATGTATATCTATGACAATAAACAAAAACACAGAGTTGTAAAATAAGCATCTAAAATGGAACTCATCATAGTGATAATAGGTTCCAGTAAGCTGCTAAAATAGCACCATGTAATTAACCCTCAGGTACACCATACTGTACTTACCAATTATTATTATATCTAACATGAATTTATAAAGTGCAAACAATTCAGCAATATTGTACAGCAAATGAGTGTATACAACAAATATTCTAATCACAAACATTTTAGATATAGATTGTAAGCCTTCAGAACAGGGCTTTCATGTCTGCTGAATATTTAAACAGTTTCAATTACATATGTATTCTGTTTATTTATGACAGTTACCTTCCCTCTATTAATTAGCCCAGGGATGCCCATCCTTTCTTACTCGTGAGCCATAGTCAAATGTAAAAAGACTTGGAGAGCAACACAAGCATCATAAAAGTGTATGGAGGTGCCAAATAAGGGCTAAGATTGGTTATTAGGCAGCCTCTATGCACACTATCAGCTTACATGAGGCTTTATTTGGTAGTAAATCTTATTTTTATTCAACCAAAACTTGCCACCAATTTAGGAATTCAAAAATAACTACCTAGTTTTGGAACACTGGGAGCAACATCCAAGGGGTTGGGGAGCAACATGTTGCTCACAAGCCACTGGTTGGGGATCATTGCATTAGCCTTTTCTCCTGTTGCTTACAGGCCATATTTTGTATGTTTGTGCACTAACATCTATAGTATAACAATATTAAAAATCACAAAGAGGCCTCCATTAATTGCCTCTTCCTGGTTAAAGTTCAGTACACAGAAATGCCTTAATAAACTACATAATCATAACAGTTTTCTGCACACAAACCTAAGTACTGATTTATGGTGTTTGAGCTGAGTTTGTAATGCAGCAAATGTGGTAAAAACAATAGTAAGTGAAATTTCCCCCTGCTCGTTCAGATATTGGTAATTTACCTTTTTGCATGATTATTTAGTTTTAGCCAGTATTTACTGTGTTGAGAGGTCATCTAAGAGGGTAAATAGCACACTCTGTGTTGGATCTGGTGTAATCCCTTATTTTCTATTCCATACCTGCCACAGGACATTTGGCAGAAACAAAATCCTTATTACTACGGTACAGACACAACTTTTATAGTGGCCTAAAGGCTTATCTGCTATCCAATCTTGCACACTTGTATTTACTTATAGTTAACAGTCAATTCCTCTGGAAGACATTAAATGTAAATATTTAATTGAGGTTGCTTGCTCTTTTTATAGCTTAGGCGACTGTGGACAGTATAAAAGTAATATATCTTTTTAACCCATTCAAAGTGGTAAAAGATCCAGCAGTGCAGTGTTGAATATTTTTGATTACATAAGCTGTTAGATGCTGAGTTGTTGTTTTTTTTATCTTGCTGGTATAGTAATTAACCTTTAGGTAAATTCTTAGTTCAGTAAAATTATCTACAGTAGGCAGCTCCAGCAACAGATATAAAAAAAACCTGTATAATTCTTTTTTTTTTTATTTATTTTTACATTGCAAGAGACACATTGTACTTGGCTTGATTAATTTGCGTACTTTTGAAAAATGTAACAGTACAAAGTGTATTATTACAGACAGTGGTTATCCAGATAGTATCAAAAAGGGAAAAGACAATGAAAGGAACAGTGCAAATTTAAGGATTAATGATTGAATGCATAATAATGAGGTCATTAAAAGGTAAAAGGTTGGTTTGACAAAAAAGTTTTTTGGTGGGTACTAAAAGTCTGGGGGGTAAGAAGTAGTAAGGTAATAAAGAGGCCAGTGTATGTAGTTTCCACAGTGTCCTAACAGCCATATACTGAGCTGCTTTGTTCTGGAGGGGGAGATATTATTCCAGATTCAAATATCCTAAAGCTGGTTGGTCCAGAGTTTTCCACTTAGATGCTATTGCTAAATGTTCAGCCATAAAATATGGTTGCCCAGGGTTGGACTGCTTCTGTGCAAATTTGGAAGGGATTTCCTCATAATAGAGTAGGAAGGTCCACTGGGACTTGGTGAGTGAAAATCTGCCTAAGGAGACCAGCCACTTCTGTCCACACAAGCTTACATTTGCAATATATGATTTATTTGTCTAACACATGTGACCATCCTTCCGGCAACATCCCAAATTTATATCAGTTTTGATCTGTGGGGCTTCATCTTGCCCTAAGTGAAATAACTGTGTGATTTAGGGGTTCCAACAGATCTCGAACAGTATATCGTACAACAGATCTTGACCAGTGTATATTTCAAATTGAGCCCATCTGTTATAAAAAGATGGGTCAATGCCAGGCTAGAACAGAGGGTTCTTTAGGCAGATAATGTTTGTTGGCCAAGCAGAGATCAGGTCATATTGAAAGTGTAAGTCTAGTTGTACAGAATAATATCAAAGAAGTTTGGGGTGCAATGGTTGCAGACCATATTAGAGAGTTAATATATAAAGTATCTGCCGTATTATTTTCAATATTGTATAAGTTGAACAATGGGACCAAGTCAAAAGCGTTCTTAATTGTCCGGCCTCATAATATTTTTGTAGGTTGGGGACGCCCAGACCCTGCCTTACTACTGTTGTCAAAACTGATTTGGGAATTCCCTATGAAGTTGTATAGAGAGTCTGTATTTCTTATAGAACATTAGCAGCCATTGCTACTTTTAAACAAATACAGATATTTCGAGAAGTATTACAAGTATAGACATGGGAGAGCTATTATGATATGGTGACATATAACACCGGGGTTTATAAAAATTTACCAAAAAAAATTAACCAGCTACTTCTGGTACATGGTGACCAATGGGTGTAAAATTGGTAGAACACATGCAGGAGGTATCAAAGTTTGCCTCTCTCTTTGCAGTGGCCAGAGAATACATTTATTTTGCCAAATTACACTTTTGCTGTACAAATTAAACATCTTTATGTATGAAAAATTGTCATGTACCACACTCATTTGCCACGCAGCCTGATGTAAGGTAGCTTTTCACTAACTTAATGCATTTAAATTTGTACTGATTGTCTAAGCAACGGCAAAGCTACCACAGAGAGGCTATTTGCTGCATTAAGTCCTTTCATTTAGAAAAACAGGCACTAAAATCTGAATGCAGTATTCTTATTTAGTACCATATGTTGCAAACTATTTTGTAAGGCAGACCAATTAAGGCTCATCTGAAATGTTTGCTTCACATCACTGCTACATTGTATTATACCACAACAAATTTAAATTTTTTTTCCTCCGCAAGGTTGGATTCATCATCATCACTATTTATTCATTTTTATGTGACCTTTCCTCACTAATTGCATAATTTTCAGCACTGTACATACACAGCTAATTTATATAAACACAGACCACTAACAGGGCAAATTTCTAAGATATCCTCATTTGAACTCAGGTGTTAAACAGTAAGGATTTATTATGCTGCAGGAAATCCAATTTGCTAATTAAATTAATTCTTGGGCATGTGATTACATTGTATAAATGTTTGCTGTGCTACAGTGCTATGGGTTGTATTAGGGGAAATACCACATCATTGTATAAACTAATTTTTGCAGCCAACATTGTTTGTTTTAAAGGATATCTAATAATATTAAAGAAATATAGGTTAATGTGAAGACTGAGATTCTAAAATAGGATCAATTTGTATGCTAGATATACACTTGTTGTCAAGACTTGATTTATTTGCAATGGTCTACTGTATATGTCAATTCTTTGATTTCCCCCCCTCTTGCCTTTTGTACCCCCCATTAAAGTGTTTGAAAATAAAGAATATTAAAAAAAAAAGAAATGTAGGTATAAATGCTATTTTTTATGCTGAACTTACTGTCTAAAGGTTTAGCATCTCTTTAACAGTAATGGGGTTCATTTATAAACACTGGGCTAATTTGCACCTGAGCAGTTATCCATAGCAATCAATCCTTGGTAAGATGTTTCCAGCCAACTGAGGTTGAATACTGAAAGCAATCATCTGATTAGTTACCATAAATTACTGCCCAGGTACCCAGTGTTATTAAATAACCCCCAGTGTAAATAAATGCTGAGGCTATCATTCCTGTGTGTGACGTTTGTCCCCCAATCCCTTGATTTTTATAGTACAGAAAGTACTAAAGAAGGATTTGAAGGAACCTAATCAAGGCCACTATCATTCAGCAGGAATGTACCACTTGTAACCATGGGGAATGTCACATGGTCTCCACACATGGTCTCCACTCTCCTGATTTTTAACTCTGGGTGGATTTTTGAAAACCTCTGGATTTCTGCACCTTGACATAACTTCACCTGCGGTTTCCTATCTGTGGATTACAGTATTTCCCCCCTTTAGTGGATTTCTCCTTTACTTACATTTCCTTGAGGATATACACTTGTATTCTGTTCCCTGTTCCGTGCCAAGTTGTATAACTGACACTGTGGAGTCTTCCTTTATTCCCAAACAATTCATTCTTGTTGCTGTCCCAAGGACATATAAACACTCCAGGTTAGAGTGAATTCAGTGTAAGGGTCCCCTAGTGAATGGCAATATATTATATTTTGGAATGCCCTCCCTGATTTCCTCTGGAGAGAATCCTCCCTCAGTCTTTTTAAAACCAAACTAAAAGACTACCTTTTAGAGCACTCGCCCAGCACCTGACCAGGGAACTAGCACTTATATTGGAATGTCACCCACTGTGACCTACAGCACTTATATATGCCTATTTGTGTCTGTAAGTTACCCTCCTATATAGATTGTAAGCTCTACGGGGCAGGGACCTCCATCCTGTCTCTTGTATTTATTTGTGCTTATTGTAATACTTTGTATTTATCTATTTTAATACCCCTGTTTATATTAATGTATTCTACTGTACAGCGCTGCGTACATAAGTAGCGCTTTATAAATAAAGTTATACATACATACAATATATGAACTTTATAATCCGGGTCTGAACTCTTTATGTCTGTTGGCAACTGTTTTTCATGTACAGTTTTCCAAGAACTGTGTTGCTTTGATTTGATTTGGTGTTAATTCTGCTATTTGGAATAAAAAGAGGTCATCAAACCTGTATCTTGGTTATGGTTAACTAGTCTCAAACAGTATCATAGTGCAAACTGACATTAAACATTATTTTGTGATGTTGATTCTTGGTATTGACTCTGACTTCTGCCTGGCTTTGGAATATAATTTTGTCGAGCCTGCAACTGATTTTCTGCCTTTAGTTAGTAGCAAAGTGCCTTCAAACTCTATTATTGGCACTCTACATCTGGGCTCACCTCTGCTCACAACAAGAGGCATTGGGGATACTAGTATTCTTCAGACCCACCCTAGAAGTCTGAGATAATGATCCAGGTCTTTAATGCTGTATAGAGAGGATTGCCATCTGGGATTTTGTTGAGAGTATCAGTATCAGTATTTTCTAGGCTGCTGTTGAGAAGCTAAACTTAGGGGTCGTTGCAAATCATGAAATGGAAAATGAGGTTTGCATGTCATGTAAGCTGATGCTACAGGGCTCATTATTAATTAGTGCTAGTCTCTAAGTTGCCATGTAATGAGAATCTGAATTACAGTACATGCTAATCAGTCTTATATTGTGACCTGAGTCAGTCCCTCTGACAGCAGCACTGAGTACTGTATGTGCAGTGAATCAGCAGAAAAGAAGATGGGGAGCTAGTGGGGAATCTTTGGAGACACAGATTTTCATTGCTGAAGGGTTGTGATTGGCTTGGGCTGGTACAGAACCACAAATTGTAATGAACAGCATTTCTAACCTAATGTGGTTCTTTAAATAAAGTTATTTTTTAAACTGAATCTTTTATATTTGCTGTATTGAGGGTCTGACTGTTGATCTTCTGACAATTTGTGCTAGACAGAGTCAAAATATATATATAATAGGTTGCAGAACATAAAAGGGACTCTTCCCTCATAGCATAACTATACCATAATTCCTATATTTAGGACTTTTTTAACCATTAGCCTTGTTGAAGACATTTTTTAACTCCCATGCTTGGCCTTCATCTTTATGATTTTTTTTAAATGAGCAATCAGATGTCACTTATGATCAAAAAATGATTGGTTTGGGATCTTGGTCAGATTTTTTTTAAATTAGATTTCAGAACTTAAAATCAGGTTGTAAAAGGCATAGGCAGGTTCAACAATACACCACAAAAAAGATTTATATAGGAGCCAACCCTTTAGCCTTTCTCTGTAAGGGGAACCTATTACTACCATGATTATACCTAGTCCCCTACCAAAACACTTATGTTTTGATGTTGGGAACATAGTCTCCGACTATGAATAGAGGACCAGAAAAGAGAACCTACCATAGATAAAACAAATAGACTTATAGGGTCTGGATATGCATTACATAATATTTACTCAAATAATCCAACTCAAAGTAACCGATTTCCCATTAATATATTGTTCTTGCATCCATGATGTCTTTATCTCACTGTATTTTATCCCATAATTTCCCACTTCTCTCTACCTCATTGTTTTCCCTGATTTAGAAGTCAACGAGGCCATGAGAGGATAGACAACATTAAACATGAAAAACGTCCCACTTCCCTATTAATTTAAACAAACCTGGTCACCTGGATTTTAATCTGGTATATTTCACAGAAGCAATGTGTAGCAATGCTGCAACAGCTAGTAACATTAAATTAGTGAATAGGGCACTAAAAGTAGTCATTTTGCTGTCGTGCTATTGATCCTTTTTAACTTGGGCTTATTTTCTCACACATGGAAAAGTGATATCAATGTAGTAACCAAAACAAAAAAAAAAGTAATTTACCACATCAGAATAATGAAAGCAAATCTTGGCTGGCTAAAGATATTTGCACTGGGCTGATTTAGCCAAAGTTAGTTAAACAAGCCCTACTCTAGAAAAGCTAAAGGCTATCACTCCCAGGCCTTCTGAAACAGTATCAGTACCAAGATTCAAACTACTTCTATTTACCACTTAAGCCAAGGAGGAAATATTTTCTGAGCCAAGATACTAAAGTGTTAGCAGCCCTATTGCTGTTTGTTTCATGTGAGTTTCATACTTTTGAAATAAATATTTTCAGGTTTGGGACAAAAGGCTCAGAAATATTAAGAATAATGGTTTTATTTTACCCTTAAAAAGGAATACATTTATATGCCTAGAAATGACCGAAAACATAAACATCTCTGACCGTTTATTTAATAATTTCAAATAAAATGGTTTTTTTTTATAATGTTGTTAATGTTTATGTTGGCGATTTCACACATCAAGCAAGAGAATGCAGATTATTTGCTTAGCAGCGGGACCTAACAGGAAAAGTGGTCTCACACTGCCATGTTACTAGAATGCAATTATAAACTTGTTAATGAGGGGTGAATGTATCAGGTAATTCATCACTGCAGCTGGAAAAACTGTGAATATAATAGACATTACGCAATTATTCTACCCAGTGTTGAATGAGAGAAGTGGGTGATCAGAGGCCTAGGTGCACATGCAAACTGAGCTCATGGGAAAATACAGAAATATCAAAAACAATGGACAAGTTACGCTTACATCGTATATCATATTTTTCTTCTTTCTTTTCCAGGTGCTAAATTTGGAATTACTAAGGTTCATTTTCTAAAGGTATAAATATGCAAAAAACTGGCACCATTCCCCATGATTTTTAAACACAATGAAACATTCCTTTCCAAAATTCCAGCATAATTGTGCCAGGTGAAATCAGGCACACAGTTTTGTGCCAGATACTGGAGACTCTCAGATAAAACATTCCCAGCAAATATACACAACATAAATCTTCAAGAATTCATTAACCTTTCTGCATGTCCTGCAATTTTGGGTTGAATACTGTACATGTCTCTCTGTAGATGTGATGACTGAAAGACTAAACAGTGCCAGGCCAAGAGCTACTTTCTATTAAGTACTGCTGGCTTCCACTTACCCCTTCCCTACCGCCTACCCACATGGCATGGCACTTCCTGCCCCCAGCTTGCTTCACAGAGCAATACAGGGCATGTAGAAGCAGCCATATAGTAATTTTCCTTCTTACTGAACCCCCTAGCTGCAGTGCCCTAAACAACTGCCTACCCTGGTTTCATCCCTGAGACTAGACCGTATGTGGCAAAGCCTGTCCCGGTAATAAAAGAGTTATATATGAAGGCACCTTACCACAATTTATAAATAATTACATGGGTTAACTTAAGCAGCTAAACCTTAATTTAATTTATATTATTATAAGTGTAGCACTGGTTTGGGTTTTTGTTAAATTCATTTTTGTAGACTTTAGATTGTAAGCTCTTAAGAGCAGGATCTTTTTAACTCTTGTACTGGTCAATATTTGTATGTATCTATTGTACAGTGCTGCATAATAAGCTGGTGATTTTCTTGTCTGTTTAGCACTGTGGACCACTATCCTTTGCTCAGCAAAGTGTTTTCAGTAGATAATTTTAAAAGACAAGTTGTAATGAGATCTTTACTTACAGAAGATTGGCATGGTGGCTGCTTTGCAAGTCTTAAGTCTATTCAGTCAATAGTAGTGATGGGTGAAATAATTTTCCAGGCATGGATTTGTGCGGAAGTTCCGCATTCGCCATTGGTGGATTATTTTGCGAAACGGGCAATAAAGTTTGCTGCGTAGAAATTTGCCGTGCGACAAAAAAGTGTTGTGCATGTAAAAAAATGACGTACGTAAGAAAATGGCACATGCAACAATTTTTTTTGACGTGCAACATTTTCGCAATTTTGCTGATTTTTTTGTCATTTCGTGAATCTTTTCACAGATTTGAGAATTTTTTGACAAAGCAAAACGGGACAGATTCGCTCATCACTAGTCAATAGCTCTCAATACACTGAACTACTGTATAGAAGAAATCTTAATGAAACACTTAATAATTTTGACTGCAGAACTCACAGTAGCAATAGTTTTACTTGGCATTATCATTGTAGCATCTGCTCAGAAAAATCTGAAAACAGGATTTGGAAAAGTAAAAAGTTAACAATGGTGGTGAATGTATTCAAAAACTCAATTTGTTTGGTGATGACAACAGAAATTAAGGTAGTAAATCTATTTTTTATCATTTTTATTCAATGCACAATGATATACACCTATAGTTAATAAACTGTTTGCTTTCAGTGTGTACGTGTCTGAAATTTGTAGGTCTGTTTTTTGTATATGGCACAATGTAATAGCATTGTATCCAATACAAAGTATTGCCATTATTTATACTCCATTATTTCTTTTACCTTTTAAATAAGTGGCAGAATTGTGCCCAAAACACTAAAAGCATTATTAGAGCCTTGTACTCCTTATCCTTGGTGTCTGGTCCGTGATGTACAGTAATTGAATATCTGACAGGTATCAAATTTGATGTGAGTGTGCAAAGTGGGAATCAATTCAGAATTGTCACAGTGTGCTGAGGTTAAACGTGCAACATTATTTAACATGGAAGACAAAGAGTAATTCAGAATCAGACAAATACACTGTTCGCCACTGGGAATAAATCTTACAATCCAATGCAATGGATGTTTAAATTAGAAATCAGTACAACAGACAGTAAAATCAGTTACAAATAGGTAGTACCATGGTAAATGTAGGAGAGGGAATAAATATAAGATAAGAAAAAATTACATTTCGCTATTGTGATTGTCTGATTTCTCTTGATTTATGTATCTAAAAAAGATCAAAAATGAAATCATGCCAGCTCATACTTAATAATTATATTAGGAAGCCTAATAAATCTATTCCTAGGGGTGTTATGATCAGAAAAAGATCTTATGTGATTGCAGTTCCAAAGGGTAAAGGGCATAAGATGTGATTATTATACAGCCATTGCAAAACTAGTGTGGGGATTAGCATTTCTATATATTCTATTTTTCATATTATTTAACATTAACATTATTTAACATAGGTTTTAATTCATAACACAGAAATGAAGAGAATTGTGCCCAAAGTATTAAAACATAAAGCTATTGACAAGATGTCAAACTATCTAAGTACTAGACATGAATAGCGATGGGCAAATTATTGCACCAGGCATGGATTCGCTCCAAATTTCCACATTTCGCCATTGGTGGATTTTTTTGCTAAAAGGGCAACAAAAATCGCCACCGGAATTTTTTTTTTGATGCGCAACATTTGTTAAGTGAAGTATAAGTCAAGTATATCTTAAATTAAAATATCCTCACATGTACATGTATGATATTCTTTCCATTTTAAATACAGGTATCGGATCCCTTGTCCGGAAACCCATTATCCAGAAAGTTCTGAATTACGGAAAGGCCATCTCCCATAGACTCCATTTAAATCAAATAATTCACATTTTTTTACATAACATATTAATGGATAAGTTTTTCCTGATACGTTAAAAACCAAAACACTTTTTACTTGTCTGGCCATGCCCATACATTATGAAATAAAAGAATTATATTTGACACACATTCTGGTACAATGTTATTATGTACCCTGGCATTTATTGCTATAGTAATAATTGTATCATGCAAATAAATGAGTAAGGGAATAAAGCTTATGTATTGTGTCTGAGAATTAAGGTTATATGAATTATATTAATCTTTTGGCCCCCACACTCTGTCCACTGCAATAAGCAATTTACAATTTAATAATCTCATTTCTTAGTGAGGTAGTCTATTAGTGAAAGCGTTAACCCAATTAACAATCAGAATTATTAATTTAAAGTTAAATTGCCTTTATGTAGCCCTCAGTGGCTGCCTTTTAAGATGATAGAAGTCCTGGAGGTCACTTACATTCACTTATATTCCCCTATAATGTGTTGTACTTATATCACCGGAGAGCTTGTGAGATTATTTTTCAGCCATGAAAGCACCTCATGTGGTGCATTAAAGAAATGTGTTTTGTATCATCAATCACTCACAGTCTGGCTGGTAATAACATTGTATACTGGAGGTTGTGATCCATATCTCTGGGTATAGGGACACCCTGTTGTTCTCATGGTTGGTGTTTTCTGTCTTCCAAGCTTCCTACAACAATTTATTCTTCTCCTGATAGTTCAGGAGCCATTCTATAAAGGGTTTTGGAGCCAAAATTGTGAAGCTACTGCATTACACTTCCTCCTTGCTTTCAATGTTGATTCCCCCCATAATATTATCATCTTATTTGCTAGTCTACAGTTGCCTACTTACTATCTAGCTCTTTCATCTCATCTTATTAAACTATTTCTCTTTTTTTCTCCTTCCTGTATTTATGCCCTTTTCATCATTCTGTTTATACAAGAGTAATTCAAAGTTTTTATTAAAAAAAATATACAATCCCATGTCTCTATAACTGCTAATAACATCAGTCTACATGCAAGTACTGCTTGTACTAAAAGCAATTAAAAAATATTTTCTAATAGCATTCAGCACTTTCTAAAACTGTCACTGCAGAAACTGTTATATGTTTAATGCATTATACTGATATATAATGTCAAATGGGTATAATGGCAATAAGGTACCAGCAACTGCAGCAAGTCCTGACTAGTCACTAGTACCTGGAATTAAAGTTAATTTCCCACTCAGAACTAAAATTACTTGGGTAATATCAGGTTAAATCCTAATATGGTAAGCAATCACACATGAAGCTCATTCTAAAGGCTTCTTTATTTCTTCTGTTTTAAGTCAGGTTGGATAACATAGTAAAATCAGAAAAGAAAATAGAATGTAAATAAGTTTTTGAGATCTTGGTTTCATGCCAGAAAACATTGAAATGCTCTCTTTAAAATGTAAACAGTGAAATTATATAGACAAATTTTAAGTTGCAATTTATAAAAGCAGATGGACAGACAGAGGCTTGCCATTTAGTTGTCAGTATCTATAACACCATTTTAACCATGGTACCAGTGGCTTTCTAAAATTAGGAACACAAATTTTTAATTTCACATAGAAAATCACAAAGACAAACTAGTAGAACTATGAAACCCTATTATTACAGTATGTTTTTCGACATGAGAGTGATGTGTGCACCTGATTCCTTAGACACAAGTGTGCTGCACCTATTGATGCAGGGTGCAAAGGGAACCCTGAAGCTACTGCCTGGTGGTAGTTTTCCTGCACTCGATTCAGAACAGATGGGGAAAATCTGATTTGCACAGAGTGCAACTATAAGGTGCAAAGAGCGCATGTTGATGTTAGTACCTTTAATTAATAGGACTTCATGTCAAATGACTGTGGGGAAAAGTGAGTAACTGCAACTAAATAAATGTGAGACAACAGCACTGCCTGCTGTTCATTTAGGGCATCTTGACACAGTTCCAGAATGTTATGTTTGTGAGGAAAGGATGGTCTTGTGATATTGCTCAGACTCCAACTGTTCACATATCTGCTACATACTGTATAATATTAGCCTAATTGATTTGAAACTCTACAAATTTAGAGGTCAAATATATTTAGTTCCTGTAAAGAAAATACAAAAACTCTAACCCCTGGCTCTAAGCAACATTTACAAACGTAGCATAAGTTAAATGCTAAGGGCAAACTTCATCTTAATAAAGTAGTTAGGTAGCCATATATGTGAAAATCTACCAGGTTGCAAAGCAAGTAATTCTTTACTTGATTTGGTCAACTGATAACAGGGGCTAACTTGGCCTAATTCGGGTGTGTGAATATGTGCCACTTGGTGCAGTGATTTGATTATGTGTAATTCTTTTCCCTGCAGACCATATACATAACCTTTTGTGCTCTTTGACTTACTCTCAACTTGATTTAAATGAGTTCTTGTCAGATACCATTTGCCAAGTAAGTTGTTTTAGTTCCATATGATTGCTTCCATGGGTATTTGATTGCTTCATGAATAACCTAATTGCCACCCAATATATTCCCATATATTTATGCCTTGCCTTTTTTTACTTTTAATTTTACATTCTTATTCTGATCCTCAACATCAATAGAACTATATATATAACTAGTCATAGAAACCAGAAATTGAATGATTAGATATTTTCTTCAAATATAAAAATATAATAAATATTATAAATATTATATATAATAATTTTCTTCAATAAATATATATATATATATATATATATATATATATATATATATATATATATATATATATATCAGTAAAGTAGTGCATCTTTTCCCTTTACCAACAATTTTGTGATGGGTTGTGTGCTCCTTCAGAGATCAGATGACCAGAAATATAGAAATAATGAAGGTTTAACTGTAACAGGAAAAAGTGTGGAAGCAAAAGACGTAACTCTGTCCATTAATTGGCTGATGTGGCTTAATATGTACTGTATGTGTGCCTTGGCTTGTTTGTTTGCAATTTTCTATTTAGTATTACCCAATAGTGCACACTACTAAAAAAGTATATTTTTATGAAAATGCTTTATTTAAATGAAGCAGGGTTTAACATTTGAGCTCATTTATGCAATATATTTTTATAGAAACCTACATTTTTTGGGGGTATAGTTTTTTTTTTTAAGATGAAAACTGGGAATTACACAATTCAGTACACAATAAACACAGACTAAAAAATGAATAATAATGGTTGTGATAATAAAGTACAGAATAATATTGTATTGGTTAATAATGGATGGTGCAAGGCAGGTTTGGAGTTTCACATTGCAAATTTACATAGCTACATAGGGTTGAAAAAAGACCAGTCCATCAAGTTCAACCCTTAATAATAATAAATAATAAATAATAATAAATAATAATAAACCCAGAACACTAACCTATACTGAGCTATCTATACACTCACATACATAGACCATATACTGTATACCAACATCAATACTAAGGGGCTGATTTACTAATCGTCCAAAAAGCGCCCGAATGCGTTTTTTTCGTAATGATCGGTATTTTGCGATTTTTTTCGTCGCGACTTTTTCGTAGCCGTTATGACTTGTGCGAATTGTTGTGACTTTTTCGTAGCCGTCGCGGAAAAATCGGAACGGTTTGGCCGCCGTTTACTAGCGATCAATACAAAAAAGTCGCGACAGTTCATGCAAGTCGAAACGGCTACGAAAAAGTTGCGACAATTCGCGCAACTCGTAACGGCTATGAAAAAGTCGCGACGGCGACAAAAAAAATCGCAAAAAATACAAAAAAGTCGCAAAATGTTCGTTTCCAATCTGATTTTTTCCCATTCGGAATTCGGATTCATGGATTAGTAAATCAGCCCCTAACTGTAGATTTTAGTATCACAATAGCCTTGGATACTATTCATGTTCAAGAACTCATCCAGGCCCCTCTTATAGGCATTAACAGAATCTGCCATTACAACATCACTAGGAAGGGCATTCCCCAACCTCACAGCCCTCACCGTGAAAAACCACCTACGCTGCTTCAAATGGAAGCTCTGTTCCTCTAAATTTAGTAAACCCTAAAACTGTAAAGCAAAGTGAATTACTGCTTTCTACCATGACTTCTGATTTTTGTGCAGTATGTCACTGAAGATTTTTTATTGAATAAATTGAGGAATTGAAATGTGCATAAAAGATAACCTATAGATTAAAATAGAGACAAACAAGATAATACTTTCATTTAAAATAGACTTTCTGGTAATACAATCTCTGCATAATTAAGGGCATAATTATCAAATGGTGAGTATACATTTTGCTTTTTATTTGTATAGGATTTTAGGGGCATATTTATAATTTAAAATATCATATGATGTATTTTATTTACATATTGTAGTTATAAAGGTAATGGCACAGAAAGTGCTGCCTGCTAGGTCTGTCATTAATCTTATAAATACAATACGTACCCTAGAGAATATTAAGCTTGAATTCCAAGACTGTGTTGAGAATACTCTTCCTCTAATGTGCCTTAGTTCATCACTCCAGAGAATGAAAGTTATGAAAAACAATCACAGCCCTAATTTTCCTTTAAATACACAATTTTCATTAGCAAAAAAAATTTGAATATCTAGAAAGTAAAAAATGTCTGTGTGATAGCATCTTCGTTGCTGTGATTGTCAATTATTTTCCTCTGGTCTTGTGAAATAATAATTAAAATAAAGCATGAAAAGTGTCTTGTCAGTAAAATAAGGTTTCAAGTTTAAACCATTTATTTCAGTTAATCCTATTTCTTAATGAGGAAATCATAATTACTTTTGAGACAAAGGAACAAAGCTTAGTTTTCTAATCCACATAAACAATTTATTTTACTGATGAAGCTATTTGCCAAACAACATAGAAACTCGTTTCCCCAATATGTCCCAAGTAAATACAGTGCTAAGAAATGTGCAGTCTATCAGTCAGAAACAAAATGTAAGATGTCATTAGGGAAAGTGTTACTGCCTGCTCAGTGTAAAGAAAACACTAATCTAATTCTTGCATAGTCGTTAACTATGTTAAGTATAAAAACTACCATTTCGACAACATGTTCTGCTCATATATTGTGTATGGTAATTAAAGAATAGTAATTCCAGAATAAGTAGTTTCTAAACATAAGCCGGGTCCATCACCGGGAGCTGTGGGTAACTCACTGTTAAATGCCATTGGGGTAAATATTCTGTATTCCATGCCAAATGGTTTTGACCACCATAATGTTTGCTTTGCTTAAAAAACAACCAAGAAAAACTGCATAAAGCCCTAAATATTCCTTCACTGAGTATCTTGAATATAATAACTAATGCTTTTATGAACTAGCACTTGTGGTATGTCTTACTGCAGTTCTGTGAGTCAGATTCTTGGCCATGAGTGATAACCTTTTACAGTAGAAGGTCTTGCGTATATGCAACCTCTATGAAACAATGATATTTTCCTTTGCTACTATATCCTTTTGTCTGATTCAGCTACTTTGCTGGTGGGCCAAATTGGTCTGTTATTTGACTCACCTAAAAGGTAAATGATACCCCTAAATAATGTAGGTCTCTATAAAAATAAATCACATATAATGTAAAAACCTGTTTCATCTAAATAAACCATTTTCATAAAAATAAACTTTTGTTGTAGTATGTGCCATTCAGTTATCCTAAATAAAAAATTGCCATTTTAAGTACTATGGCTGCCTCCTGGGATCATACAATTCACAGTGTATATAAACAAACCAAGGACAAAGTTCTGTCTTTTACTCCCACCCTTCTTCCTGTTACAATTAGAGCTGCATTATTTCCTGGTGATTAGTGATGAGCGAATCTGTCCCGTTTAGCTTCGCCATAAAATTCGCGAAACAGCAAGAAAATTCGTGAAATGGTGAAAAAAATTTGCAAGACGCCTGCATCTTTTTTTTTTTGTCATATGATTTTATTTTTGTCGCTCGCGTCTATTTTTTTGACAAACAAAAAATTTCATGCGACAAATTTACAGGGAAACTGAAGGTGCTTCCTGTTTGGTCTTTGTAAAGGTACTTAGATTATAAATGCACAAATAAGAAGGGGGGGACCAGGGCACTGGTAATCTAATTATCTACCTTGCAAGAACCAAACATGGAGTAGCGTTGGTTTCCCTGTTTGACTAAAGAAATAACAAAAAGCATAGATTTTTTGTGATTAAGACAATAGACAAAAAGTATATTCAAACCCTATTGCACTCATGTTAAGCAACAGAGTACGGTCTGGCAGAATAGAATTGTCTGTTTTTTCAGTTTTTAAAGCAAATGTGTCCCCATGTACTGAAAAACTACCACTTGGGCTACATCTCAACTGTTCACTGGCAGAAAAGTTTTCTAGTAAATGTTCATCAGTGCAAATGTTCATCAGTGATCATCAGCTTCATGAAGCATATATTGTTCCGACATGAACAGTAATATAGCTCATTTTCTTGACAACTGGTTCTGTTGCTTTTTTGCCTTAGCTTAATGAGAATTTTGGAATATCAGTTGATCTCAGTATATGCCATGGCATTAAAGTGGTGTTTAACCAAGCCCACACTGCAATTATTAAAGAATGTTTCTAAAGGTTTAGCAACAGAAAAGCATTTGTTTCTGAATGGATGGCAGTCAGTGTTATACTGGGGATTTGTTCCCATCCAAGAGCTTAAGTTAATTTTCTTCACCTCATGCAGATTCCGTTTTGTTTTCATCTCTCTACACAACAAACGTAATTATAAGTGAAGTCCTGCTGAGGCATCAATTGCTTTCAAATTAATAGCTAATGAGTTTATCTTGACACATGCAGAAGATCATTCCAGGGGCATTTCCTTTGTGACAAGGAAGTCCAATACATAATCAATAATGATAATTTATTTTATAGAAAGCATAGCCAGAATGTCCTGTATTTTGTATAATGAACACCTTGTGCCTAGTCTGTTTCTCTAATATAATGTTTTATTTGTTAGTGCAAGGTCTTTACTCTCTTGCATGACCAGTACAGAGCTGGAGTCTTCCAGTACCCAATTTTCAATTACAAAATAATACAGGTATGGGATCCATTATCCGGAAACTTGTTATCCAGAAAGCTCCAAATTACAGGAAGGTTATCTCCAATAAACTCCATTTTAATCAAATGATCAAAAATTTTAAAATTGATTTTCTTTTTCTTTGTAATAAAACCTCAGGGGAATTCCACTTGGTTACTGCAATTTTTGTGTGACTTATTTTCCAAGATAACTTTATAAAAAAAAAGTAGAAAACAATAAATATTAAATGTAAAATGTTCTTTAGTACCCCAGGTAGTGCCGCCTGCCCCAAAGTACCTCTCTTTTTGAGAATGCAGTTACTCCCACATAGCAGGCACAAAAACAACACCTGTCCTCACACGGGGGACCAAAAACTGAAGCCATCCAATACCTTCCCTCAGATGGACACACATGGTGGTAAAGGCATCCAACAGCAGCTAATCAGAACTCTTTTTATATGGCTGGAGGTCAATGCTTCCCCCAAGCAGAGCACGCTGCAGCCCTTTCACAGAAGTCAGATTTACAGGCAGCTCCTTTACTCTCCCTACTGCCTCTCTCTCTGCTCTACATATCAAGCTCTATGGATGGCTGCTGCAGCAGGGATTCTTTATAACCTCTAGGTCCAACCTGTGGATTTGGAACCAAAGCAAGGCACTCCCGCCCCCCCCCCCCTCCTTTTCTAGCCAATCAGATTTCTCTCTAGTCTGTAACCGGGGTTGGAGGATAATTTCAAATAGAGTAAGGGTTTGCACACAGAAAACACAAGCACTGCGGTAGTATTAAAAAAAGTAGTTATCCTTTATGCAATATACTATGGGGCACATTTACTAATCCACAAACGCTCCAAAGGCGTCCAAATGCGTTTTTTCACAATGATCGGTATTTTGCGATTTTTTCGTAAATTGACGTGACTTTTTTGTAGCCGTTACGACTTTTTCATAAATTGTTGCAACTTTTTCGTAGCCATTATGATTTGCGCAAATTGTTGCGACTTTTTCGTAGCTGTCGCACCGAGTACGAAAATTTTCGGATTCATTCAAGCTTCAGTATTGTGACTTTCCTTGCGCCAGGTTGGAGCTGCAGAGTGCCATTGAGTCCTATGGGAGGCTTCCAAAATCATGCAAAGTCTGAAAGTTTTGCCCGCCATTTACGAGCGTTCAATACGAAAAAGTCACGACAATATACGAGCAAATCATAACGGCTACGAAAAAGTTGCGACAATTCACGCAAGTCATAATGGTTATGAAAAAGTTGCGAAGGGATGGTTTCTCCACTTTAAACATGAATGGCCTCTTTTACACCTCTTTCAAACCAGCGGTCTTCTTTGTCCAAAATGTGGATGTTGCTATTTTCAAAGGAGTGTCCCATGTCTTTTAGATGTAGAAATACAGCAGAGTCCTGGCCTGTAGTGTTCGCCCTCCTATGCTGAGCCATTTGCTTGGAGAGCAGTTGCTTTGTCTCACCAATGTAAAGGTCTGTGCACTCCTGGCTACACTGGACTGCGTATACAACATTGCTTTGTTTTTCTTTTGGGTGTACAAGTTTTTGTCTCAGCGTGTTGCTAGGTTTGAAAAACACAGGGATGTGGTGTTTGTTGAAAATTTTTCTGAGTTTCTCCGACACTCCTGCTAAGTTTTCTTGCTGTTCTTTCATATTCCTGAACCAGTTTTAGAGTATTCTCTCCAAAATGAATGGCAATATGTCTATGAAGATTTTTATAGACAAGTAATATGCTGAGGTTGGCCTGAACATCACTAAAGTATTTCTCTGTAAAGTTACCAAATGCTAAACTATATTTTGGTTGATTTGTTTGTTTCACCTCATATTATACTAAGCATAATTAGTCTACATATATTAGTCCAGGCATGAACTACAGAACTTATAAGAGATTAAGTACATTCAGGATAGGGGTGGCATTAAAAAAAACCTAAATGTACAAAACCACCAAGGTTTTTTCATGGTACTGTATTTTGTTTGGAAACAAATGCAACATCAAGGTAAAACACAGGGTGCATTTGTATAGTTTATGTTCCAATGTTCTAATTACTACCTCAACCAGCTAGGAGCCAGTGTTTAAGGGGCACAAATAACTACGTATTGTAAAGTGTTCCATGATTATGCTTTATTTATATGGTGCTGACCTTAGAAATACTAGTTATCATTCACATCAGTATGCTCAAGTAAAGGTACAATTCTCCATTACTTTCTTGCAACAGATAAATACGCCCTAGTGTGAGTTTCATCAGGTTCACAGACAAATGGAGAATATAAAAATCTTTTGTACTGGTAAAAATCAAACTCAGGAATTTGGCACTGCAATACAGCATTGCTAATCACTGAGTCACTCTAGTGCTCATGTATGTGTTTCAAGGTACATTTTCTTTTACAGTTTTCTTTTCTAAAATTACACACACACACACATATATATATATAGGATATGATTCCAATTGGTTTATTATTCATTTGGGCTGATACAAGTGGATCTAGTTTAGTCCCCTTTTTTCTTTGTTTTGGTTCAAGAATATTTTACATACAAGAGCATTTACAGCTATTTTGCTGACAGACAGAATCCTTAACCTTCTTCTTAGCCTCCTGGTTAAGAGACAACATTCCTAGTTGAGGTTGTACTGTAACTCTTACTAGAAAATCTGTTTCTGAACTAGTTAAGAGGAAAGCCCAAAGATTCATAAAAATTGGGATTTGTGCAAGATAAAAAGTATATTTAATATAAGTTTGTTTAGGTTCTTCACAACCAGTTAAGTTTATGAGTGATTCCACAACCCAAATGATTTAAATAAACTTAATGATCCAAATAATTTAAAGACTGACTTTTCTTAAAATAGCACAGAATTGTTGCTTTTCCAGCAAGTTCTACTAGGAAATGGTAGTTTGGCCATATTGTATTTTTGTAAACACTAATTTCCCTTTATGTACTGTACTTTATTTCAGTTGGAGTGATTAATGGTTAGAAAAGGAACACAATTCTCTTTAAAATAACACAATCTTTTCGCATTGCTAGATTTGTCAACATTCACCATTGTTTACAGCAAAGACTGTAACTCTCCAATATTCTTAAATTAAAGAACACAAGAAATATGTTATTCACAAGACTTCATCTCAGAGACTTTTAAACAATAATTTCTTGGCATTTGTAGTTAGATAGATCATTTGTGCTCCAGATGTGTTCTATGATTCTGGGGCCAGAGCCAGTGAAACAACAGAATTTGCCCTTTCTTAAGCACTGAGAAATTGTTTTATGGTGTGAGAGTTGGACGGTAGCTTATAATCTTACTAAAATATCTTGTTTTCATTATCTTATTGGTGAAGTTAATCAAACCTTTCCTAGCTCAAAAGCTAATTACTAACATACCAGGCAGTGTACATAACACTCTTTGTAATACATTTCTCTGGGAAAAGAAGAACTAAAGAGGCCTTGTGGCATTTTGCATACCTAGGCAGCCTTCTCTGTTGTTAAGAATCAGTTTGATGTATGATATCATTTCAGCATGTCCCTTATAGAGTATATGGAATTTTACAGTACTTCCAATAACAAGCAGAAGGTGAATGTATGCCTTTGATGTATGCATGCCTGCGGTACAAGTTGTGTGCTTGTTCCAACCATGTTCTGGTGTGTTAATACTAAGGTGAGTGTTTTAACTCTGATCTTGGAAGTGTCTGTCTTTTTAATCTCAGAAGCCATTTTACTATTTCCACAGCATAATATGCACAATATTAAATAGAAACTGCAACAATATTTTTTACTTTGATTCATACCTCTTCATAGAAATATAAGACTCTTTGAAATGTGAACCTAGAATATGTTTTATTCTGGCCTATACGTTTCATTCCTAGTTTGGGTCAACCTACACATCAAATTGTAGCTTATTGTTGCTTTTCTCCTGGTAAAGAAGGATGAAAGCTGTTCAGAAATGTTGTTAAATACATTACAAATAATTATGATTAGAGATGAATATACGTTCCAACAACATTAATAGAAGCAGGTGAGTGGATGCAGCTTTTCATCTTGAGGGCTCAGAGAGGCAATTATGTTAAAAGGAACACCAAAGAAGCATTTCATTTTACTGTATATTGCAAGTGCAATATCAACATGTTATTTTATCATACCTGAAACACTACACTATAAGTTTTCATCTTGTACCTCCATGTATATTTTGTCCTTTGAGTGCTACACTCAGTCTTCTGTTTAGTGTGGAAACCCAACATTAGCACTATAGCAGTAGTTTAAATAGGACAGGAGGAGTTTACATTTTAGCAACAGGATTTTTTCAAGACCAAAACTGTGGATGGACATTTTATATAAGGGACTGATTTTTCAATAAATAGCTTTCAAGTGTAACCAGCTCAAAGTACAATTTTTTTGTTTATCAGTAGAAAAAGGGCAAAGAGACAACAGTATTGGGCCATTGCTGAAATCAACAGTAATGTCAGAGAAATAGCCAGAATTTGCAAAGTATTCAATTTTTTTGAAGTTTGATGTACATTGTTTCCCAAGACAATTGTCAAATTTGCTTGGAAAATGCTTGCAAAACTGACATTTTGGTTTGCAGCAGAGATGCAGCTGAGAAACACTGGACAACACTGTTAGAGACTCAAGTGCTGTGTTACACCCTAGTTACCCCAAAAATCTTTGCTAATGTATCTCAGATGTTATCCAATTATTCCTGATAGACACAGGCGATGAAAGAAATGTCTCCAGGTTTGCCTTTAAAGAGGGAAAAAGAAACTATAACATTAACCTTTAGTCAATGCAGTAGTAATATAAAAGCATAGAATAGAAAGCAGACTTTAAACATTTTTAGTGTGTAATTTAAAGTCCTGAAACATGGGAATTTTTTGTGTTTAATGTGCATTGTAGATAGTTTGAGCGCACCTAAGCACATGCACTAATTGATTCTATTTTATTCTGCTTTGTTTTACCCACAAGCTTTATTATCTGTGTTTAATCACAGTGACATTTAATTCTGTTCTTAAACACAACATGCTAAATTTGCATGTGTTTGACATTAATAAAAAATATATTAAAATAGAAAAACACAGCCCTTTCCTATGGCTGAAAAAAATTAGAACATTAATGAGAATGGAGAATGAGAAATACATAGCCACTTGTGTTGCATGGACAATTTATACAGGATTAGATGTATATGAACAGCCTTTCTAATTCTTCTATGGGTCAGTAAATACAGTAAGTAGTATTATCATATCTCTTTAGTTCACAGTGTATAGAGATGTTTTATGTCTTTTACAAAGAGCGTGATATACAGTATGTAAGAGCTTTATTACTAAATTTTTTATTGACATGTCTTTAAATGTTGATACATGGTGTCTTTCTTTCCTGTTTAAATAAAAAAAAAATAAAAAAAAAAAAATATAAAGAGAAATGCTTATTTTGAATGCACAAAAATACACTTATGTGCTTCAGTATGCATTTTAACTCATCTGTTATGCATTTAAATATTTGAAAATGCAAACTCCTGCACAGAAGGTATGACCCTTAAGATGCAACTATCATATGTGTCTTTACAAACTACAGATTTGAGCCCCCCTCTGTTAAAGGAGAAGAAAAGGTAAAAATTAAGTAAGCTTTATCAGAAATGTCTATCTAAATACAGCCATAAGCACTCACAGAAATGAGAGTCCTCTATCAAAAGAAACACAGGATTTCTTTTCTCCTTTTTGGGAACATGTTCTTCTGTATCAGACTTCCTCTCTTTTAGGGCTCCATCAGGTTTGGGGCTCAAGTCTGCTCAGTTCTCTCCTCCCTCTTTCTCCCGCTCCCCCCTCCCATAAGATTGCATAAGAACTCACTTCCAATACCTTAGGTATGTGTGATCTAAGCTTCCAATGGCTATAACTGCAGCAGGAAGCTACCAAGACCAAGCTAAAGTGGCAGCTGCTATCAGAGGGAACTTCAAAATGCGATTTTGTTGCACAAATTGTCATGCAAAGTATGAAAAACTTGTGCAAATTAACGAAAATATCGTAGGAAATATGCACAGTTCTAAAACGTAAAAAATATACAATTTTTTTGTAATTGTACCCAATCGTACTTTGATAAACCGGCCCCTCAGGGTCCCAATTACTAACGTCACTATTTTTTATTTTTTTTCACAAATCATATTTTTAGCACAAAAAAACATGGATTATACTAATTACTCTCCACCATGGAAAATTTGTAATTTATTAAGTGTAAAAACTACAAACATTAATACCCACCACACCTTCTATTGGGACTATCTATACCCAAATAGGGATGTAGCGAACCTCACAAAAAAAGTTCGCGAACCAGTTTGCGAACTTCTGCCAAAAAGTGCGAACTTTTGCGAACTTTGCGAACCCCATAGACTTCAATGAGAAGGAGAACTTTGAAACCTAGAAAAGCCATTTATGGCCAGAAAACTGATTTTAAAGTTGTTTAAAGGGTGCCACGACCTGGACAGTGGCATGCAGGAGGGGGATCAAGGGCAAAAATTTCTCTGAAAAATACGTTGTTGTAATCAGTAATCAGAAAATAAAAGCAGTCCTTACAATGACTATTGGGTTACAGCAGATGAGATCAGCAGGACAGCTGCCCACAGCAGCTACATACAGAGCAGTAGAAAGTAGTTTACTAGTCAGCAAAGCTACCTAAACTGTCCCTCAAACCCCTGCACAGCTCTCTCCCTACGCTAACTCTTCAAGCCCACACAGGCAGAATGTAAAATGACTGCTGGGCTTCGGTTTATATATGGAAGGGAGTGGTCCGGGGGTGGTCCAGGAGGGAGAGCTGCCTGATTGGCTGCCATGTATCTGCTGGCTCTGGGGGGAGAGGTCAAAATTTGGCTCCAGCTAAGGTGAACCCAAAATTGCGAACATCGTTAAAAGTTTGCGAACTTGCGAACACCCGATTTTCTTGCGAATTAGTTCTCCGGCGAACAGTTCGCTACATCTCTATACCCAAATTGAAAAACTTTTGTTTAGCAGTTACATGGAAGTCCCTACAATGTCAGAAGTTATTTCTAGGGTGGAAAGTAATAAACAATTTGAACAGATGACTGCTCGTATAACAAATAGAGAAAGTCTGTACCTTAAAATATGGTCTCTCTGGGAAACCCATTTTTGTACCAATTAGACATAATTAGCAGAAGTAACCCACACTAATCTTACTAATACAAATTAATGGCAATTTTTAATCCACTCTTCGAACTCCTAATGCACAAACAGGTCAAAAACCCCATACCCAGAGGAAAGATCATGAGACCCACTACCAAGGTCAAATGATCATTGCTATTTGTTGCTCAATTATATAAACCACCAAGTTAACATGTTTCTAACTATCTTGCATTGTTCATATTTGTACAATAACAAATAATACCAAATGCATATTCTTGTATTGTTATTTACTACAGAAATTTTGCAACAATTAACTATAAGTTACAAAAAAAACCCGCTAATTCAAAACTTCACCATATGAAGCTGGCATCAGTGGGAGCTGTCCTTTTTCAATTGGAAAATCTTTCTTTGCTTTTTGGTTTTAGTGATAACGAGTGTTCTCTTGGTTTCAAAACCCACTGAAACCACTAAAATCAGGATATTGATAAATGGGCCTTTTAGTCATAGGCCCAATGTGAATGTCCAGGTATATATATGGTGAATGTCAACTTAATGTCCAAGTATCAAGCACTCTATCAGCATGTCAATAGTCTCAATATATTATAGCTAGATCACATTAAATTGTGCAGCTTTCAATAGCAAAGTTCGGTAAAATGTATTAATATAGTCAGGCATAAAGTCAACTGCCTTTATTGATTTTTGAGGTTGATAATGTCATACATCTTTGATGTAAGAGAATAAATTAATTGTATCAGTGTTGCTCATTATAATGATTAACCCACAGAGGTTTGTTTGTTTCATGTATTTGCTGAATTTATTAGGGGGGGGTGCGCATATACGTGCAGTTTCAATGCTGCAGGTTTGATAGCTTTTTATATTTTTTATGAGAACAAAGTGTGGGGAAATTGATTAAAATTATGAATTTTAATCAATCATGTACTATAGACTATATCATGAACTGATAAATGGATTGATTACAAACTGAAGCTTGCACTGATATAATGGACTTTTAAGAAATAAAGACTATACTTAATTTGTTGTAAATGATCCACTTAACTGTAGTGAGTGCTGCATAATTCTTCAAAAATGTGTTTTAATATATATTTCCTATAGTTTAGAGATATAAATGGTTTATTAGTGTGCTTCCTCAAAACTACATTTTTCCTATAACAAAAAACGAAACAATAATGTTTGTCAGTAGTGTATTGCAATATGCTGACTCATGGAGGAAATCAGCCAATTAGAATAGGTGAAATCCCTTAGACTTGCAGTATGTTGGTTTCAGTCAGGGGAAAAATGGATTGGTTGAGGAATTCACAAATAAATCATTGAATACATAAAGAACTTTAAAAAATAAAGACAAGATAAAGTACGTAGTAAATATTCATCAAAGTGATTTTTATAATACTGACAGCCCTCAGCCTGTAGTATTTCAAAAGGATCAGACTAATATACTGAACAATTTAATATAATAATCTTAACACAATTTTTCCTTCTCCACAAAATAATAAACTTATAATACATAAGTATTTCCTATGTTGTGGTCTATAAGTTAAAACTAAAAGTATCCCAGATATGGGTCCTCAGAGCAAAATTCTATTTACAGTTCAAAATCACGGTGCACCCTGCATAATACAATTCTACTGTACATCATAGTTAATTGTATTGCAGACTAATTAATTTTGATGGATACCAGTTACAATTTCCTTGTAAGATCAGTTGGTTTGTTATTTTAGCAGTCCAAGAATGAGCCTGTTCACAGCATACCCTCTGTCACCTCAACCACAAGTCTGTGGTTAACCATACAGAAGTCATCTGTATTCAGCCCCAATTAGCAGAAATAATCTTTATACAGTATGTGTAGTCTGAGCCACCAAACACTGGCAGGGATCGCAATTTAATGAGAACTGAAACAATATATGTTGTCTTGATTGCTATAGTCACATCTTAAAAAGCTTAGACAGGAATAATTAAGTAAATATAAAATGTTATTACAATGTAACATTTTAGCAACATTTACAATCACTCTTTATAGACTTTTACAGATAGTTATAGTTATATATTTTGTAGAACAATTTTTGGCCCCTGAATTGTATCTTTTGTAATCCCACTTAAAAAAATAATTAGAAAATAAGACATCTACAGGTAACTGTAAGTTAATGCCAAATAGATGTAACCACTTGTATTTTGAAAAAAGGCAGTCTCTAACTGAAAGGGAAAGTCAAATCTACTAGTGAAAAGGTATATTCACTAAAATTCTATAGGGTGCATGACGTGTAGTGAAAAGTTACAATGCTGCTTCCATACACAATTTTATTCCATTCAAGAAATAAAATATGGGATAAAACATAGACTTACAGGTATGAATTAATTCATCTATATGGTTTGATGTCTAAAGACTAGCATATGTGTGCATGTCTATTAATAACTACAGAGACCAGATGAATAACCATTAATGTGCTATTAGAGTGGCACAAGGAAAGCAGACAAGGGTGCAGATCTGTCAAATACTGACTTGGAAAATCCAAAAAGATTACCAGCAGTTCGATATTTACCCCATTTATCACATTTTTCCTGACATTTAGGAAAGGATTTTAACAGATTGACTCATTTATCAAAGAAGATACCTGTGTCAATTCATCAAAATACATTTGACTGCTTTGAGTAGTTGATAGTCATTTTGTCTTATGAGTTATTAGAGCTTAGTAGCAGCATTCCATGCAGTAACCATTGTTAGCACTTGATGAAAAATATTTGGCGATGATAAATCAGCCCCTAAATATGTACATACCCCACCACAATTTCAGCATGTTATTACTGACCATGTGCCTACATTAAGGGGGCTATAATAGCCATCCGGTTTTGCTACACATGGATTTGACATGACAATGATGATTAGATTAGAGGAATGGAACAAAGCATAGGCAGTTCTTTACGGTGAGGGTAATGAGGTTGTGAAATACCCTTCTGAGTGATGTTGTGATTATAGGTTCAATCAATGCCTTTATGAGTAGACTGGATGATTTCTTGAACAAATCTAATATTAAAATCTACAATTTTCTTCTTTCCAAAGAAAATTGACTAATACTGTGAACTGATTTTTATTGTACAGGAACACTGTTTATGTAAGAATCAGGAAGACTGGATAGGCATACATGAAGATCTCTGTCAGCTTATTGAGCTATCAACCATAGGGTAAGGTTTGGGTGCCATTTTAAAAATTTAGATAATCTTGTTATACTATTAATCAGCATCCCCAACAAATAGTTTTCATTTGCAAAGTGGAAAAAGGCAGAATTTTAATGCTATTTATTAAAAAAACAAAACAAGGAAGAAGCAATGAAGGCCAATTGTAAAGTTTGTAACAATAGGTTACAAAGTGTGCACATATATAGTGCACATATCTATTTGATCCATGAACAAAAAAAGGGGATAGAGAGCCCCTGTTTTACCCAAAAGCTGTACTACCGTGCATAATTACATAGATAAGTTAGGCTGAAAAAAATACCAAAGTCCCTCAAATTCAACCCCTCCAAACAAACCCCACTGCACATTTTTAGACCTATCAGTATCAAATGCTTTAGCAAAGTCAAAGTAGAACACATCCACTGCCATCCCAGAGTTAAGGTTCCTGCTCTCCTCCTAATAGAAGGCAATTAAATTAGTCTGTCCATTACACATAATACCATTCTGGCGATTTTCAATGTAAAAATCAAATATCAATGTGCCTCAAGTTCGACCCCTGCAAATATACCCCAGTGCAAATATTTAGACTTATATACCGAACTATCTATACACTCACATATATAAAGTATATATACCAATATCTTTTCTAATTGTAGATTTTATCATAATAGCATTTGATATTATGCTTGTTCAAGGAATAATCAATACACTCTTAAAGGCATTATTAGATGCCACGATCCGTTACACATAATACCATTCTGGCACAAACTGATAATTGTGATTTTATAATGTATTTAAGTATCATACATCTTATTACCCTTTCCAAAAGCTTTCCTACTGATGTCAGACTAACAGGCCTATAGTTTCAGGCTGAAAAAAAAGAGTTATTTATAAGTAGCAGCACCACATTAGAAATTAACCAGTCTTTCAACACCAGGCCAGACCTTAATAAATCCTGAAAAGTTAGGCAAAGAGGTTTGGCAGAGCTAAGCTCATTTAGTTCCCTGGGATAAATACCATCTGGTACTAGAGTTTTGCTTACCTTTCCATGTTCAAATCTCTTTTGAATTTACTCCCGCTCCTTCTTGATTAATTTTTTTTAACTCTTTGCATATTTAAAAATAATTGTAGATTACTTTTACTCTTTGCTGCAATTCCATTTTCCATCTCTATTTTAGATTGTTTGATTGTTTGCTTTTTTTTTTCTTTTGCTTTATTGGGCTACTTGTACCTGATAAACATGTTGGTATTGAGGTAAGAATAAGTTAGCTAGGATAGCTCATACTTTTACCAAAACAAGATTTTGCTTTGTAATGTCTTTCCTTGTATACAAGGGGAATATTTTGATATGTACATTTATTAAGCATTTTGAAGACATTTAATTTTCCTTCTGGCTTCTGTGTGTGCTGTAAAAAAAGCTTTTGCCAGTTAATGCATTGCTGAGATGCCCTTATAATGCCAGAATTTGCATGTCTAGTTTTGCCACAAAAAAGCCCATAGACTCCAATGGTCAAAAAATAAAGTGGCCATGGAATGTAAATTGTTAATAAACTCATAAATATCCAAAAACTCAATTAAAAGTAGCATAGATTATTACGCATGGGGGGCATTTACTAGCACACATGCAGACAGTAAACAAATATGTAAATAGACCTTGCTATGTATGAAGCCAAGCAAAAAAAAACATGGCTAGATGCAAATGGCTGTTACCATACCAAAGGGCAATGATGCCCACTGTGCATGGTGGTGAAGCTTTTGTATGGGTACTTTAACTAGGACTCCCCATCCACTTGTTTTGTATAAAGTATACTTTATTGTATAAAATATGTCCCATTTTTTAAGCTAATAAAGCATGGACGATGCAGATACTTTACTTTTTCACTATTTAGTCAGTTGACTAATTTAAATTAGCCCAGGATAACCCTAACACCTGACTGTTCCACAATATATTGCAGACATTTAGACTGGTGCTCTTTTAATGCTATTTTCACCAATTTTAATTGTTTCTTGATTAGGTTATTACCAGACAGAATCCAAATAAATAATCACTGCTTTCATAGATATGTATATGCCCCACATACATTGTTGATTGCAGTTTCTTTTGTTTAAGATGGACAAGCACATAAACAAATACATTAGTTTGTGGCTCAAATGCCTAATAATTTGCTCAATGAATCATACAGACATCACAAGCACAACTCATGTGGAAACTTGCAATTTGAAGGGAGACATATGCAGTTTAGTGAAATGAAGAAAGACCACTGGGCTAAACTTGTATACCCTGTCTGAGACTGTGGAGGGGGGGAGAGGAAGGAGAAACATGTGTCGTGCCAGCAGGACACAAAGCAAGCATGTATTGTACGGCAAAGTAATTGGTGGCAGCTGATATCACATAGTGACAAGCTAAGCATGCGGACACTTCTCAGGAACTGCACACTGTGTGAACACTTAACTGATCATCACTCAGCGATGATAAGATCTGACTCAACACCTGTTCATGAATCCACACCTGGCTGCTTCATGTCTGACTAAAGGCAGTTTTAAAAGCTGCTGCACTGAGCCAAAAATCCATTAACAGGTCTGTGCTTCATGCTATTTTGTGGTTTAAAGTTCCAGTTGATATTAGGATCTGTTTGATCTTCATACTCAGAATATACTGTGTATATATATATATATATATATATATATATACACAGTATGTCCTGAGTATGAAGATCAAACAGTAATAGTATGAAGATCAAACAGTAATACAGCATTTCCATCTGGAATCGCGAAACGGCAAAAAATCCATGAAACACATTTGTCACCCACATCTTTTTTTGTCGCCTGCGTTAATTTTGATGTGCCAACAAATCCATGTCTGGCGCAAAAATTCGCTCATCACTATTTACTATAGGTTTGAGTATTATGTTTGTCCATACACATACCTGTACTAAACTGACTGTAACACTTAAAGGCATGAATAGAATCTACCACCGCAATATCACCCAGCAGGACATTCTACAACCTCACTTTGAATTATTATTTTACTGCTTCAAATGAAAACTTCTTTGTGCCCTCTAATGTACTTTTAAAGAGTGCACCCCCACATTTAATTGTCTTTCCCCTTAGTTTAGTTGTTCCAATACTTTTCCCAGTTTAGTTGTACTTCTCTGTACTCTTTATAGCTTATTAATATCCTTCTATGATAGGACTAGGGCTCATAACTGCACTGCATATTCAAGACGAGCCCTTAACAATTAACTATAAAGAGAAGAAATTATGTTTTCATCTCTCAAATTAATACCCTTTTTAATGCAACAGCACTTTATTTACTTTAGTAACGGACTGACACTGGCCTAGAGTTACACAGTTTGTTAAGTACAAAAATCCTCAAATCCTTCTTAGTTAAGGATGCCCTACTACCATTTCATGTATAACTTGCATTTATATTATTTTATCAGTTTTATTAACATTAAACTGAATTTGCCAGTTTACTGCCCATTTCTCTATGTTAAATCTGTCTGCAAAGTGACAGCATCTTGCATGTAACTTATAGGAGGGAATTCACAAAAATCGTCAGTAAAGCAAAATGTTGTAAAAATGTTGTATAAAAATGTTGTTTGTGCTCCGACTTATTCGCAGACCAATTTTCTGTCATTTTTCCGCCTCTATCGACAATTTTCAAAATAATGTAGTTAAAATGCGGGCGTGGTTGTTGTGTATGACTTTTTGAGAATTAGTTGCACTTATGACATTTTTAACAAGAACAAAAATATTGGGGGAAAAATGTTGATAAGTTAATTTAGCTTAAGTCTGTATAGAGAATTTTTTTTGGCTCACAAATTATATTTTCATAGAACAATAACAACATTTTTTACCTTGTATAGAACACTTTTTAAAACTTGGCAGTTGGCACCATTACGACAAATCCATGAAACTATAAGAAATCCACCTAAATTTGACCACCACTTTTCAGGTTTTGGTAAAAGATTTCTAAATCAGTTGGATTTCCACATATAAAATAAAACATTTTTGTGATATATACAGTATTTCTATATTACGCAAAATAACAATTTCTTGAAAAAAATGATGTATAGTTTTCCTAGGCAAAGTTAAAATGACCCTTCTAGAAATGTCCCTAAGGTGAGATGGCTAGCAAATGAAATGCAAAATCCTTTTGGCAAAATCATTATTCCAAGGTTCATGTAGGAGATGATGTGGGGACTTGGTTTGATAGCAGACCAAAATATTTAATAAGAGCTAAAAGCCAAATTCATAAAAAAACAATGTCATCTAAAAAGACAAAATCTAAGAACTAAAGTGGAGATTTCTGTTTTGTCTCAATATCACTAATTTTGATATTTAATTGTGAAGAATGTTTAATATTGTATTATTCTGGCCAAATGCTGAGATACAAATCTGCTGCTTTAAAAGTAGCACTGGGAATAGGTTCTCTCGGTCGCAATAATATCCATGCCTCATTAGCCCATAGCTACTATACAGATATCCAGCTCATATTTGTTGCATTTGGATTTTAAGATCAATAGTAAGCTGCTTCTACAAAAGATGAAGCCTTTTTAATATTGTTTGTGATTCAAATGTTGTGTTTAATATGCTGGCGATCAAAATTATTTACTATTTATCTTAAAATCCATGAATTTCTAAAGCAGATCAAGAGCTGCCAATAGCACATTGCAGGACAATAGACCTAGATCTCCTCTGGAGTCACTATAACTGAATTAAGCAAATGTTACTGCCCTTTCATAAAACTGATGCTTATGTTTGAATTTTGTTTTATTACAGGTATGTGATCACTTATCTGGAAACATTTTATCCAGACAACTCCTAAAGAGACAGTTTTTAACAAACAATTCAGATGTTTACCTTGTGTCCTAATGAGTTTATTTGACAATCCTATTGGGTTATTTAAGGTATAAATGTTTTTAGAAGACTTAAGGTATGGTGATATAAATGATTCTGTATGTGTGGAATACACATTTCAGTTGTCTCTTCCTGTGGATAAATATTAATTTTTACTTTGTTGGAAAACCTATACTTTGATGTTCAAACATGAGACCCCTGCATCTTACAGGCTTTCTATTGTGTTGTATATTGTTTCATAAAATGTTTGTGGTCATAAAGGCTTTTTAGTGTATTTACATTGGTCATAACTGCACTTGCATAATCATTGTACCTGTACCTATGATAGAACATAAAAGGGAACCTAATCTAAGTAATGGCAGGTAAAGCCAAAAAGTGTTAAAAACACCATATGATCCAGTATAAAAATAGCTAATGCAATGTGTAACCACCTTCTGTCTTCAGAGTGCTTTTCACTTTCTTGCATTAAAATTGGTTCCTTTTGGCCATGTTTGAGGTAAATACAAAAAACAGACTGTTTGCAAATTTGGTCTTATAACTCTGAATTATTAGGCTGTTTTTGTGCAATTAAAGCAACAGTCTTGTATATAAATAGCCAAAGGGACATTAAGGAGTATTTTGCCTGTCTGTTTCTAAAGCATTTTTTTTTGGTGTTGATGCAGAACTTTGTGTGTAGCTTGAGGGATGTGGTTTCCTTCTATTTTCAGCCAAAAAGATGTTACGTTCCTTTTAGTCCTTATCACCTTAACCTTGATTCATATTTGGTTAGTGTACTAACAGAAGGCCTATCATGCTAAGCTACTGTTTACATAAAAAACAACATTTTCAACACTTGAGGAAAATGTTTTGGTTAACCACATTTCTGGACTTTCACTCATCCCTAGTAATCCTCCTAAGAGATGCTATCACTTGTGTTCAAATGAATGCTATCTGTAAAGAATACCAGTAAAGCTCCAAATGCAAAGTATCACTATACAATATTTGTTATGTAAAACATCTACTCCCAGAATGAATGAATGAATTAATTAATTAATTAATATTTGAATTAAGTTCCCACATAGTTAAACAGTAGAAATACATTCAAATTGTTAAGATAAAAATGTGTTAAGGTTAATGCCAGAGGTCATAGAACTGTTGACGAAAGTGTTGATGAAAGTGTGGACTAAAGAATGGGAATGGGGTACTGGGAGTTTCAGACTTCAGTCTGGTAGCAAGGTACCAGAAGGATTAGGCAAAAGGTGAAGTCATTGTCAGAACAGGCAGTGTATCCAAAGTACAACCTATATGTGGTGAAAAATATGCATAAAATGTTATGTTTATGTATCTTTGATTATATTTATTAAAATAAAGGAAGACATAACAATAAATTATTAAATCAACTGTGTGGATATGGGCTATTATCCACAAAAGTCAAAAATGCTCTAGTTACAAGCCAAATAATTGGGTAATTGAGGATATTACATTTCAAAAACCATTAGATGCTTATAGAGTTGCCAAAGCGCACACCACAATATTGTTACATTCATTTAAATCACAGCCACTTGCAAAGTCCATTCCGTGAACTGAATTGGCAGTATTAAGTACTAATAAATGCTGAATACACAATCTCTCATTCTAGTATGATGTACCAAGTACATCCTAAAACTGGATCAATCATTGACTAATGTAGATACCCATTACCAAATATGCTCCTCAAACCCAAAATGTGCTGTTGTGGACAGTAATTTATACCCTCTCTCCCAGCTCCCTGGTGGTTTTAATAATTTATTTCCACACTATTTCCATGTATTTCTGAATTGCCTGACTATCTTATTGCTGGGGGTGGAAGGTACTGGGAAAAAAATCAGACAGGTTGCAAATCAGCTTAATATAGTAAGAGGCTGGAAACAGCCAAGGCAATGTAATATCAGTAAACATCAGTAATGAGACATAGGGACTAGCATTTACAGGGGCTGGTGGATTTTGGATGGGCAAGCTGCTGATTTTTATTTTGTCATTGAAATTTTGTTCATGTATTGTATGAAGTGATCACTGATACCTTGCACTATCAGACCTTGTATATATTCTGTATCATTGCAAAAGAAGTACAATAAGCAGAGAAAGAATGTGTAAGAGACTTTCTGCAAGGACAATTGTTAGATTAGAGGAGAAGTAAATATCTTACCCTACGTACATTGCCCATCCATTGTTTCAAGCCAACAGCACAATAGTTTGGCCCATGGCATGGAATAATGCATGGGCATTTCATGATTCGTATGCAGATACATGTGAGATTTGACATACTGTATGGCAAAGTATCTTTCCACTTGTCACTTCTTAGAATACGACTGCTGCATCCCACAGCTTAAAATAATGTATGCTGATTCTATTCCCTGTTTGTACGCTTTAATTCTTTCATCATTTTAAAAGATTGGTTCAGCTCCACCTGAATGAATTTTATTTATGGAAACAAATGTTGTCTTTTTCTGCACTTGTAAATCTTAAAGTCTTCGTTTATATCACATTATGGGATCAGAATATTAAACATCTTTGCCTGATCTACATATCTTGATCTTCCCATCATATGTTTCGCGTTCAACAATAAAAATGACGATAAATATGCCATGGAAATGCACAACAGTAAAGCCAGATCATCAAAAGTATGTGCAGTGTAAAGAAAATTAATTGCTATATTTAAAGAAAAATCTAAATTTCAACTCCCCCTCCTACAACACCCCGCCCCCCCTTAGTACTGCGTGAATAGAATATAATGTGCAGTGTCCAAGCTGGATGATGTATTCCCCAGAGAATTTCTGCCACTAAGTAAATATATTGCATTCCCTGTACACACTTGGCTTCTATTCAATTTCAGTCTTTTCAGAAATGCAAACTAGTATCCAATGTAGCCAGTATCCATCATGTAGAAAGAAGTGCCAAAAACAGATATAAAACTGTTATCCAGTCATTATTAGTGGGTATTTTGGCACAGATCTAGTTTGTTGCCTTTTAATGTATCCACGCTATGTAAACTGTTTCCAATGGCAGAATCATCTCCATTGTAAAGTGGGTGTGATGTGACGTAAGTTTTAGCATGATTAGCAAACATTAAACGGAAGTTCACAAATGAAAATCCTAAATTTATTATTAGTGAATTCT
This sequence comes from Xenopus tropicalis, assembly GCF_000004195.4. Taxonomy (NCBI): domain Eukaryota; kingdom Metazoa; phylum Chordata; class Amphibia; order Anura; family Pipidae; genus Xenopus; species Xenopus tropicalis. The sequence goes on from NC_030684.2 coordinate 84,301,084, forward strand.
ATGTTAATTAAAACATATTTCAAATATATCGGAAGAATTATGGGCACGGATTTTTGCTGTGCGTCATTTTTGCACCCATTTCGCATAACAATTCACTAATGGCAAAACACAGAAATTTGCTGCTTATCCATGCCTGCCGAAATATTTAGCTCATCACTACATATAATTTGTGTGTGTGTTTTTAATAATGTAGCTGCTCCACAGACTCAGAATGTAAACATCATCAGACAAACTATTTAGGGTTTTCTTTTTACTAATGCTGAAATCCTAAACACATGTTTAACATGTGTGATCAGTGACCTGGCCCTCTGCTGGCAGATTACCATGCCTTTAATTTGCCCATAAATGATGGAACATAAAACACAAGCTTTATCTGTCTGTACTAAAAATGTACTCATGTTTTATGTCTAACAGTATTTCACTGAACTTTTAATATTTCAAAACCTTTTATTCTATTCCAAATACATTTTATGTTCCAAGCTAATTTTCAGTCGGTACCTACATACTTGACCTCACCAAAGCTGACTGTTTACAAGTCGTGCTGCCATCCTGTATAATGGCCACCCTGGGGAATATTGTCGTTGGCACTGAGACCTAATTGCATGTTTTCAATAACAAATTCAGAAGCTGGCGAGAAGCTACCATTAATCAGCCTTAAACCCAAATGGAATAAAAGAGTGACTTTTCCATAGGGAGGAAAGCAAACTGCCCATACAGGGCACTCAGTGGGGTAAGCAGCAATCACATCAAATTTAAGCAATTTTTCAGTTAATGTGTACTTTCTTAGTGCGGTAGAAAAGCTTTATTGCTGCACAAATGATTGAATTGAAGGTTTCATCAGCCTGAAATTTCCAGTCTTACTTCTTTCTTGCTAAAAGACATCTCCTAACAAATATATGCTTGGCCAAGCTGCACAGGAATTAACCAAAAGGAAAACTGAGGCAAAACAAATGTTTCCAACTAAAATGATAAATTGTCTCAAGGTTTGATAGGATTCCATCCAGCTTCATACATTTCTCCTGATATAATTTAAAACATGTTCCCCTGGAAAGAAAGATATATATCTTGTTTTAAAATATGCTCTGGGTTACATTAAAGAAAAATGAGCACAATGAGTAGAATCAGCACTTACGATCCAAAACACTCTTTCACTTACAACCAAGGTTTCCATTTAAAGGGAAATAATATACTTTATTATTTTTTATGCTTCCATGCAGTATGATGTACAGTTATTTCATGTATAGTAGTGCCAGGACAAGGCCCTACCTCCCCAACTGTAGCACCTAAAAAAAGCATTTACAACATATCATATGCAGTAATGACCACAGAAAGTGTCAGACTAAGGGGCACATTTACTAACCCACGAACGTGCCGAATGCGTCCGATTGCGTTTTTTTCGTAATGATCGGTATTTTGTGATTTTTTCAGAAAATTGTCGCGACTTTTTCGTTACCAATACGATTTGCGCGAAAAAACGCGAGTTTTTCGTAGCCATTCCGAAAGTTGCGCAAAATCGCGATTTTTTCATAGCGTTAAAACTTGCGTGAAACGTCGCGCCTTTTAAGTTAACACTACGAAAAAAGGCGCGAAAGTTTTCGCGCAAGTTTTAACGCTACGAAAAAGGCGCGACTTTTCGCGCAAGTTTTAACGCTACGAAAAAAATCGCCAGATTTTGCGCAACTTTCGGAATGGCTACGAAAAACTCGCGTTTTTTCGCACAAATCGTATTGGTAACGAAAAAGTCGCGATAATTTCCGAAAAGTCGTAAAGTCGCCGAAAAAATCGCAAAAAATACGAAAAAGTCGCAAAATGTTCGTTTTCAAATCTGAATTTTTCCAATTCGGATTCGAATTCGTGTCCCTAAGTATAGGTTCTAGGCATCACTCAAAAAGTCATATGTAAAATGTGTCAGATACAGTTATGTCTATTGTATATGAACACTGAAATGGTACATAATGTGGATATTTATACAGAATACAGAAATCATGTAGCTGTTGTTCCTGGAGGCTGCACTCCACGCTAAAGTTTTTTTTTTTTAAAGCATATTTAGCTATAATTCTACACAAGAGGGTTCATTTACACTCAGAAGGATGCAATCACTTGAGCACTACTGGTCTCAGAGGAGGGGACAGATGAGGGCCATTCCCTTTGTTTAATTTGAAGAGTGCCAAGGGATAAAAGTCACAATTGATCCTAATACTTAGGGGCTGATTTACTAATCCACAAATCCGAATGAGAAAAATTCAGATTGGAAAAAGAACAGTTTGCGACTTTTTTCGTATTTTTTGCGATTTTTTCGTCGCCGTTACGACTTTTTCGTAGCCATTACGACTTGCGCAAATTGACGCGACTTTTTATAGCCATTATGACTTTCGTGAATTGTCGCGACTTTTTCATAGCCATTATGACTTTCGTGAATTGTCGATGACTTTTTCATAGCCATTATGACTTTCGCGAATTGTCGCGACTTTTTCGTATTGAGCGCTCGAAAAATTTGCAACAATTCGCGAAAAAGTCGCAAAATACCGATCATTACGAAAAAAACGCATTCGGACGCTTTTCGGATGTTCGTGGATTAGTAAATGTGCCCCTTAATGTCCACTAATTTGTACCTGTCAGAACTGTCCTGTTGTCTTTATACCTCATTTTGCATGTAAGCAAAGGCTGATGCACTGAAGAAGTCTCCTTTAGTGCACCAGCACTTGCTTCTCTGATCATACATAAAATGCAGTTGGGCTTTTTTGCTACCTTACAGCACTTTAACCTCACTAAACCATATGCTTTGGGAACTTTTCTACACTACTTCTACAAATCAACTCAACACTTGTACTTTTCACATGTTCTTGGGTACAAAAACAAAATATCAAAAATATGAAATTCAAGCATCTTCTGAAAATGTTGAATATTGACATATATATGAACTATGTGAATGATGTCTTACAATGGTCTGCGTTATGTGGCCACCAGGAAGTGCTCACCAGTGGCTGTCGATTTTCTTATACTTAATTTTTAGGACTTTATGTTTATAGCAAAACTGTTTGTCTCATACAACCAAACATTCTTCAGGCTACAAATCTATGGTTACAGATGAGTGAAGTTTTTTAAACAACACAGTCTCACAGCAAATAAATCTGTGTGTGAGTTTCACCATGAGGTCTGGTATGCTGGGAAAAAAAAACAAGACAAAAAAATGCAGACATTATTATCATCTGTCCTCTTACCTTTCACATCAATCTAGGGCAGGGGTCTCAAACTCGCGGCCCACGGGCCATTTGCGGCCCTCGGTACAGTATTTTGTGGCCCGCACCAACGCCTTCTCAAAAGCAATGAATGGATCGCGATTTTTATTGCGATTCAAGGGATAATGCAAGGCACGGCGGGCGGGAGCTGCTGATTGCGGAAATGACGTTATGCCATCATAACAGTTATTATGGGAAGATGTTCTGTGTGCACAATTGCATTATCCCTTGAAAGCCAATTTTTTGTGAAATCCCTTATGCGGCCCAGCCTCATCCTGACTTTGCCTCCTGCGGCCCCCAGGTAAATTGAGTTTGAGCCCCCTGATCTAGGGGATCAGTGCCTTTCTCAGCCCATCCTCTGTCTATCTATGTTTGGAAAAATGCAACATGGGAGCCTTTTTTTTTATAAAGGACAATTTTAGCACAGTGTAAACAAGTTTTTCTAACAAGGTAGTGCAAAGTACAGTATATGCTATTGCAGAGCTAAAAATGCAATAAGCACAATGTAATTTCGCCATCTCATTAACATTTCAGCAAACTTTTCTGCAGTTTTATTTAAAAAAGCATGTGCAGGGCTCCTATAAAACTGCAACAAGCAAAGTAAGTTCTTAAGGGCAAGTGTTTTATCTGCAAGCTCATCTCTTTATTCCTTAATGGTAGTAAGAAAACATGTCCCCTATTCCCAGTATGATCAAAAAGTGTTTATTAAGACACTTGAACCTTTTTTCCCAATTACCACGCCAATAAAAACGTTTGAACTGCTGAATTTTACCTGCATTAATAAATTATGTGTGTTGCATAAACGTCATAATGTGAGCGACAGTGACATAAATGTTATTCTTGCCTGTGAAACTTTGCAGGGAGTGCGTTAAAAAAAGCAACATCCTTTGATATTTTTTTATTTTCATTTGACAGCTTTATTCATCTTCAAAGTCCTGAATATGTTATACTAAAGAATGAGGTTGAACTGCAAGCTGGTGATAAACTGCACAGCTAACACACAGCTAACTTCAAATCACAGCAAATTAAACTTTATAAAAGCATCAGTGGTTTATTAAGAATTTCATATTCAGCATGATGTATATTTATCTTGCAAGCTTTTATATCCTTTCATTAAAACTGATTTAATGTATTGGTTTAAAATTCAAAAGCACCCTTAAAAACGAGACAGTGTCAAAATAACAATGATCATTATTGTGGTGATTTATGCCAAATTACAGCCTAATGGCTGGGGATCTTCGAAGAAGGTTAGGGAGCAATGTACATGTCAGCTTAAATAAAATCAGGATGACAGAGTGATGGTCAGTGCTGCAAGATTATAGTGTTATGAATATGTATTGTTGGAATGCTCATTCTCTATGACATGGGCGAGACGTTTCCTGGCAGTCAGCGCACTAAGTTTTGTAAAACAATTAAGATCAGGAAGCAGAGAGGCACCCTGTTGGTGCACACTGTCTTCAGGGCAAAAGGTCTTTGATTATTCTTTTAAAAACTTACACCCGAACTTCCTTTGGTACACTCCTGGTTCTGACACATGTAGACTTTTAAAGGTTCTCATTTCCTGACATGCAAAGACATTCTTCTTTTAGATAAGAATAGGCCGCATGTTGTAGACCTTGAACTCTGCCAAACGCTGACAATGACAGGATTAAAATTACATCAGTTTTAAGTATGTTTTCTTGGCTCTGCTAGTACTCACACGTGCTCTTTATTTTTATAGCTTTACCATTACAGTATAAATGTCAGGCAGTCTAGTCCTCTTTACTCTGGTGGGACTACAGATATTAAATTAGAGATACATTTACACAATGCATGGGGGGGGGGTCCTCCAATTTTTTTTTTATTAGTGAGCCACATATATATATGTAAAGAAAGTTGGGGAGCAACACAAGAATGAATAATGTACCTGGGGTTACCAAATAAGAGCTGTGATTGGTTATTTAGTAGCTTCTATGTGGACTGGCTGCCTAGAGGAGGTTCTGTTTGTTAGTACACATGGTTTTATGGAACCAAAACTTCCCATTAAGCCAGAAATAAAAAAAAAAAAATACAAAAAAACAGGCAGTTTCATGGAGGCCACTGGGAAGAACATGTTGCTCCCAAGCTACTGGTTGGGGACCACTGCAATAAAAAGACAGAGACACAGGATTGCAGGCAGGCAGACAGACTAATAGGTGATAGATTGCAAGTTAGATATTAGATGTTAAAAAGCCTTGAGAAACATCTACATCTAAGTATGAAATATGCCTACAGTTGCATTTAACTATAAGGGAGAGGTCCTATCCCCATTGATAATAATGTTTGCTCAGGTCCTAGGTGAAATGTAAAGTAAGAATTGTGTGTGTATATATGAAATAAAGTTTCAAACATAAAAGGTGCTGTGTTGAGTAAATGACTGACTGCTTATAAAATTTACCGAAATGTCTGTTTTGCCACAGCTGCTATATGCAGCACCTGGCTGGAGTCTGAAGCTAATGCAAGGATCTGAGCCTTTATGGAAAACTATATTTTTATTTTACTACCCTATCAAAGGGCATGAGCAGAAGGAAAAAAAAGGTGTGAAGAGCTGCTTGCACAAAACACTTGTACAGTGAAAAAAGAAATGAATCTGGGATCAGTTCTGCTAATCCGCATAAAAAGGGAAAAAGATGACAACATTTGCCAAATGGGTTGGCATGAAATAATTCATTTTTAGTTTCCAACTAAAAGAAACACATGTTGACCATGAATAAACTACTCTGCAGCCTCAATTTTTCATTCCCCTGTATTTATCATGTGTTGATGCCACCTGCACAGCTGTACACCATGGCATGAAAAGTTTGACAGGTGCCGGACACAGTAGTTTGAAAAATAGTTGGCACTTAGTTCTACTAAAAGCTTCTTTTTGCCAAGCTGAATGCAAATAAACTGCATGTATCAGATTTTTCCCTGCAAAGAAAGAAGGCTGACAAACCATTTTAATCTGGAAAAAAAACATAAAAAGCCTTTAATCTTATCCTGTGTGAATATTTTATCTGGATGCTTTGTAAAACTAATTTAATTTTAGCCATGACCATAAAAAAATAAGAAAAATGAATGTTTAAAAAAAGATATGGGAATTTTTTTTATTTGTGATTTTTATTCTTATAACAGGAATTCAAATAACAATAATTCTGCAATAATTCTCAAATATTGACTACATATCTAACTAACTTCAAGTTCTGTGCGACTGCCACTGCTCATCAGTGCAAATACCTAATTAAAGTTTTGTGATTAGATATTTTTTTAAGAGCCATAATAACTATTAATCACATAATTACTGACATAAACCCACCAAATTAGTAATATTTTGCTATAATTGATATAAGAAAAAATCTAATTCGTATATAGAGAAGGTTACTATTATCTGTAGGGGTGAGTACTACTGTTTCATTCTTGTTCACATCTTTATTTTAGCCTCTTTTAACTTATGCCCACTCCTGCAAAAAAAGCAAAAAACAGCTATTTTTGGGAAAACTTCTCTTCTGCACTGCTCTGTACTGTTTTTTTTAGCCAAATGAAACAATATCTATTCATTTGGTTCATGGGTCAGCAAGTTGAATAACTGTAAAATCAACCACGATATAGCCACCTTGAAATAGCAAAATCTTCCTAATGGATTTTACTCATTAGGTTTATGTGATGAACAGAACAGATTTGCATTCATAATATTGACTTGTGCCAAGGTTGTACATTCATATACATTTGCTGTTCTGCCTGTTTGTATCCTTTCACTGTGTAGATGGTTGGTGTTGCTTTTATTACAATATATATGTTATGGAGCACTGAGAGGTGCAGAACGGTTTGACCATTTTTGATCCTCCACCACACTGCAAAACATTTCTACTGCACTGCTCCATGCTACTAATTTTTTAACTTATTCCCTCTTTCTTGTTTATTTATGTGTGTCCCTTGTCTGCCTGCTTGCCTTCCCTGTACTAATGATCTACTCCAGCACTGGGGGGTTAATCTTGCAAGGGACACACACAAATGGATCTGTATCAAACCCATAAATAAAGCACTACGCTGGGACAGCGGAAACTTTCATCAGGTACAAGGAAGCAAATAAAGCATGCAAAAAAGCTATCAGACAATCTAAAATAGAGATGGAAAGGGATATTGCAGCTAGGAGTAAAAAGAATCCAAAATTATTTTTTAATTATGTGAATAGTAAAAAAATGAAGCAAGAAGGGGTGGGAACCTTATTATCATGTGGGGGGTACGTTGGTTGATGAGAACGGGGAAAAAGCAGAAATTTTGAACTCTTATTTTTCATCTGTCTATACATCTGAGGAGCCAGATAATGAAGGCTTTTCTTTTAATATGCCCAGTGCTAGTAATTTAGCTACTGACGCATGGGTCACTCAGGAGGAAATTCAAAAGAGACTTGAACATGTAAAGGTAAACAAAGGTCCAGGACCGGATGGGATTCATCCCAGGGTATTAAATGAGCTGAGCGCTGTGATTGCCAAACCTCTTCACTTAATTTTTCAGGATTCGTTGAGGTTTGGCATGGTGCCGAGAGACTGGCGAATTGCTAATGTGGTGCCGTTATTTAAAAAGGGATCTCGTTCTCAGCCTGAAAACTATAGGCCTGTTAGTCTGACATCAGTAGTAGAAAAGCTTCTGGAAGGGGTAATAAGGGATAGGATAGTTGAATAAATTGCAGTTCACAATACTATTAGTTTGTGCCAGCATGGTTTTATGCGTAACAGATCTTGCCAGACTAATTTAGTCGCCTTTTATGAGGAGGTGAGTAGGAACCTCGATGCTGGAATGGCAGTTGATGTCATCTACTTAGATTTTGCTAAAGCGTTTGATACAGTACCTCACAGAAGGTTAATGATCAAATTGAGGAATATTGGCCTAGAACATAATATTTGTAATTGGATAGAGAACTGTCTGAAGGATAGATTACAAAGAGTGGTGGTAAATGGAACATTTTCTAATTGGACCAGTGTGGTTAGTGGAGTACCGCAGGGGTCAGTCCTTGGTCCTTTGCTTTTTAACTTGTTTATTAATGACCTGGAGGTGGGCATAGAGAGTAATGTTTCTATTTTTGCTGATGACACAAAATTGTGCAAAACTATAAGTTCCATGCAGGATGCTGCCGCTTTGCAGAGCGATTTGACAAAATTAGAAAACTGGGCAGCAAACTGGAAAATGAGGTTCAATGTTGATAAGTGCAAAGTTATGCACTTTGGTAGAAATAATATAAACGCGAACTATCTACTGAATGGTAGAGTGTTGGGGGTATCCTTAATGGAGAAGGATCTAGGGGTTTTTGTAGATCCCAAGTTGTCTAATTCCAGGCAGTGTCATTCTGTGGCTACTAAAGCAAATAAAGTGCTGTCTTGTATAAAAAAGGGCATTGACTCAAGGGATGAGAACATATTTTTGCCTCTTTATAGGTCCCTGGTAAGGCCTCACCTTGAGTATGCGGTGCAGTTTTGGGCTCCAGTCCTTAAGAAGGATATTAATGAGCTGGAGAGAGTGCAGAGATGTGCAACTAAACTGGTAAAGGGGATGGAAGATTTAAGCTATGAGGTTAGACTGTCGAGGTTGGGGTTGTTTTCTCTGGAAAAGAGGCGCTTGCGAGGGGACATGATTACTCTGTACAAGTACATTAGAGGGGATTATAGGCAGTTGGGGGATGTTATTTTTTCCCATAAAAACAATCAGCGCACCAGAGGTCACCCCTATAGATTAGAGGAACAGAGCTTCCATTTGAAGCAGCGTAGGTGGTTTTTCACGGTGAGGGCAGTGAGGCTGTGGAATGCCCTTCCTAGTGATGTGGTAATGGCAGACTCTGTTAATGCCTTTAAGAGGGGCCTGGATGAGTTTTTGAACAAGCAGAATATCCAAGGCTATTGTGATACTAATATCTACAGTTAGTATTACTGGTTGTATATATATAGTTTATGTATGTGAGTGTATAGATTGGTAAGTATAGGCTGTGTGCTGGGTTTACTCGGATGGGTTGAACTTGATGGACAATGGTCTTTTTTCAACCCTATGAAACTATGTAACTATGTAACTACCTCCATTTGCAGCTCTGTATACATGAGGGGCAGGCAGGGGTTGGCATAGATGACCCCCCCCCCCCATTACACGGTATCTAACTCATGCATCATTCAAATATTCAAGTGAAGAGTGAAAAGCTGTGCTTGACGGATTGTTAACTGGTTTATAACTTTCATAAAGAACTGTTTTTAACAAAAAGAAAAGATTTTAATGTTTGATCACAAATGTCTATCTATCTATCTATCATTTGCTTTTATTCTATCTAGTACAGCAACGCAAAGCAAGAGTTCTAGAAATAGGCATTCCCATTTAATAAAAATGTAATTTTATTTTCATAGTTTCATAGTTTAAGTTTCATATCTGTAATAATCACTGATTTCAAAATACTTTATTGGAACAGGGTGGAGACATTATTTCTGAATGTGCTATATAGCAATGTTTAAGAATGATCCCTAGAGATAAAATATTCAGAACTCCTGGAGGAGATTTGAAAATGCATGCATACATATATTCATACATAAATTACAAACGCCATATATACTGTTTCCTCAATGTGACATAAGTGGTATTTGACACAACAAATAGACTGAGCAGAAATGACCTACTGACACTGCTAAGTTAAATTTATCCATGATTTGCATTTTCCAATTTACATGATTATATAACATTTCATTGTCCAATATATGTCATGTATATTGTCTAGTTATAATATACAACAGTTGACAACTGTGTCAGCAAAAATCAAGAAAAGAAAAGGATAATTTGCTATCATGTAATTTAATGATAAAGTATGTAATACAATTCTGTCCAGTTGTTCGTTCCCAAAAAACCCAGATATGTTTGTAAAGTTTATGAGCTTCGCCAATGTTAACAAAAGCAACAATACATTCAAATGTTTAAGAATGATCCCTGGAGAAAAAATATTCAGAATTCCTAGAGGAGATTTGAAAATGCATACATACATAAATTCATTGATAATGTTACAACAAAAGTGTTAAACAAACTACATTGTTATGCAGTGAGCCCTGAATTACTAGTAGAATTGCACCACTACGGCACTCTCTGTGGGAGAAACAGGACAAACACTGAGCCAACAGATGAACTCCCACAAGTTCAAAATGCATGGCAACACCGATGCCCCAGTCGCAGACCACTTTTGCGGCAACAACCACTGCATCAAGGATCTTCAGGTCACAATATTAATGGGTAAATTCAAGACTCAACAACAGCAGAAGGAGTGAGAATCTTAACTGATGAAGAACACCTTGGAATGTGGCCTGAACAGGGACAGGGATTTTATGTCTGTTAACTAAGACATCTGTCACCTGGAAAAACACAGCTAAGGACAATTTACATCTCAAAACACACTTTCCTTAGGCTGACTTCACCTCTCAACAAGGTGCTAATTGCACTAGTATTTGCATCCGTGGCAGAGTGAAGCTAAATTGTGCATTCTAGGAGGCTTATCCATATCTGGACCAAAATATGATCTTGTATTTTCATGTCACATTTCCCATTTGTAGTTTATATATTACAGATTGATATGGACATGTGAAGTGGATAAAATCTGATCTACTTGTTATCCAAACTAGTGGACCCTTATCATATCTCTTTACTCTGTTCTTGTCTAATTCCTACATAGGCACTCATTTGTTAAGCCCACCCTATTCTGTCTTGGTGTGTGTAAATGTCTTCTATTAGATTTTCATTTAATGTAACATCTTTAAGCCTGAAGAAGAGATTTAATACTAACCTCTTGAAAGCTTGCAATTTTTACTTACTCAGTTAGCCAATAAAATGTATCACCTAACCCTACATGTGTTAGTAGAACAGTAGCCCATAGTGGTCATTTTGAGCACATTATTTTCTTTAATGATTTCCTTTTTCTCTTTAATAATAAAACAGCACTTTGTACTTGATACTAACTAAGCTGCATGCATCAGTATTGGTGGCAACACAATCCAAATGGGTTTATTTAATGTGTATATCTTTTTTAGTTGCCTTAAGGTATAGTGATCCTAATTACAGAAACAAGTCTTAAGCATTCTGGAAAATAGGGTTCAAAACCTGTATGTGGAAAATACAATGTTGTGTCTGTGGGAAAAACATTGTTAGCATGGAAGGCTCTGTGATCATCAAGAATTCCTACCTTGCTCTTTCACTATTCCACCAAGACTGCATTCTTTGTTCTTTTTGTTGTTTCTCTTATTTTGTAATTATTTTCAACTTTTTCCTCATTTTTTTCCTTTCATTCCCTATATTTTTCTTCTCTAGAATCTTCTTAGTCTTCACCTAAATGAGAAGTAGACTCCCATGTTATAAGTTATTTTTACATGGCCCTTTCTTGCTACTCTAATATTACCACACAGCATAAAACTGCAAAATGTTGATATAAATGGTATACACTTTGGGTGGAAAATGATTTTCTTGCAATGTAACCCAAAACTACTCATAAATGTTTCATGACAATCATGTTCCTCTGTATTTTGCAGCTACTTAAAACAATTGTTTTGCATACTTAGATAGATAACAGCTCAGCTAGCCTAATTTCATAACAAAATAAACATCCAGTAAATGGAAATTTTGCTAAGTTATTTTGAGCTAGTTTGAGCTTTAGAACAAAGAAAAAACAAGTCTCCAAGCCTTTTATATAATGTGGTAAATGTCAATGACTTCTCTGTTTACTAAAAAAGATAATTGTCTGCTTCTCATTTGCATCTTCTTGCAAAGATAAATTCACAAGTAAAGTTCAAAACAAACATTTATCAATATACATTTTGCAAAACTGATATTTGAATTATAACAGTCATTTGTGTACCAGTTATTTCTGCATATTTGGTCAAATACCAGATCATAGAGACGCCATAATGAAATTACATTTTCAAGCCATTTTTATTGCTATACATAGAGAGAAATGCGTGGGTATAAGAATCTCAGTTTGCTTGACTGTGAGTAGAAACAGCCAAGAGTTCTCTCTTGTGCTATGTACAAGTTGCATACTGTTTGATATGAGTTGGCAACAAAGTTGAACAATCTCCAGCTTTCTGTTTGCAAATGTAGATAAAAAGTGAATAAATCAAGAAAAATGATCATTATTTATAACCTCTCGGGACACTCGGAATGTGAACAGCTTATTAAAAACAGAGCTAGACTTTAGTACTACATTCTGCCATAATACCTAAACATATATTTGTAAGGAAAAAAAAGCATTTTACTAACACAAATCTAAAAATAATCTACCTTTTCTGTGTAAGTATGCATCGGCCCACCAATAATGCAGTAGGGTGTTACTTGAAATGTATATATTTGCAAAGTTTAACCTTTGGCCCTAGATCATCTAATACCTCAGATGAAAGTTAATTTTATTCTGCATTCTGTCCCCTAGGCGTCTTTACTTCCATGTAATCTCCTAACTAAGCCTGTGGGTATAATGTTACACAGTTTAATTTAATTTTCCCAAGTGCAAAATCATACATTGTATAAAAGCCACTCTAAGAATGCTTTTAAATACATAACGTTGCTCGTTTTACCTAAGTTTGCCTTGGTACTCTGAAAATATACAGGAACAAAATGATTTATAAATGTAGGTTGCTGCTAGAAAGAGCACAAAACCAGAACACTTTATTTTGTGAGAAGTGAGTTTTCAAATTGACTCTAAAAATCTGACAGAATTATGCCTGTTCACTTCTTAGAGCATTACAATCATTATACAGGGATAAATATAACCACTATCCCATTGTTTGCATTTACATTTTTTTAATCAAGTATTTCATATTTTGTTTAAAATATTCTAAATTGTTTACATTTTTTGCATTTTTTATTACATTTCTTCTGTTTCAAGATAGATAGCGATGAGCTATTTTCTTTGGCAGGCATGGATTCGAAGTGAATTTCTACATTTCAGCATTGGCAAATTGTTTTGCAGAATGTCCAAGAGAATTCGGCACGAAAAATATTTGTCGCACAGCAAAAAAAAGTTGCGGTTGTATGTAAATGGGCGTGGCCGTCTCTAAATGGGCGCGACCATGCCAAAATAGGCACGGGCGCATCAGAAAAGACCCGGGCGATAAAAAAGACATGAGCGACCAAAAAGTCGCCCGACAAAATCACTTCGTGGATTTTCCGCCGTTTCGCAAACTTTTTTGTCCTTTTGCAAATGTTATGGTAAAGCGAAATGGGACAAATTTACGCATTTCACCATTGGTGGATTTGTTTCACGAAATGGGCACACAAATTCACCACGGAAATATTCAATGCGCAACAAAAAAATGCTGTGCACAAAAATGTATTACCCCGCGTTATTTTTTTGCCATGTGCAACATTTTTTTTAAAAAATTCAAATTGCACACTATTTCCATTACTGATGCTGCATGCCATAACAGTTTTTGCACACAATTTCAAGACAAAAAGTTGCTGCAAATTGCACATGATTTAGCAAAGCAGAATTTGTGCCAGCATTGTTAAATTATGTGTAAGTTGTGGCGTTTACTGTTTGGAGGGTAAAATGGTACATTGTGGGTAAAACACATGGCAATTGTCTTCTAAATTTTGCCAAAAGAAGTAACAACAAACATAGACCATATCTAGATCTTCACACAGGATCACAAAAATGTCATTTGAGTTGAACCCATGGATCATTTATTAAACCTGAAAAGAGAAAAGTGGCCATAGAATTGTGCAGATTATACCAGTTTGTAGATAAGATAGCTGGTCTATATATTACAAGGATAAAAATTTCTTTTTTTGGAGGGATTATATCCTCTTCGTATAGAAACATTTGAGGTTCATTTGAAATGCCCCAGTGAATTACCACATGGCAAATTGGACCATATAAAATAGGATGTTTTAAAGGAGAAGGAAAGGGTTTTACTCATCTTTTAGTATGTAATAGAGGGCCCCTGCATGTGCCTGAACACTGAAATAATTTCTTATAAAAATGCTCCTTTGACCAGTACAGTCCTCCCGAAGTAAACAGAATTTCTCCTGTGTCTGCGCCGCCATGTTTTTAACACTGACGTTTGCAAGATGGTGCCTGCAAACTAAAAGCGCATGCGCTTAATTTATTCCTCCCGATCCGCTCCACTCGCCTCCCCGCTTGCCTCTCCCCCCCAGCACCTGTCAGCCTGCTCCTCTTGTCACCACCCCCGCTGCTCCACTCTGCTCCTCTCCCCTCCCCGCTCGCCTCTCCCCCTCCCAGAACCTGCGTCCTCTTGTCCCCGCTCCTCTCCTCGCTTGCCTCTCCGCCCCCAGCACCTGCCGACTGCGTCCTCTTGTAATGGCCCCAGCTGCTGCTGCATCCGCTTCTAATAGCTAATAGCTTCTAATAACCAGACGTTAGGGGGAACGCGCCTAGTCTGATAAGTCACCAAGTCTGATAAGGAGCGATGCATTATGGGAATCTTCTCTACCCAGCTCAGTGTTTTTTTTCTCCTGTTTGGGTTCTGATCATCTGAACTGGAGAAATATGGGGAGACTTAAGGGCACTATTGAGACAACTGAAGGTATGCCTGCATTTTGAGATTAACTCTTTATTAGCCTTTCCTTCTCCTTTAATGTTCAGGTAGTATATTTATGCCCAGACCATGCACAAAAGTTTCAGCTAAAAATAAGAAATCTGGGTCAGTACAAAAATAAGCATGCATTAAGTCTCTTTGGCTTTATTCATTGGGTTAGACAAGCTCTTTTGGATATAGATACAATAATCTGTTTCACTATGTTTGTGGGCTGAAAATAGGCATAGTTAATGAGTGTTTTGAAATGAAAGTTAATACAATGTAATAGGTCCTGCACTTTACATTAAGAACTTGGGGAATAAACTTGTGTTCAGCTCTTAATGAGATTCAGGTAGGTATCCGAATTTAATTAGGGAACCCAGTTGTCCTTGTGTAGAATTCCTGTGGCTACTTCTGCATGTCATCATTCATCGATTCATGAAAGGTTTCTAATAGTGTTTTTGCAGTCCAACTGAGAAGCACAGTAGTATCCTGAGGCCAAAATACTGTACAATTTAAAAAAAAACATATAATAACCATTTCCCTTTAATTATGTGTATAGCTTCATTTCTGTAAAACACCACTTATATCATCATACCTTTGTGTATAGGAACAGCTGAACAATAAGAAAACACAGTCCACCAAGTTTATTTATAGGGCTTTCATGAATATCCAATAATAAAGTACAAGAAGAAATACAAATGATTGTGCACAATTAAACTGCAGAACTGTTCTTAATAATATAATCTTAAGTATCTTAAAAAACAGATCCCCCCATATTTAATACACTTAAAAAAAAACATCTCTCTCAATTCTCAGATTTTCCCTCTGACTTCAATAGAGTTTTCACAAGATAAAACATGAGAAAGTTTTTTAAAGACTCCTTGTAACGGAGATGAATACCACCTGGAATGGGGTGTCATCTTTCAAATTGGAGGAGGGCTCAGCACATCTCTAACTAACAGTTGGGTGTGTCATTAAATATGAACAAACAGTATTCTGAAGTGGATAGAATGTTTGCGCATGTCTATTTGGACCTTGTACCTAAATCAGGACAGATCAGCCAGACATTTCAGATGTCAGGCAGCTCAAATTTAATACGATTCTGTCCAAATGGCCTGACCTAGATGCTCAAAAGTACAAACATTTAGGTAATTCTAAATTAAAGGGAAACTATAACCCTGAACATTGCATGTCTCTATAAAAAAAACTTGCATAAAACAGCTCATATGTAAAGCTCTGTTGCATATAAATAAAAGCTTTTTTATGAAAAGTATACTTTGGTATTGGAGTCTCCCATTAGATAATCCCATAAAGAAACACTGCAATTTTAAGAATTTAAAGTCTGCCCTCTGGCTTGTATGATTCACTGTGCTCTCACACTAACCAAAGGCAGACATACATGCTAGGTTATATAGACTATGGACAGAGCTCAGTCTTTTATTGCCACAATTTTTCCTGTTACAGTTAGAGCTGCAGGCAATAGAAGGCGATATCACAAAATGGGACTCTTATGGAAAGTACTCCAGTGCATTGTTTTATAGTAGAGGGGTCACAGGTTAGCTGAATTAAGGTTTGCTTGTCCTTTAATATCTTCTCACTTTTCAAATAACCATAGACACTCATACTGGTAATAGCTTCTTTGTCTTTAATGTAAAATAAAAGACAACTGACATAGTACAATCATGCTAATTCAAAACTTCATTTTCTGTGAGCATAGGGATTGTCTTCTTAGCTTTTGAACATACATAATAAAGGTTAAAATCCTGATAGGCAGCAACAGGTATTTCGTGACCTTGCAGAACGAGTCACTAAGATTTCTCAGCAGGTCTTTTTGAATATGATGAAAAGAAAAACATTTTTCATATTTTATTTTTTGTTTCATCTACATACAAGAGAAACTGTGAGTTGAATTGTTCAGTTTCACAGAGGATTTTGGACTACATTTTGCTAGTTAACTCTGTATCCTAAAATTTAAACTACAGGGCAAGCTTCAATAAAGTGTAATACAATGAAACTCTTCTTTTATGACTATTCTTTTCTGTGCAGTCAATTTTTAGAACACAAAATTCACTGTATTTTATTCCACCTCTCATTCTGCTATGATACTATTTAATAGTAGTAGGTACCAATTAGCCCAGTTCAAACACTATCATATAACGGTTCCTCTTTAACTGATATCTTCAAAGGAAAATATATATTGCCAATACACACACAACATTTTACTGGATATCTGACAAAGTAGAGTAAAAGAATGTGCAAAGGTTTGATGTCAGTATTTTAATGGCATTCTGTTTCTTCATAGCCATTTTATCATTCTTTTGCTTATGATTTAGTAATGGAAACAATGGAAATAAAATGGAAATAATTTAAAAATAGAGATTTTGTGTTTATATGATACCTTATATTTGTTATTCATATATATATTCAGATCATACCTTTTGTTTAATAATATGTGAGATTATGGTACAGTACCTAGTTTAAGACATTTATTGCTTGGGAATGTCCAAATATGATGCTTACATTTTCTTTAAGTTGTAATCCGCCATTTTGGGCATCAAACTGAGAAAGTCTGCACGACACGATTTGTTGCCTGCGGTTGAATCTGGGCTACCATGGGTGACTAATCTGCCAAAAATACCACCCCCTTTGCTAACATAAGAGTCACTGCAAGTAGAGATGTAGCGAACTGTTCGCCGGCAAACTAATTCGCGCGAACATCGGGTGTTCGCAAGTCCGCAAATTCGCGAACTTTTGGTGATGTTCGCCATTTTGGGTTTGCCGCGTTTTTTTTTGCGCCACGTTTTTTTGCCTCGGTTTTTTCCGCCGCGTTTTTTCGTTTCGGTTTTTCGCCTTTGCGTATACATAGGAATAGCTTGCGGGGTTTTTTTGGCGTTATTTTTTTGCGGTTTTTTTTTTGCGGTTTTTTTACAAAGTATTTTTCAGAGAAATTTTTGCCCTTGATCCCCCTCCTGTATGCCACTGTCCAGGTCGTGGCACCCTTTAAACAACTTTAAAATCAGTTTTCTGGCCAGAAATGGCTTTTCTAGGTTTCAAAGTTCGCCTTCTCATTGAAGTCTATGGGGTTCGCAAAGTTCGCGAATATTAGCGAGTTTTGGCGAAAGTCCGCGAACGGGTTCGCGAACATTTTTGCCGATGTTCGCTACATCCCTAACTGCAAGTAAATGACATTACTTGAAGCGATTTGCCTTAACCATGGGAATATGCCTTCCTTTGCAATTTCCCATGATTAAAGGAACAGTAACACCAAAAAATGAAAGAGCTTTAAAGTAATAAAAATATAATGCACTGTTGCCCTGCACTGGTAAAACTGGTGTGTTTGCTACAGTAACACTACTATAATTTATATAATAAGCTGCTGTGTAGCCACGGGGGCAGCCATTCAAGCTGGAAAAAAGGAGAAAAGGCACAGGTTACAAAGTAGATAACAGATAAGTTCTGTAGAAAACAATAGTGTTTTATCTGTTATCTGCTATGTGCCTGTGCCTTTTCTCCTTTGAATGGCTGCCTCCATGGCTACACAGCAGCTTATTTATATAAATTATAGTAGACTTTCTGAAGTAAACACACAACTTTTACCAGTGCAGGGCAGCAGCACATTATATTTTAGTTACTTTTATACACTTTCATTTTTTGGTGTTACTGTTCCTTTAAGTTGAAGCGCGTTTATTTGCAGCACTTCTAATGTTAGTAAAGGGGATGACATTTTCGGGAGATTTGTTGCTGGCAGTAGTGCAGATTTAATCACAGGTGGCAAATCTATGTCATAGTAATGGGCAAATCTGTGCTGTTTTGCTTTGCTGAAATTTTGTAAAAGGCATTGAAGTCAACAGGTGTTTTTTCACAGTAAATTTTTCCAACCCCCTCACAATACATTGGCGTCTATAGGCGTATTTTTGTGGCCAAACCTGGTAAAAAATTTCAGCCATCATCCTCAATATGATAATTGTGTGTAAAAGTTATCTTTGGTTCCCTTGTAAAAGTTGTTGTTTAGAAAAGCCATGAATCAACGTGCACTTGCAAGGTTTCCTATACTTTCCTTCCTTGACACAAATATTTGCATATTCCTTACTCTAAGCAGAAATAAATTGGTGTGTGTATGTGTCTATTCGATTGTCAAACTGTTTTTATTCCTTGATCCTTGCTGTCAGGAAGATAAATTTGCTTCTATTTTTTGTCTCATTCCTATATGCATAAGACATACTATCTATCAGGAAGTGCACAAGAAAGTTTAAATACATAAGGCTTATGCATCAATGCAATAAAATATCCTGTGTACATTTGTGTAATTTTTTTTTAGTTCAACATTATTTTTAGACATACCTTTTACATGAAGAGATGAACTATTTTCAATCTCATCTCATACGATTTAACTCCTACCTAACCTTTCCATAATCAAAAAATGGCTTGGATTATGTTTGCTTTATTATATTAGGCTGTTTTTTGTCATTTAACTACACCTCCTTTGTCAGAATAGTCAAATGCATAAACACAAAAAAAAAGAAAGGAGTTGAATCCTCAAAACCCAAAGGCACATCAGCTGTGATTATGAATTCCTAAGGAATTAGGGCTCCAAATAATCATCTCTGGGACTGCAGAGTTACTCCCTTTGGCTTTTATCTATGTAATTTTTTATTTAGGTCAAACATTACAGTACCTCAGAGTGTGTTAGAGGATGGAGTGCACATAGTAATATCTATAGCATCTGTTTCCGATTACAAGGTCCTATTTGTACTGTGAAACAGCTAAATAGCTGGTTTTAACAGAATAAATAAGACTTCAAATTAAACTCATCTGGAGTCGTTTTTTAAACACACTAATGTAAGCATATTGTGACATCAGATTCCACCTTTACAACAAATGGCAAATATAAAATAAGGAAAATGGTTTGTTACAGCACCAAGTCTGCTGGACATTTGACAAATAAAGTTTTGGTAGACAAATTACATTTGAGACTGATTCATAGTATGCAATTTAGAAAAGGGTAAAGAATTAAAATGACAGTCACAGAAACAGTGTGTAATGATAACCTTTCCCTAGATGGATTGCAATATTAATGTAATCATTTTAATAAGCCTTTAATAAAGCCATTGTCAGTGAGACACAAAGAGAATGTACAACATCTAAAATTGCATGAAAGTGGAGGTCATTACTTACGTGTGCTCTTTATATTCCCCAACGTATTGTTAAATATATTTTCAGCGATTAAAGAAGCAATGAAAAGCAACAGTCACATAATATTTATTTTCACTATCAAATATAAAGTAGGTGAAGCCTTAATGAAAAGACTGGAAATATTCACACAACTAATGATGTTCTGTCTCCTACTAGTGTTGCTTGAATGAGGCAGAACAATATACATTGCAAGATTTACACCATCTGAAAACTAATATTGTGTGAAACAGATTCAAATTTGTGAATTAAAGTATTGGACAGAACAGTGGTTTATTGGGTAGCTCTTATGACTGTGGTCCTCACTTTGCTTCAGGGTGTGGCGCCATCTGTGTGGGATTTCTATGGGTACTCCGGTTCCTCCCACACTACATAAACATAGAGGTTAATTGGCTTCTGACTAAATTGACCATAATGTTTGTGGGTGTGACAGGAATCTTAGATTGTAAGCTCCACTGGGGCAGGTACTGATATAAGTATTGTAATCTTTGTAAGAATCTGTGGAAACTTGTTGGCGCTATATAAGTACCAGGAAATAAATAAATCTGTGTCAGTATACTTTTTGCTTTATGCGTTTGTATTACAATGACAATGAGGATATGTGAAAATTAATAAAAATAATAAAACAAAGTGCAACAAACTCAATGCCACAAATATTTTGGACTTTAGTAATAGAAATATCCCATTGATATCCCATTGGAATATAAATGCACAGGTCTGCTTGGACTTCACTACATTGTAACTTTTTGGGCTCTGTGCTTTGCTGCACTGCTATAATCATTATAGCACTGATTTATACTTAAGAATAAGGGAACCAAACAGGCACTGTCACAGATTTTTGAGCATATTACTTCTCTTGGATACTTTCCAAATTATACAGAAGTCTTTCACCCCAGTGTCAACTAAAGATCTAAAGGGGGTAAAGTATGAAACAAATATATCTTTGTAAAAGCTGCTAAACACCAATGGGTTTTTCAAACACAGCTACAATATCTTTTACCCAATATTGCATGCTACTCACTCACTAGAAACCAACAGGGAAGGACTGTGGTTAATCAGCTGTTGGAGAGACTGAAAATCAATTTTGAGAGCCCTGGCACAGATACAGACATTTTGGGTGCAAAAACTCCAGAAGCTCCTGGCCATCAGTTATATTTCCTAATTTTAACAAAAGGCAAAAAGTATACTCATCACAAACCTTTTTAATGAACCTATGTAGAAAAGGGGTATACTGCTCCTTTAAATTTTCTATATAACTTTATCAATACTGGTTGGATTAAGTCTATTCTCTACTGATCTTTATTTTCTGAACCATAGACTCCAGAGTTCGATCCACAAGTCCATTCGTTAGTATAAAAGTTTTGCATACATAAACCTTTAAAACCAGTCTCCTGAGGCACAGTCTCTAATAAAAAAGATAACTGTGCAGTGACTTGTTTTGCTTAGATGCTAGCACAAGAGAAAGCTTTTCAGATCTCAGAGGCAGTAGTCATTTACCCCTATCATTGGAGAGGCATAAGCATAGAGAAAGAATGCAGAGAAAGCAGGTCTTTGTGTTTATTTTATTGTGATTTTCTGTAAAGAGAGATGAGTGAAGCTATTCAGCAAAAACTTAAATTCACCAACATTTTCAAAGATCCAAAAGCTCTTTTTTAAGAGTTCATTTAAAGTGTATGCTGTGCAAGGCAAAAGTACATAGAAAAAGCAGTACTTCACTTCCGATTAAGACTAGCACATCTGGCTTAAACTTATGAAAACTGACTCTGTTACCCAAGAAAACAGATGTTTTGTACCTGAAACAGCTGCTATGTAATATTCATTAATAAGAATGTTGTTTCATTTAGGAGTAATTATTTCCAAAGCGCAAATACAACCAAAGTGCCTGTAGACTTGAAATGATCAGTAGTCATGAGGTAATCTGTCCTCATTTTTTCATGGCAAAACCTGGAGAAAAATGTTGCTCACCACTGATGATTAGTGATGAGTGAATATTTTTGCCAGTCATGGATTTTTTACTCGCCAAAAAAACGGTCGCGTTTGCGTCAAAATAGGTGTGGTCACATCAAGTTTGGCTCAGCTGCATCAAATTGGGTACAGTTGCGTCAAAATGGGCACAGTTGTTCAAATAAAACACTTATGATCAGGCTAATAAGTAACATTGAATTACCAATCAACTGTACTTTTTCACTCAAATAACAAATAATACACTGTACTTAAGACTTATCTGTGTTGCACCATGAGTAGTGTGTTCTGTCTAAACTAACATATCTGTGCTTGTGACACGCTCTGTGTTGCCTAGAGTATGCAAATACAAGCTCGGTACTTAAATAAAGAAACCTCTAGGGTTCAGAGAAAGTTGACAACTGTGAATCAACAAGTGGGATCATTTATATGCACTGCCTCAAAAAAGAAAACAGAATTGTGGTCATAAAACTCCCATGACGTATACCAATTATGGTTTTAGCAAGACACAATTGTTAAAACCAGAAGGATTATTGTAATGATGTCAAGAGCACATTGAATGGCTTGCTGATAAAGCCCCACATCTATCAACAGCAATGCTATCAGATTAGGGAATCTCAATTATAATTGCGTAGTGGCATCCTCTGAAACATAGCCAACAGATGATACAGATACAAATGAACACAGCATCCATCAACAAGTGAATCCTCATTACCTATTATTGGGAACATAGCTTGGTAGCACCGATGGCCTTTTTCCACACTGATTCAGCATTGCCTTTGCAAGCATAATGTCACAGGAAAAGTAAAACTGATTTGGCATTCATCTTTCAGTGCAAAAAAAAAAAAAAACTAAAGTAAAGTGAAAACTGCACAAAAGATCAAGCTGCAGACTTCCAGGAGTTTCCTTCTATTGTTTGTCTCATGAAATACTAAATGGTTCATTTGAGTTTATGCAGCTATGCTCTTGGTCATCCACCCCATGCATCTGAAACCTGTTTCTCTCCAGCTATTACTGATTTAGTCATTTAATTAAGCATGGACACTTCCTAGAAAAAGCTGCTCCAGCCACGCTGTCTGTCCAAGCCTCGCTCCCATGTGCATCTTGAAATGCCAGTTCTTCAAGAACAATTCATATTAAGAAGTAAAAATTAAACCGCATCTCCAAATATCTCTTCATCCTTTATTTTGACTATTAAAAGGTATACAAAGGTCAGGTACACATTGACTGACACGTTCTGGACCTTCATGGACCTTACTTATAGGCAAGTCATTTAATTAACTTGAATGGAACACACACATGAAACAAATACCTTTCACTCTAAATTGGTGATTCTCAGGGCAGTCTTACTAAAGAATGCCCATGGGGAGTGTCAATATATATAGGACATGACAACATTCTGTGCATTAAGCTACCAAGAAATGCCCTTAAGCAAAACAGGGATTGTTTGTCCATATATTGCAATATACTTAAATACAAGCTGGCCAACTTCGACAAAGTAATCCCTGGTCTGGCCAGTCCAACATTCACTTTTATCTGATTCATTAAGAATTCTACTGCTTCATTATACATTTTACAATATGGACAAACAATCCCTGTTTTGCTTAAAGGAGAAGGCATTTCTTGGTAGCTTAATGCACAGAATGTCATCATGTCCTATATATATTGATAATGGGAGAGTGCAGAGGATCTCTTGTTTCTGTCTATATGAATTTTGTGGTCACAACCTTATTGCACCCCTGCCAAAGGGCTAAACAAGCGTTTCTCATCAGATTTTGTGGGACAGATTTAATCTGATCCCCCATGCAAAAGCACACAACACCATGCAACAGCACAAGATTTTGTAGGATCCTACAAAATCTGATGCACGCGACTACATGTGTTTTGTCGATCCAATACCATCTGTGAAAAAAGCTTGTGGAGTTTAGCCCAAATGGTTACAAATTTAGTGGTGAGCACAATTTTCCATTTTTTGCTATAGTATCACAGTGGGAGGGGCTTCCTGTGGTTTGGAGCCAGTGATATGAGCATGAAGTGTAGGGCATGACAGGGGTCAGGCCTTGAGCCAAAGTGATGGAAGGGGCATGAGTTATGAAGGAAAGTTGTGCCCCAGGAGTGACAAGGGGACCCTCACTCTTGCTTATAATTGTTTTCAATGGCTATTGGAAGTAACAAGGAAGTGATTGGTCAAATCTTGAATGCAGGGTTTACATTGGCCTTATACTTTAGTGATGTTGATATGGAAAGGGGCCTGTCAATTTGACATTACTCCTGTCAAGTAGTTGATGATACATTGAGCTGCTGTCCAGTGTCATCGTTTTGATAGCTTGTCTTTAATGCTACTGGACAGTGGAAATTCACACACCTGAAATTCCACTACAAAGTATCAAAGGTTCCATTAAATCTAGTTCTGTGTAAATCTACAGAGATATGTGGTGATGGTTGGGTAGACTCACAAAATACTCCCTTAAAAACTGATATGTTGCTGGAGAGCTGACTTTGCATAGAAACACTTTACAAATATGAACTAATAACTCTTCAGCAGTGTGTTTTATAAGTATGTGTTTTCAAACAGATTGGGTTACCAGATGTGTCTTCTAAAACTGGACTATAAAATACACATGCTGCACACCTAATACGTTAAGAGTTATTAACGTATCAACAGATTAGCCAACAATACACTGAAATGCCTAACATCAAGAGTTGTTTCTAACTCATGGTGTTTCCAATTCATGGGAAGATATAATAAGCTTGATTTAATAGTGTGAGGTTGAACCCTACACCTGAAGACCTATAACAAATCACCTATGTGATCTAATAATGCCAGCTGCAGAAAGAAATATATCTAAGTTCTCATGCAGGTCATGGCCAGGCATTAAATATTTGTCTTCCAGACAGCCTTCCCTAGGAACTCAATATGTATGGGCAGCAGAAATGAGCCATATTATCATTGCAGCTGGAGTCTGTAGGATACTAAGAGTTGTATGCCATGTCTATAATAAATGTTTATGCTTTTTTAATAAATGTGACAGTACCTTATGATTGGTTGCTATAGGTTACTAGACCTACTGCAAACTTTAAAACCTTTATTGCATTACCTAGTTTGCATGCTCTTTCACACAGATACCTTTGGGTCAGAGAGGTGCTATAAGCACTCTAGGCCATATAGCTTGTATACCCATACACCATATAAATGACCATACACTTTACATGCAGCTGCAGTTCCTGCATACTAGCTGATAAAATATACTTTTCAAACTTTTTATTATACCTGTGATTTTAGTATTGCTTTTTTTTTTAGCATTAGGCAAATGCCACACAAATGCCAAACCAACTGGCTGAAATCTGCCCAATATATTTACGTATGTTTGTATAACTTTATTTAGAGTTACTGGGATATGCAGAGCTGTACAGTTTTAAAATGCAGATAAATATGCATAGGGAGGTTGAGCATTATAATAAATACATAAGCAAAATAAGAAACAAATAAGTATAAATATATTGAGATTAGGGTGCAGATTTATCAAAGAGTGAAATTAGACCTCACCACTAGTGATGGGCGAAATGTTTAGCCAGGCATGGATTTGCGGCGAATTTCCGCGTTTGGCGGATTGTTTCGTGAAACGGATGAAAAAATTTGCAGTGGAAAAATTCGCCGCACGTCCAAAAATTGTCTCCGGGGTCAAAAAAGAATAGTCGTGGGCGACAAAAGAATAGCCGCGCGATGAAATAATAGCCGTGGGCGACGAAACATTAGCCGTGCGACAAAATAATAGCCGCGGGCGACAATTTTTTTTGGCGCATGACATTTTTGCCGTCTCGCAAATTTTTCGGCGTTTCGCGGATCTTTTGAAAGATTCGCAAATTTTTCGGCGAAGCGAAACGGCACAGATTCGCTTATCACTACTCACCACAAAAAACTCCCCCCCTTATATTCATTTCTGTATGATTTTTAGGGACATATTTAACAATAGTTGAAAGTTAGAGTTCAGCATTTGATAAAAATTCTATAGGAATGAATGAAGTGGGGAATTTTAGTGTTGTGAGTAGTGATGAGGGAAATTTTTCTCCAGGCATGGATTCACGGCAAATTTCTGCATTTAGCCATTGGCATATTTTTTTGGGAAATGGATAGAAAAATTCCCTGTGCAACAAAAAAAAATGATGTGCATCAAAAAATTTGTCATGCATCATTTGTTTTATGTCATGTCATTTGTTTTGCAAATGTTTTTCCGCCAAAGCAAAACGGTTGCTCATCACTAGTTGTGAGCTCTAATTTCACAAATAAATAAATCTGCCCCTAAGTGCCATGCGGAAAGAAACACAGTAGGAAGGATGCACCTGTCTTGTAGAGCTACAGTGGATGGATAACAGAACATTATAAAATACAGTACCATTCATAAAAAGGAGGCCAAAAGTGCACAAACGTATGGACCCTGGCCCTTAAGTTCCAAGACTGGGTAGTTAATGCTCTAGTGCTCCCAAAGGTAGGATTTGAGTTTCTTTTTGAAAGGGTTGAGAGAGTTTTCCCTGGGAGTCAGAAATAAAATTCCAGAGGTAAGGAGCAGTGAGATAGATAGGTTAAAGACAAGCATTGGCGGTGGGTTTGAATGGTGTGAACAGATGGCTGGGTCTGAGAGGAGAAGAGAGGATGGGCAGGAATGTAAATGAAGGCAGGTATAGAACTGTAGTAAGCAGGAATGAAAGCTTTAAATGTTAGCAGAAGGATTTTGTATCTGCTATTTTGTATCTATTGCTTTACAGGTAGCCACGATAGAGATTTTACATGGGGCTGAACAGGTTCCCTCTCAGGATAGAGCAGGGGGATTCTAGCAGCAGGGTAGTGTCTATGCTAGTAGCATGGTAGTATGTGCAGTGACAGGCATACTCCCAACCCGCAGGACACAATGCAAACCCTAGCCCCAATTCCAAATACAATTTTTGTAGATTAACCTTTGCTTGCATGGGGTTCTTTCTAATATTGTTGCAAGAAAGGGTTCTAAATTGTGGAACCTTTTTCTCCAAGTGCAATTCTCAGAGGAGAAGAAGTAATTAAGCTGATTTCTTTTGCTTTTTTGCTTATGCTTGAAAAGTGCAAATCCTTTGGAGAGGATGGAAATATGGCAAACATCTTCATGCCTATAGCACTTGTAAAGTGGCAACATTTCAGCTTGTTAAGTATCCCCAATATCCAATGTGACTCCTGTCACTCATATGAATGGAAATCACCTGTCATAGCTTATTTGGCCAAAACAAAAAGCATACAAGAGCATCAACAGGAGGCTTATATTTATACCAATGACAGGATGCAAAGGGGCGGTCTTGTGTGTTTCTCTGCTATGCTTTATTGAAAACCAAGTGCTTAGGTACCATGGATTTTTGCACATATACAGTATCTGCTCTATAACCATCCCATGCAACTCCTGGTAGCAGCATGCCTTTAGAAATGATCAGGAGTCATCACTACACAAGTAGGCATAGCACACAGACAGAGTGGGGTTATGCACCTTCTTGACATAAGCTCAATTGAATAGGGTAGATATTTCCTCACTGTCTTGCCCCTGCCTTGTATCATGGATTCTAAAAGGGGCAGGGGGGCTAACTAGCAGCTAAAGGGTGTATCTGGGACAAGTTGTGTGAATTGGGAGCCTGGTCTCCAGTGTTAATGTTGATGATTTGTATTAAACTGGAAGATAATTTTTTTTTATTTAAACAAGTTTCCATGATGTCGATTTTTAGAAACATATTTCTTTTTTTACAAACCCTTTTAAGGTAAATGTTTAGAAATTAGTTTTTATAATGGGTATTTATATTGTAATTAAGCAGCCAAGAATACATTTAAACACTTCTTTCAATGTAAGCCATTATTTGGCAATGTAGTTCAAGTTAAACATTTTTGTCAAGGGTACTGCAATGCAATTAAAATGTAATTTTCTTTGAGCCAGCTCCAAAGAATTGAACAACTAAATGCTATGCCACCCATATTAGCAAAATAATAAAATCAGTGACATACTTTTTTCTTGTTCTTACTATCTTTCATTGAATAATTTATTTAGAAGTAAAATATATGAGCACCTTACCTTGTTATTGTGTACTTTTGTTCGGGATTCCAAAGCCATAACTAGTTTCAAGAATAACCATTAGATAATCTTTGTGCTTTGCCAGCCAATTTTTTTTATAGTATTAATTAGTTGTGACCAAACCTAAATCCCCAGACAGGCAGTGGGTGGCCAAGGAAAAATTTCTTGGCTGTTGCACTGCATTTCCCTGTGGAAAACCATTAAAATCCCCTCCCTAATGTGCAGTCCTCATTGATGGATTTCAGAAACAGCTTACAAAATAGCCTATGGCTCCACATGGAAAGTTCTTTTTAAGCTAAAGGTGCAGAGGAAGGGATTGGTGGAGCTTCCAGATCATTAAAATTAATCGTCCTTAACCTTTTGATGTGATGTATCAGTTTAAAGTAATAACAGAGAAAATATGCATTTAAGCCAACTTTCTGCATTTTTGCTTTTTGATGTATTTTACTAAATAAAGTAATATTGACAAACCCAATTGTATGGCCACCAAAATAAATTTATGTTAGCTTAGTTTATGTTGGCTATAAGGTCTTATTGTTATAGAGAAATAAGGCCAGCAAGTTTAAATAGAACACTCAGGGAAATTTGTATTATTTCCATGTATTTATAAAGTGCCAACAAATTCCAAAGTGCAGTACAATAAATGGGTATATACAGTAAAGGACAAGGAAAGGGTATGAAAGAGTTAATGTATGTATGTATGTATGTATGTATATCTTTATTTATAAAGTGCTACTTATGTACGCAGCACTGTACAGTAGAATATAATAATACAAACAGGGGATTATTATGATAATAATAGATAAATACAAAGTATAACAATAAATACAACTCAATACAAGAAACAGTTGAAATAAGTTAAGAGTCAAAGATGCAAGAGGATGGAGGTCCCTGCCCTGTAGAGCTTACAATCTATATGGGAGGGTAACTTACACACAAATAGGCAAATATAAGTGCTGTAGGTCACAGTGGGTGACACTACAATATAAGTGCTGATTCCCAGATCAGGTGCTAGGTGAGTGCTCCAAAACGGAGTCTTTAAGTTTAGTTTTAAAAAGACTAGGATTCTCTCCAGAGGAAATCAGGGAGGGCATTCCAAATGTAAGGGGCAGCAAGGCAGAAAGGTTTAAGGTGGGAAACAGCGGTAGTAGTGGGGGGCGCAAACAAGCATTTGCTCTGCGAAGAACAAAGGAGTCGGCCAGGAATGTACGGAGACACAAGGGAAGAGATGTAGTGAGGAGCAGAGGAATGAAGGGCTTTGAAGGTTAAGAGAAGGAATATTTAAGATATTCTTTGTTTAATAGGAAGCCACGATAAGGACTTTAGCAGGGGAAGGGCATGAACTCTCCTGGATGAGAGGAGGAGAATTCTGGCAGCAGTATTTAATATAGACTGTAGGGGGGAAAGATGGGAGTTAGGGATGCCGGTTAGCAGCAGGTTACAGTAGTCAAGCCGGGATAGGATGAGAGCATGCATGAGCAGCCTAGCTGTTGCAGTAGAAAGAAAGGGGCGGATTTTGGCAATATTGTGTAAGAAAAAGTGACAGGTTTTGACAGTGGTGTTAATATGGTCAGAGAAGGAGAGACACAATGGGGCAGATTTATCAAAATACGAGTTTGAATCCCAAATGGGAAAAATTTGGATTGGAAACAAAAATTTCTGAAGATCGCAAATATCACGAAAATGCTTCCGAAAAAATTGCATCAGTCACAATAATATCGTATTGGCGATCCGAAAGTCCCAAAATTTTCGTACCAAACTATTGTAAACAGCGGCAAAACCGATTTTTTCACACTAAAAATATGAAAGAGTCGCGCGAGCGCCGAAAAAGTCACAGAAAATACGATTGGACCAATTGAGCGAACGCTCGGAGCGTTCGTGGATAAGTAAATGTGCCCCAATGTCTATCTAAATGTCTATCATACCTATAGTAATGCCATTGTATTAAGCCTGTTTTCAGTTCAATCCCTGCAATTTCTGCAATACCTTTCTCTATAGTAACCAAAATTCACAAAATGCATCTGGTTTTTGTATTACATAACTTCAGGAGGACGCCTAGTACTTCCAGTGCTTTCCCTTGTCAAGCCCTCCCCTTTTCAAGTATGCACCAATGACAGTGGCTTAGTATGTTTGTCATGGTGAAGAAGAAAGACGCACCGATCAGCAAGTCTTATTAGTGAGTCGATTGATGCATCTTTTACTGCAACTCCTACCCCCTGTCTCCTTAAACAATCTAATGCACAAGCTTTATATATATGCTTGTGACCAGGGGAAGGTACAAATGAGCATGCACATTTTGTTAGTGTGTGCCATGTTGGTGATGTCATTCACAAGATGGTGGCCGTGGCTAAGGGAAATGAGAGATAAGTTTAAAACTATGCTATCTATTCGAGACAGAAGCTGTATTTTTTTAAAAAAAGCAAGTGATCAGGTACACACAAAGGACCTTTATCATATAGTAAAAAATTGATTAGCAGCCTTTCCTTGTCCTTTAAACCTACAGATTTACATATAAAGCAACCAATAACCAAAATGTCCTTTGTACATTTTGAGGCCCATTTATTTACTCTTGGATTACTTTGCGAATGCAAATTTCTTTTAGATTTACTATGTATAAAAACAGCTAAAGATCCAGATCCAACAATTCACAAGTGAAGACTTGGCACAATTATGTAGAAGTCAATGGCAGATGTCCCTTCCCTTCCCTGGAGGATACTTCTTTTGCTTTGAAACTTTAGAGGTTTCGGATTTTTGACGTGAAAAGCACTGCAATAAATAATGAAAGCTCGGAGGGACTGTGGAGCAAAATTGCTGTGTATAATTCCCTCCATGCAAAAAAGGGACTTTATGGCATCAGGCTATAGAAAAGAAT
This sequence comes from Xenopus tropicalis, assembly GCF_000004195.4. Lineage (NCBI taxonomy): Eukaryota > Metazoa > Chordata > Amphibia > Anura > Pipidae > Xenopus > Xenopus tropicalis. The sequence continues at coordinate 84,331,964 of NC_030684.2, forward strand.
CTCCTCATTCCCTCCTCTTTTACTCCTGCACACCCCTTGCACATCCTCTAGGTTTTAATTCCCTGGCTGGTCCCTCTGGTATAGCAAAAGATGTTATATAGAAACGCTGTCTTTATCATATTGGTTTACTTGGGAATGTTTATTTCTCCCCATGCTTTTGTATAGTTTGTCACAGCATACAGCAGGTTGTAGTCCTTGGCCATTTAATCTCCAGTGTTATTCATTTACTTCACATGCCCACTGCGTCTGCATGGTTGCCATTTGGTTACTGAAACAGTTATTCAGCGCTTTACATTCCGTTTTTTTTTGTGCAAAGATTCGAAAAAGTAATGATTTTGGTGCGAAAAAAAAAAATCAGAGTTTTGCGACTTTTTCTGCAACTTTTTCCCCTGCAGAATTTTTCAGTTCAGACTTTTTAGTAAATGTAAGATATTCGTGGAAACAAATTTATTCGAATTTGAAGACAAAATAAAATGAGAAATGTTAGAGTTTTAATAAATCTGCCCCATTAAAGGAACAGTAACACCAAAAAATGAAAGTGTATAAAAGTAACTAAAATATAATGTGCTGCTGCCCTGCACTGGTAAAAGTTGTGTGTTTACTTCAGAAAGTCTACTATAATTTATATAAATAAGCTGCTATGTAGCCATGGAGGCAGCCATTCAAAGGAGAAAAGGCACAGGAACATAGCAGATAACAGATAAAACACTATTGTATTCTACAGAACTTATCTGTTATCTGCTATGTAACCTGTGCCTTTTCTCCTTTTTTCCAGCTTGAATGGCTGCCCCCGTGGCTACACAGCAGCTTATTATATAAATTATAGTAGTGTTACTGTAGCAAACACACCAGTTTTACCAATGCAGGGCAACAGTGCATTATATTTTTATTACTTTAAAGCTCTTTCATTTTTTGGTGTTACTGTTCCTTTAAGTGAAAATAAATAAATAACTGGATTGATTAACCGGAAAACACTCCAAACTCATTACTATTTCCAGGGGGGAAAAAAATGAGGGAGTTCGCTGAACAACTCAGATGCATTGAGTGGGTTTCTCTTAGCTCTAAAGGGCATATAACCAACACATTGTGCCTAGTCATGAGCAAAATTTTTTGCCAGGTTTGGCAGTGAAAAATTCACATAGATTCCAATGGCGCAATAAGTTTTGCAATTTCACTAATTAAAAAAGGAAATATACATTCATGACTAGTGGTGCCTATTTGGCTGACATTTTTCAATTGAGCCTCTGCTTAACAGAGACACTGGAAGGACAATGGCCACAGCTGCAAAAAACTAAATACCAACAGGTTTTAATATTATTAAAAAGAAAAGGCAAGGTACAATCAAAATGTTAGGCACCCACCAGTGATTGTTCTCATTTACCTTTTACCTCGGGTCGGTGCTCCTGTTAGGAAAAAACTGCACCAGCCTGGGGTAGCTGCAAGAAAGCATTCCTCTTCCTTCTTCTGTCTTCTGATGCTTGTGCATGCGCAGTAGGGTGAAAAGCCAAAACAAAAAAGCCGACATATTCACTTTACTGTGCATGTGCCGGCCCAGGGATTTTAAAGATAGACACGAGAAGGAAGAGGATCTCCAGGCTGGTCTAAATGATAGATTAGGTTTGTTTTTTTAGTAAATTCCATATTACAAGATGATAGGTGATAGTGATAATGGAGACACTGGTCCTTCTAAGGTTGACAGACTATAAGTAAGTAGTGCTGACTAACTTGCGCCATTTTAATTAGCATAAAAGTTCACAATACTGTAAAAAATGTTGTTAAACTGTAAAATGGGTAGAAATGGGGTGAGCTTGGCAGGGCTCCAATCCAATTGGTTCATGTGGAAGGCAAGGGGTGGATTATTATATTATTATTATTTTTTTTTTCCCCTGGCACAAAAGATTGTCTTTTTTTCCAGTGAATCAGACTGCATGTTGAAATTTGCTGCACACAGGATCTCCAAATCACCATCAGTTCTGGAGCCAAAGATGGCAACAAATGAAAACTTTAATAATAAAGTAGTGAAAAAACATCAGGGCAGTTTGTGCAGAATATAATCAACAGTATAAATTGCTGTATATATATTAGTGTTGAACTGAACTTAAATTTTGTATTATTTTCTCTGCAGAACATTAAACATAACTTTCCTTCCAACCAGTATAGACAGTTGATATCTTTGCATTTGTACCACAGATACGCAACAATAAATGTGTGAGCAATAATTCCCAGCCTACAACATGTTCTCTAGTGTACCAGGAACAAGCTGATTTACTACAAGGTTGCAAATTCTTCCCTTTTTTTATCCTCTTCTCCCACAATAAAAAGAACATTCCTCTTTGGTTTCCCCCCTCAGTTACCTCTGATCTTCAGGCCCTGTCCTGACTCCTAGCATGCATAGCTTGATGATGTGTTAAAATATCTAAGCTGTAAATTTCAGCAAGACAATATAGCAGTAAATCACACAGTAAAACTTGAATTTAGGCCAAGGTGTGTCATGCAGGTGAGAAGGTTTTGAGAAACTTGGCCAGCGCTTACTGGCTATCGCTTTTTCTCTGGCACTGAAACCAGAGTCCCATATATCAGTGGCAAATAGTTTGGAAAAGACAGATTGAAATGAAATGCAGCAAAATGAAAAGATAAAAGCCAGGGATGTTCCCGAATGCTGCAATCTCTGATAAGCAGTCAGTTCTGCATTTTGTCTTTTCTGAAGGGAAATGGAATAAAATATATATATTAAAAAGGCTAACATCCCTCTATTAATGGAGCTAAAGTTAATACACATGGGCACTTGTTTAGTTTCTAATTGTACAAATAATGGAATATTGAAGGACAAAAACCAATGCACAATGGGGCAACTCTTGCAGCTGTTGTAAAAAGGTTAAACCTCCTTCACCCAAAGGTTTCTCTTTGGCCACTCCAGTATATAGTCATATATAACTTCTCTTTGTTTTTTCCTTTCCTGTTAATGTCCATTTTCTGAACGGGCACTTTCTGTCTGTAGCTTTAATTAATTGTTTCTTATTGGTGGAATAACTTGTGACTTGTTTCCATTTTAAGGACTACACCATTTTAACAACAACTTAGTAAGTTATGCCTTCATGCCCTCAGACTTGGCTTTTTTTACCACTGAATGCATAGTGCCTGGATTTTTTAGTTCTCAGGAAGTGCTGAATGTTCGCGCTGCCAGATGAGATCACCCTCTGACATTCCTTTTGTTTTCTCTTATTGTATTTTTAAAGCTGCATGAATTGTGTTTTAAAACAAAAGTTGTAAAAATATGCCCAAGTTAATACGAAGCCATAAATGGCAAATACGTGGACTGGTATGTGATCTCTGACACCTCATTATCGACCAGCTTTTATGTATAAATTGTAGGACCAACAATAAAAAAGTAAATGTTTCTAATTCCATCTGTAGGGTCAGCCAAGTGGAATAGGCCCACATGCTCAATTTGGGTATTGTAACAAATGCAGGCAAAGACGCAGTAAATGCTCAAGTATTGGGCCATTAAAACAGCAATCTCCATAACGCAAGCCTGGCAGTCGTTCACAAAATGTCAGATATATTTGAGTGATTTAATAATACATTGGAAGGTATTTGAGATTGTGTGTGGCCACAAAGGGTTTTTTCAAAGCCTAGCAATTTGATACTGTTACTTATAACCCACTACAGCACAAAGTACCATCCTCCTAATTCCTCTTTTGCTTTTCCCACAAATCTACACTCCATAAAGGCCCCACTAATAAAAAGTTAATAATGCAGCAGGATAACTGAAAGAATTTAAAGGAGTGAATTAACTTTCATTGTTATAGAACTATTTATAACTGCTCTTCATTTTTTGGTTTTTGAATTATTAAATATTTTGTTCTGTTTGGAATTTCAGCAGCTGTATTACCCTTGTAACTAGAATGGAGTGCGTAATTCAAAGTGGAAGATACATGGGAAGGATACAAACCAGAAAGAGGCAATTGAGACAATCAAAGGAACATGAAAATCATCTAACAATTACTAAAAATATGAAACTTGTACAGAGTAATCAAGTCCAGGGCCATATTTATCATGGGACACCCCCCCAAAAAAGGCCCCCAGCCTAGGGCGGCACCAGACCTAATTACACCACTTATGTCCCCTCCCAAGTGCCTTTATTCCACAGAGAAAAACCCCAACCTTGACATTCTATCCACATAATTTAAATCTTCCATCCCCTTTACCAGTTTAGTTGCAGTCTCTGCACTCTCTCCAGCTCATTAATATCCTTCTTAAGGACTGGAGCCCAAAACTGCACTGCATAAGTGCAACACTTTATTTGCTTTAGTAGCTACAGAATGACACTGCCTGGAATTAGACAACTTGTTATCTACAAAAATCCTCAGATCCTTCTCAATTGAGGATCCCCCAACAAACTACTATTTAGTGTGTAACTCACATTTCAATTTTAAATTATTTATACCAATGTGCAATTTTGACAAATTGCTCTCTCAGCATCCTGCATGGAACTTATAGTTTTACACAATTTAGTATCGGCAAAAATGGAAACAGTACTTTCTATATCCACCTTCAGGTCATTAATAAACAAGTTAAAAAGCAAAGGACCAAGGACTGACCCCTGCAGTACTCCACTAACCACACTGGTCCAATTAGAAAATGTTTAATTCACTACCACTCTTTCAGCCAGTTCTCTATCCAAGTACAAATATTATGTTCTAGGCCATATATGTCAAACACAAGGCCCGGGGGCCAAATCCGGCCCACATGGATGTTTTATGTGGCCCTTGGTGAGTGTGTCTGACCATCCAGCCTGATCAATTTTCATTTTCCTCACATAGTAACTAAGACTAAGGGGTATATTTATCATGCTGTGTAAAAAGTGGAGTGAACCATTACCAGTAATGTTGCCCAAGGCATGCAATCAGTAATCAGTTTCAACAGTAGCAAAGCATCTATTGGCTGCTATGAGCAACATCACCGGTAATGTCTTACTCCACTTTTTATACATTGTGATAAATATACCCCTTAGTATCTTACTAAGTATATTAATAAAAAATTTGGCCCGCGACTTAGCCTGTGTTTTAGATTTTGGCCCCCTTATGTGATTGAGTTTGACACCCCAGTTCCAGGCCAATATTCCTCAATTTTATCATTACCTTTCTGTGAGGTACTGTATCAAACACTTTAGCAAGTCTAAGTAGATGGCATCCACGGCCAGAGTCAAGGTTCCTGCTCACCTCCTCATAAAAATTAAATTAGTCTGGCAAGATCTGTTACGCATAAAACCATGCTGGCACAAACTTATAGTATTGTGAGTTGCAATGCATTTAAGTATAATTTCCCGTATTACCCCTTCCAAAAACTTTCCTACCACTGATGTCAGACTAACAGGCCTAAAGTTTTCAGGCTGAGAATGGGATCCCTTTTTGAATAACGGCACCACATTAGCAATTTGCCAATCTCTTGGCTCCATGCCAGATCTCAGTGAATCCTGACAAACTAAGTGAAGAGGTTAACCAGTCACATTTCAGTTTTTTCCAACCAGTGCTTTCTAAAGCCCTAATTCTATAAGTGTTGGGACACTGTTTCCCAATGTGTTGCAGCAGCTCTTTTTTAGACAGGAATTTGTAAACATTTAGAAACTGAGGAGACACATTGCTGTCATTTTGAAAGTGAAATGTTGTCTCATTCTTCCTTAATATGTTCTTTAAGCTGTTTAACAGTCAGGGTCTACTTTGTCTTATTTTACTTTTCCTAATATTCCCAAATGTTTTCAATGGGTGACAGGTCTGGAGAGTAGGCAGGTCATTTAGCATCTGAACTCTTTTACTACAGAGCCATGCTGTTGTAATACATGCAGAATGCAGTTTGGAATTATGCAAATCCTTCCCTAAAAAACACGATGTCTTTTGAACTGTGTACTGGATGGTCTTTCTTCTCTTTACCCGGAGGACGTGGTATCAACATCACATCAGTCCATCTTAAATGAGCTTGGGCTCAGAGAACTTGGCAGTATTTCATGTTTACATATGGTTTCTTTTTTGCATGGTAGAGTTTTTACCAGTGATGAGAAAAAATTTTCACCAGGTCTCACCGCCAAAAAACGCCCACAGACTACAATGTATTGTGTGCCGAAAAAATCATCTAAAAAGAAAGTTGCTGTGTATTGGACTTTAATGTCGCCATTTCATGATTTTTTTTTTTATTTTTTCACCAAAATAGGATAGAATTACCCATTGCTTGTTTACTTTGGTTTTCAAAAGTATCTCTGAGCACACATTATGATTTCCAATACCAAATCACATACATTTTTAATGCAGTGCCACCTGAGGGCATGAAGATGATGGCCATACAATATTGGCTTGAGCCTTGTCCTTTGCATACAGAGATTACCAGATTCTCCAAATCTGTTAATAATATAGATCAGGGGTCCCCAACCTTTCTTACTTGTGAGCCACGGTAAAATGTAAAAAAACTTGGAGAACAACACAAGCACCATAAAAGTTCATGGAGGAGCCAAATAAGGGTTAAGATTGGCTATTGGGCAGCCACTATGCACACTATCAGCTTACAGGAGGCTTTATTTGGTACTAAATCCTGTTTTTATTCAATCAAAACTTGCCACCGACTCAGGAATTCAAAAATAACTACCTGATTTGGGGGCACTGAGAGCAACATCCAAGGGGTTGGTGAGCAACATGTTGCTCACGAGCCACTGGTTGATGATCACTGATGTAGATGATAAATTCTTCATATTACTTCTGAGAGACCCAGCCTCTGTAAAATGTGCTCTTTATATACCCAGTCATGTTACTGGCCTGATGGGTGACAATTAATGATTGACAATTAATGATCATTTTTTTTTAGATTTTGTTACAATATTTTTGTAAATAGGATTGTAAATCTACTAAATCTACTTTTCATAATATTGGGTTATGGATGAATCAGTTAATCTTTATCCCTTGAAAGTACAGGGCAATGGGTTAGTCCATAACCACATTTGTAGATGTGCAGAGTCAAGCTGTAGCTGCTCATTAAGAGGCAATTTTTGGGTGCTTTGGCACTATGTTTCCAATGACTGGATGTTGCTTCCAGAGCTACAATGTGACACAGCTGTCAGAATGCTAAAAATATTGCCCCATAAGCCATTGCCATAGGATTTTTATACAAATATTACTGTAGTTTTATTTTTGCCTAATATTCATCAAAATAATCATACTGTAAGATATACAAGTATAAAAAAATATGATACTGATTCCATTGCCATTATCTTTGCCACTGCCAAAGTCCCACATTCTCAGAACAAAGTGATGCCTGTGGCTTTAGTGGGGAGTTTTACATTAAATGTACAATGGTATGAAATCTTCAGATAAGCATAAAAAAGGAGCGTTCTTGAAGGGGTCTGATTGTCCCAGCTGCCTGCCTATGCTTGTCACACACATGCAGCAGGAAAAGAGATACTTGTCAGCTACATCACTCCTCTCAGAAAATAATCGGTGACCTGAATTAGAATACTATTTAAATGTAAATTGTTTTTCCATTGTAACTATTCAGGTGCCGAAGGAAAACACACTAAATATAGTGATACTGCAATATCATAAAAGAAATACATATTATAATACATATTATAATACTAGTCATTTATAATACATATTATAAAACCAATAATTTAAAGGAATTCTGCAATTGGGGCATACCATTTTAATGTAAATAGAATCCAAGTGCCTTTTCCAGCTGCAAAACCCAACTATAGCACAAACTGCTGTCCAGCTTTCATTTCTGTACACTTTATGTGTATAGGGGAAGGATCAATATTGAATTATATGTTTATGTATAAAATATATTGGAAGGGATTGGAAGTCTCCACAGTCAAACTACTCCACAACTTTAGTGGTGGAAAAAATATTCACTAAATTAATTTTGCAAGTTATAAATTTATATTCGCGAAGAGAAAATAGGTGCTATATTCACGCATAATAAACACGCACAGAGGGTATGCTCGTGCATTTGCAATCTCATTTGCAAATTTGTGTGCAAAATTCAGCATTTAAGGCTGATGCCACACCAGGCGTAGGGCTGATTTTTTTCGGCAAACGGAAAAACGCTTGCCGAAAAAATCAGCCCTACGCCTGGTGTGGCATCAGCCTAACTGCGATTTAGGGGAAAACATGCACAACCAACCATCTGTGAAAAAAATATGCCCGGTGCAAACTTTATAAATTACCCCCTGTGAGTTTTAATATAATATCCTGAATTTGTCTGAGTGCTAAGGGGAAAAATAGAACAGGCACATAGGGGCAGATTTATCAAAATTTGAGTTTAGCGCTTAATAAATAAAAACTCACACCTGTGTTTTTCATTCCTATGGGATTTCTAGATGCGTATTTATTGATGGGTGTAATTTAGAACTCATCATTTGATAAATACTCTTCTAAAACTGAGGTAAGTGTTATGTATTAAGATCTAAACGCACATTTTGATAAATCTGCCCCATGATCTCTTTTGTTAGATCATCACCAGTATACAACTTCCTTCACCCTTTGTTATGTTTTGTAAGCAGGAGTCCATTATGCACAATAATTATGTGTGCACTTGTAATCTAATTTTCTAGCTCACAGGGACCATGCATGGAGTAGCTTCACTTTCCTTGTTTGCCCTGTTTAGCTCAAGAAATAATAGCTTTTTAATGTTTGCCACCCCCCCAATCTTGTAGGCAATAATAAATAATATTTGGTACTGCTTTCACTTTGGGCTAAAAATGATCATTATTTTTAAAAATGTCCCCTTTATTGGAGCTCCACAGGAGACACAGTCCAGCAGTCAGAGGATCAAAGACGGGCTTTAGTTCTTTATCAGGTTAGCCTAGGTGCTGATTGGCTTCTATGCTACAGTGCAGTGTGTTGAGTGCTGCTGGCTTCCCTGCACAACCTGGGAAAGGAGGCAGAAGGAAGTGCAACAGATGGGCGGGGCTAGTAAGGTTTTGCAGAAATTTTCGCTAAATCAGCTAAAGTACAACTTTTCTCAACACAGTCCTTCTATATTTAGAGGGGTATAATACACTGGCACATTGTGGCTTTTCACAGAATATGTCTCCTTTAAGGCAAACAGTATGTTCAGCATACCCTAGGGGATATACTGCACCTTTAAACCCTGTTTTGTTTTTACAGACTTTTATTAATATGCCCTAGTGTCTGATGATATTTTTTCTGGTGCTGGAAGCACCAAATAAAAAAAAAAAAAACCAACTTGCTTGTTAACTATTGACAATAACTAAATGCTGTTCTGTATAAACGACTTAATAAGGAAAAATTTATCAGGACATTTCAGTGGAACAGCTGCAAGTGGTCAGAGGTGTTATAAAGAGGAACATTTGGATGTTGAAGATGTTACTGTCCTGATAAGATAGGATTTTGACAGCCAGCCAAACACTGAACATGCTGTAGTGGGTGTGAAGGAAATGAAATATTTGCTCTAGAGCTACACCATGATAGCAAACAATGATCATTTAAATGAATTGCTTAAAAAAACATATTTTTCTTTCTTGGTATGTATATACACACACACAGTCCTGAGAGGAGCACACTACATTCACAGGCAATGGCCTGGGTACTTGTAATAAAAATAGATAGAAGTTCAAAAATTATTTTTTGGGGTTTTTTTTGTTTGTTCGGCGGAAAAAAAAACATTTTTTATTAGCTGAATGTTTCGGTCACCACTTATGACCTCTCTCAAGGGAAATAAAAATAAACAATCCGTTTAGTATGCACATTTCTAATCAATTCTTTTCTGAAGTGCTGATTTTTATTATTACAAGCAGTAACAAATAGTTAAAATTAACACAAAGCTCTTTGTTTTATGAGTGACACAAAGCTCTATACCCCAATAGAACAACCAGTCAATTAAGTTCTGATGTATTGACACATTGATTATTAAACACTGACTGCCAGGAAAGTGTTAATAAAAGAGAACAAATCCTAACTGCTGGCAATCAGAGTCAGATTTTGTGAATCTGCCTGTGATGACCAAATATTTTTGGGGTGGGGGAGCCTGATTCCCACTGCTTCAAATGCAAAGGGTCTAGGTTGATCTATTAACCACACCCAAGTCAGAGAGTAACCTCAGCACTTCATGAAACCTGTAGTGTCTTGACTCTTGGTTCGTGGATCCAGACAATCTTTTTTTAGCTGGAAGTACAATCATAATTTTAAAGCACATGCAAAGTACCATAATTTGTGAGAAGAATGCATTTACTGTAAGCAAGTGTATAGCTGAATAATTAGGACAAAGATTGTGTATGTATATGTCTCTATGTATCTGTATATGGGAGTTTGAATTTGAAGATTGGAAGATGATAAGCTTACGTTTGAGTGCCAGGTTTGTAGGGTTTGTACCGTCTTCTTTAAATATGTACATTCTCTGAAACACTTTGTTCTAAAAATATCTTCAACATGATCAACATCATGACTATGACAAATGAATAACTAGTTGACTGCTTGCAAATTAGATGATTTATTGCCACATAGTAAAAATAGCAGTGCAGATTGTCCTCATAAGAAGCTAAGAAAGCCAAAAACAAACTATGAGGCTAATTCCTTGCAGGATTGGAATATTGCATGCTAAATAAATTATATAATTAACACTATATACAACAGTTTATTCATATTGGATTGGAATTTTGCATGCTGATTAAATGATAATCATAATAGTAAACACTATATACAGTGGAGTTTATTCATTTTGGCATGACAAATACTTAAAACTAAGTCATAAGTCCCTAAGTCATAAAAACAAAAGAGCACATTGAGAGGGTCTCCTCCACTAATACCAATGTGGGTGCCCTAAGATAGATAACCTTAAACACTGTAAAACTAGATTCAAACAGAGTATAAATGGGACTCTCCCAGTGATCACTATAATATAGATTTGAAGTTATAACTGCTTTTTGGATTAATGAAATGCATATTACAGGGCAGTCAATCCAGTAACCATAGACTGGCCACATGTATGCAATGAAAATTGTTGCAATCTCTTATGTTTGTCACATTATATTTAGGGTAAGCATAAGTGAAAGGCATTTAACTTCATTCTTTACTAGTGTATAAGTATTTCAGGAGTGGAAGCACATTTCTGTCTAGTTGGTGGACGTCTGGCATTGAGACAGAACCAGAGGATGGGATGAGTAACGTATCCTATATCACTGCGCACAAAAGCGTTGCCTAAAATACATTATTGGAACAACAGTGACTTTATATACTAACTCTGAAAGTGACAAACATGGGAGGTGGCAATGCTCTAGTTTTAAAATCTGTATAAGAGCTCACTTATTATACTAATTAGTCTTATACAAGCATTAACAAAATATTCCTTCCCATTGCTGTTTGCCACCATCAGCTATAGATATTATCTTCTTCTCTGCTGTGGATGTCAGTTATCTGTTAAATAATGCACTTCTAAGCAGCACAGAAAAGATGCCTATTCCAGATCTATATTACCTGTTTTAAAAACAGATTTCAAACTGGAGAAAAAAAATACATATATAAAAATCATATATATATATTATATACTTCAGCTGTGCAACATCAGGCTTACCTGTAATACGCCTAGTACAGTCTAGTAAAAATATGTACACAAGAATTATATGGTACACAGATGCTAACATGGAAACATATAAATGTATTTCCTAAAATCCATCTCAGAGATCAAATTATTTTAGCCTGCTTCCTTACTCCAATATGAGTTACTGAGTTACTTCAGCACAGTTTACTTTCCATATCAATATTTAACTCGTAGTTTCTTTGAGTTAGCAATAGGGATCCCACTGTTAAAAAAAGGAAGAAAAATGTAGCAGCTTATTTATAGGAACTACTTAAAGGAACAGTAACACCAAAAAATGAAAGTGTATAAAAGTAACTAAAATATAATGTGCTGCTGCCCTGCACTGGTAAAAGTTGTGTGTTTACTTCAGACAGTCTACTATAATTTATATAAATAAGCTGCTATGTAGCCATGGAGGCAGCCATTCAAAGGAGAAAAGGCACAGGCACATAGCAGATAACAGATAAAACTCTATTGTATTCTACAGAACTTATCTGTTATCTGCTATGTAACCTGTGCCTTTTCTCCTTTTTTCCAGCTTGAATGGCTGCCCCCGTAGCTACACAGCAGCTTATTATATAAATTATAGTAGTGTTACTGTAGCAAACACACCAGTTTTTTTGGTGTTACTGTTCCTTTAAGTGTTTCTGAAGAAAACATACCAGGGGTTCTGTAGCAAACATACCAGTTTTACCAGTGCCACGAAAAAGTACATTATAATGTAATTACTTTAAAACATTTATTTTTTGGTGTTACTGCTCCTTAAGGGTGAAGACACATGTAGCTACTTGTTATGACTACAATAATAGACAATGCTGATCATATACTGTCTCTATGTGTGATTTAGCAGAGGCAATTCTCAGTATTGTTTATGGCAGGATATTTTATGGAATTTAGTAGCCATGAAAAAGCAACTGCTACTAAATAGCTCTGTGTGTCTTCACCATTAAGGAAAGTGTCTTTTTAAGGTTTTTAAAACTGCAAGTGCACAATACAGTGCTTAAGGACTAAAATGGCCACTAAAGCAGTACCTGTTGATTTTTTTTGGGTTGTCTTCCAAAACATATCTGCAATTAATGTTAAGGTTAATTATTGCTACTCAAAAGAATGTTTCTCAGAATTGTATGTTAACTCATGTAAGCATTGGTAAACATGAGAGAAAGAAGCAAAATAAGGCAGATAATGAGGCAAGAAGGATTAATACCAGAAATAAGTTGTGGCAGATCATAGCAATAATAAGGTTAGATCATAGCAATAAAAAGGTTAGTAAAAGGTCAGTGTTCCATCATAATTAGGATTTTTAATGACCTTGGTGACACCCTGAAGAAACTGTACATAAAAGGACATAAATATGTGCCTGTTTTGCAGCACAAATTCTTCATGTAGGTTGTAAGCTTACAGCAACTCCTGGCAAACTTTTAGCCTTTTCTGGTGTAAAATGCTGCAATTTAAAAATTCAAAGATATATTATAGGATAAGGTGCACCACCTCTCATGATGGGTTAAACCAATAAGAGAATAGAGGGGAGGATATATAGGTTGTGTTGAAAGAGAGACTGTAAAGTAAATTAATTGGAAAAAGCCTGAGGAAGCTCATAACTGAGTGAAACGCGTAGCAAAATTCTAATTAATTTAACCACATTGTAGTTATCTATTACACACGATACTAACAAGGTGCACTATCTTGGATGAAGGAGAGAGGAGGTGAAGTGTCGCAGGTGGGAGCGAGTAACATCACTACTGGTGGGAGAAAGTGAACAGGTGGAGACGGTCATTAATGCGAGTGAAAGCAAGTGGGGAAGTCTAAGCGAGTGCTGCAAATAATGTGCTAAAGCTGGGTAATATTGTTCTGTTTTTTCATCCTTTATAAAATTTATGCTACACAGATATAACGACTGGGGGACGCCCTATAGTAGTCGTTGGTGTAGGCTGGAAGTAAAATCACCCTGCGGTGGTGGAAAACAATCATATAAGTAACATCAATTAATTCACAAACTTGTGCAACTATATTGGCCACTGAGACTGTGGTAATAAACTTTTTGCTATATACAGCAGCACGGACACTTATAAGAGACATTGGTCTTTATAAAAATCTTGCTTGAATATATAAAGGGAATTAACTCTGCAAATTAATTTTTTCCTCTCACCAACCCCCACCAGGGTAATTGAAGTGGAACCTGCATAGAGAACACAATACCGCTCTCCTTAAGAGGAATATCCAATTTTAGTGACTGTTTTTTTCTCCTTTTTCTTGCTATTTAAGGTTTTTGAAATAAGTTTTTTTTTTGTGTTTTTAAACAATTTAATACAGTGCATTTATGGTTTTAAATGGATGTAACTATATGTGGTTGTAAATAAGGTAGGCTGGCCAGCCAAGTTTTTAATTTGATTTTAATGTGATATATCAATACTAAATAAATTTTATATAATATAAAAATTCAACATCTATGGTGGCTATTATGGTACCGTCAGGTAATGGTGGACTCTATGAAGAAGAGACAAGGAAAATAACAGGAAGATAATCAGTCTGCACCCCTGCATAGTAAAGAAAAATAGAAATTCTATATTACAGTCCTGACAAACTTTTTAAACTCACACTTGGAATTGTTTTATTTTCAGTCTTATTATTTTGGTATTTTGTTAATTTTCAGTGTTTAAACAAAAATGCACACACACAGAAAAGAGAGGCACAGCAATGCAGTAAATATACTGTAATTATCAGGCATCACTTTATTTCTTTATTTATTTAAAATGTTAGGTGTATATTGTGAACCTTTGCCTTCATTTATTTTAAATGTTTGACAAATTATGGCACATATTACAACCAGCCTGAATTCTCTGTCAGGGTTTATTCTGGCGCTACTTCTATTAAATCCAGTGATTTTTAACACTGCTCATTTTAATGATCAGATCAGAGATGTTAGAACAAATAAAAAAGCCAACCATCAACAAAACCCATAGTAAAATAATATTGAAAAAGAAACTCCTGCCATTATTAAAGTGGGAAAGGCCAATGAGGATAACAGTTTAACACGATTACAGAATCAGATATAGTTTGCACATAATCACTTTTTATGTAATATGAGATTTTAGATAAAAATAGGATAACTGTAGCTTAATCTCAGCTATTGTATCTTCTCCAGTAGGAGTTCTCATATGGTAGGAATTATGGTTATGCAGTCCACATGTGCTATGTATATATGCAGCTTCAAGTTTCACTTAAGTGATGGAAAAGAGCCAAAAATTAAAACAAATGGTAATTCAGGTAAGTTCATATCTAAATTGCTAACACGCAGCTGTACATGTTGCTTACAATTGTAGCTTCTCTTAAAACCAGTATCTGTCCATATCATGTTAAAGAAATATCTATAAATCACCTTTATTAGTAGATGTCCAAACCTACCACTTGTATTTATTATTGCACATTTATTATTTGTGGATACATTTCCTTCTTACATTTAAGAAGACTGTTGATAACACAAATCATTCATGGTGACTATGCCATTGTATAAGAAGGCATTCAGGGAGACCTATCTGTAAAATTCTGCTAAAGCTCATAAGGACGGTTAACAAGCTAAGACTAAATCCTACAAATTACAGATAATTGTTGCCATCTCAGTAATTGTTTCCCAGCCCCCTTTTTATTATTAACAATGTTGTGCTGTACTTCTCTCTGCATAACCCAGAAGAAAACTGATTCTCAATGTAAAACTAGAAGATTCTCATACATTCTTATGTAATCCTTTTTTTCTAGCTAACTGTCCAGGGGGCATTAGGGTAAAGAAGATTATGCAAAAGAAAAGTAGTATATTACGTTGCAGTATATTATATATTTAATTAAAGTAATAGGCAATCTAATGTAATTCATACATCATAAATTTTGCCTGTTTTCTTGCATTTTGCCTTTTATCCTACACCTATAGGCCTATGATTAAAGGATCACTGTTATGTTAAAGGATTCAACGTCATGTAAAAAACATGTTTTCTTTTCAAAACGCATCAGTTAATAGAGGTTTTTCAGCAGAATCCTGCGTTGAAATTTTTTTTTTTTTTTAGCTTTGTGTGTCTTCACCCTTACTGCTGAGCTGCTAGTTGGATTGATATCACCCCCACCCCCTCCCAGCAGCCAATTAGCAGAACAATGGGAAGGGAGCAAGATAGGAGCTCACAGTAGATATCAGAATAGCACTCAATAGTAAGAAATCCAAGTCCGGCTTGGGACTACTACAGTTACATGGAAGTAGGAGAAACAATAGTTTACCTGAAAGCAGTTCTAATGTGTAGCGCTGGCTCCTTCTGAAAGCTCAGACTCAGGCACAATGCACTGAGATGGCTCCTACACACCAATATTACAACAAAAAAAAAAAAGAAATATTTGTTGGTTCAAGAATAAAAATTTAAAAGGTAGAGTGAATTATTTGCTATATAAACAGTGTAATTTAGAAATAAAAAGTACAGGTATGGGATCCCTTATCCGGAAACCCATTATCCAGAAAGAGCCGAATTACGGAAAGCCCGTCTCCCATAGACTCCATTTTAATAAAATTATTCAGAATTGTAAAACTGATTTCCTTTTTTCCTTTAATAGTAAAACAGTACCTTGTACTTGATCCCAACTAAGATATAATTAATCCTTATTGAAGGCAGAACAATCCTATTAGGTTGAATTAATGTTTTATTTATTTTTTAGTAGACTTAAGGAATGGAGATCCAAATTACGGAAAGACCCCTTATCCGGAATAGCATTGGTCCCGAGCATTCTGGATAACGGGTCCTACACCTGTATAAAATAAAAATCATGACTATAGAGATGTCTTCTTAAACAAAGAATTTTCCTTTCTGGAGTCCTAACCATATATTTTATTAATGTTTTACAGTATTCTGCACCCTTGGCTAAAGGGATCTGGGGTTGGAGCACCCAGACCGCACTTTATTTTGGTGAGTTTTTGTGAACTGTTTCCTGTATTTACACATCTTAAGAATTTTTCCACTCGGACATTGAATTCACTGCACAAGTTAGTCTGTGGCTTAGTAAATGTTGCCGAAATTGGAAAAAAAAAAATATATAAATATATATATATATATATATATATATATATATATATATATATATACCGGTTATCCAGAATGTTTGGGACCAAGGGTATTCTGAATAAGGGGTCTTTCCATAATTTGGATCTCCATAGGTCTACTAAAAATTTAATAAAACATTAATCAAACCCAATAGGACTGTTCTGCCCCCAATAAGGATTAATTATATCTTAGTTGGGATCAAGTACAAGGTACTCTTTTATTATTACAGAGAAATTGTTTTAAAAATGATTTGATTAAAATGGAGTCCATGGAAGAAAGGCTTTCCCTAATTCAAAGCTTTCTGTATAATGGGTTTCCGGATCCCATACCTGTGTGTGTATATATATATATATATATATATATATATATATATATAACGTAGATTAATATTTATAATAATATAATAATCATTATTATTATTTCAGTTCTTTGTTTAACATGACCCATGCTAAGGAGATTTTTCTTTTTCTCCATTTGAAGACATCAGCATTTATAATCCTTATCATTTCCTTATATTACCAGGTATGATATAGCTCATGTGTGATAAAGATGCAAACTTTAACCAACAAATATGATTAAAAAACAACTCCTGGTTGAGTATGTTACTGTGATATTTTTTTTTCACTAATTCAAATTTTGTTTTACTTTAACACAGAATCTATTTTGCTTGTGGCCAAGAATATAATTTAGTCCTTAAACACTTAAAACTAGGTATTTTGTTTTTTTTGTACAGATAATAAAACCAGATGGTATCTAGTCGTTTGCAGCTGTGGCCATTGTCCTGCTAGAGTCTCTATTAAGTAGAGGGTCAATTGAAAAATGTCAGCCCGATAGGCACCACATGTTGGTTAAATGCCCCTTCAGCCGGGAGAAAACCACTCAATGAATCTGGTTTGTTCAGCGCACTCCCTCATTTTTTTTTCATGGAAATTGTATTGAGTATGGAGTGTTTTCTGGTTTATGAAGTCCATTATTATTACTTTTTCACTTTTAGTGTACAAAGGACATATAAAATCAAGCTTTTGCTTTTGGATTATAAAGAGCTTATACTGTTCTCAAGAGCTAGAGTGGGAGTCTATACAATAATGCTAATAAATGAGACACAAAGGTAATGTTCTGAATGAACTGGTGAATGAATCATAAAAACATTTTATTAGCTCCAGCTCTATGACACGGAAGGTAGCCTTTCCACTTTACTATAGAACATCTTTTCTTTTAATGATAATGCTTTCTATTAAATGCATACTAATAGCTTAGTAGTGTTATTTTTCTCATTGTATTGAGTCAATGTTTAATTTCAACTGAATAGGAACACATATTAACCTATAGAACTTTATATATTTGTTGTAAAAGAGACTTTGGAAACCTTTCCATCAGCAGGTGTAGTTGAAGAAGGCAAAAGAGCTCTTGAGACTGCAAAAACAATTGTGTAAATGCAGAATTTATCAGAAATGATCTTTTCTGCATGATTTTGTGGTTAACTTGTTCAGAAATGCAATGTGTAGGGGGTACTATTCACACATATAGCCAGTCAGATTAGATGGATAATATTGGAAAAAGTGGGGGCAGAGTCAAAAAGAAACAACAAAAATCAATGTTACAAAGGGAATGCTATTGGATAGGAAGTTGGAAACAGTGTTTATGAAAGGTCTTAAGGACTAGTGGAACTTGAGTTGTTTTTTGTAAATATTTTGTCATCTCCAGGTTAAAATTAAATGATTTTTGTAGTTAAATTAAGTTTTTTATTTGTGCTACCCTGTAATTAATTGTTTTAATTGCATTTAAAGGCATTTCCATAATAATAATTTTTATACAAAAAGTTAGGAATGCACCAAACCCATCAAGCTACTGCTCATCCTTATTATACTAATCCACATGCACCGTTAAGTTATTCACTTCAAAATTATGTGTTTTGGCCCTTGATGCATTTTTTGCAAAACTACAGCAAAAGTTTAGATGAAAAAAAGTCACTGCAAAAAACATCCATTGACTGAGTAGTGATGAGCGAATCTGTCCCATTTCACTTCGCCATAAAAAATAAATAAGCTTGAGTATTAGGCTTATGCAGATCTATTGGACCATACTATATTAAACTTCAAATAACAATCTACCTGCTTTTTTAGTAGCCAGTGGGCAGCACACCATTAATATGAAATAATACCTGGGTGCCAATGCAATAGTGTCATAGACATAGTCAAAAAATAGTGACAGCACTCACAGGAATTTCGCACAAAAATGTAATAAGGTAGAAAATTTAAGTTTATTGGGTTTATTTATTTATTTATTAATTATTTTATTTTATTATAATTTATCTATTTATTAAGTTTATTAAGTTTATTTATTTATTATTACTATATAGTTACTAATACGATTTTTTCATAAGCATTTTCGTGCTATTTGCGATCTTCAGAAATTCTCATTTCCAATCCGAATTTTTCCCATTCGCGATTCAAACTCGTGTTTTGATAAATCTACCCCTTAGTGTAAATAAAAAATAAATAAAATGAAAAACACAAAGGAGGAAAGAAAAACACGCTAAATCAAGCAAGCACAGTGAGAGTAAAAAAGACGCTCAGAAGAACAGGGAAAGAAAGAGAGGAAACCGGAGTCCTATTGCTGAACTGTAACTCCTGTGTGCTGGAATCAAATTATGCCCAAAAGGCCGCCAAGTTAAAGCTGTAAGGGATCAAAAGGTAGGGTACATATAAAGCGCCTGAATAGCGCACATATGGGATTGTGTCTATATTGTCAAGAACATATTTGGTGTAAAGTCACTGGAGAAAAAAAAGGTAAGTGTAGCGGATAAGACAACTGTAGCGGAGGGGGCTGTGCTCGGAGTGAAGGCATGAATGGCATCAGAGTAACATCCATAACATTGTAGTAATACGTCAAAACATAAAGCATTTAGATGTGGCAAGCGGCTTCAAGTGGGGCACGGCTGGTCCACAAGTGTATAAACTAAAAAAAATATCCGGCATTAATTATATATAATATTAATTAAACATCTGCCCACCTTAAAACCTGAAGTTCTTCTTTGTGGACTGAGAAATGAATTATGTCACTGTAACTTTATTTAGACTACTAGAATCTTGTGGTTCTACAGCTAATAAACTGCAATCTAAGAGCTGGGAAATCAACAGATTAGTTGTTGAGCCTTTTATCCCACATGTGATATTTTTTGTGACAGTAATGCTCACTGTTTCAGTTTTGGCCCACATTTTAGCCCACTGGATCAAACAATCCTTTATAATAGATGCTTTTCTGTGTTGTAGCAAAAACAATGATAGTGAATATGTGAAGCTCAGAAAGCTGCTGGTTGTTCCTAGCATTATAGACGTTTGATAGGAACTTCTGGGATACTTGATTGAATTACATACAAACAGACACATCTTCCACAAAGCCTGGTTTTCCATTTATTGGGTTCTGCAGCTGTGCTGAACATTAAACTGCAGAAACCAAGTCCACAGGAAGAGAAACACAATTACACTTTCTCTTGCTTATTTTGTATTGCATTTTGTGTGTATTCCAAAGTCCCTTCTTTTAGACATCTGGTCCTTCTCTGGTTTGGAAATGGAAATAGCTCAATGTACTTTACAGTATATTTGTATTACTGTTTGTAAATTACTAGCATTTTCTTCTGGGCTGCAAATTAATTCCACACAGAAAGCATCTCATTTCAAGTTGACAAAATACCTAAAATGGTTTGCACGATTCAGATCCATATATATATCCAAACTTGCACAGCTTGTTTCAAAAGCTTTCTTAAGTTTGGATATATGGCTTTTAATTATTTGGCTGTATCTTTGCTATTAAACCAGCAGTTATAGATGTATAGCTGCTGTCCATTCATTATTCTCAGTCCATGTCTTGCATTGGGAAAACTGTTTGGCTGCTTTTATCACACTTACCTGGATGGTTTCTCTGCTTTGCTTTGGAGTTTATTATTTTAATTATTCATACATATATTCATATATTTGTATTCTCTGTTTCTCCTCCTCTTTTAGCCACGCCATATCTATTCTATTTTTTCTATCACCTCCCTTTTTATGCAACCTCCTGTTCACTCTTATCTTTTCTGGTTATCCCAGTTCTCTTCTCCTGATTTGTGAACTGATAATACTTTCTAGTTAAAAAGGTGGTAAAAAATCAGAAATATGATTTCTGTTTAACGTTTTAAATAAAATATAAACAAACCTATGTAGGGGAGCTGTGTATACTTGTCTCTCCTCTGTGCTGTTACTGTGTAAGGAGGAGGAGCCCCCACCCCCTGTGTGAGCTGACAGGAAGGAAGGGGGAGAAGAGGGTGCTGCTGGGAACGAGGAAGCAGACAGACAAGCAAGGTGTTGGTAGCTCACACAGTGCTCTGTATAATAAAGTAATTGGGAATCCTCCCCAGTGGCAGAAAGCGCGCTCTCTTAGGGTGCGGAAGGAAAGGGGGTCCTGTACAGGGCTCTGAAGAACAAAGCGTACTCTTCTCAGGGCACGGAAAGCCAAAGGGAGTTCTAAGACTCTGAAGCACTTGCCACATAAGTGGGGGATTCCCCTCAGCAGTTCAGAAAGTACTACCTACTGTATGTTATGTGAGTGAGGTTGCCCCTGGCTGGCAGGCTGTATCTATCTCTGCTAATTTAAAGGTATAGCGTCCTGCCAATAAATCCATCAACCTTTCCTGTGTTTGTGTGTTGTGGATCAGAGAAGTTTCCCAGGGAGGGGTACCGCAGTCCAACCTGTCCTGACCCTGGGTGGAGGCACGCCATTATCAGTGTACTTGCCCTTCCATATAGCGGAGGCTCAGGGCTCCTGTAGCGCCACACGCAAGTGAATGCGTGCTAGATCTCATGCAGTAGCAAAAGAGGGCTACATTTGGAGGCACTGCTGAGATCGAAGCAGAAATCACTGCAGATATGCCATTAATAACGCCAACCCAGGTCTATGAATGGGCCCTAAAGGAAAAGGTGAACCCAGACCATGTATTTGCCATTGATCGTGTACCACCTGAAGTTACACTGGAAATGTTAGAGAGTAACCTGTCTAAATACAGACATTTGGAGGGTGCACATCTGATAGCAGATGAGGGATCAACCATGGACGGTTATGCAGTCCTGCTTTTCAAAGTGAGTGATCCACTAAATTCAGAAGTGGGGCCATATGCTGTGTTCCCTGTGGGTGATTTATCGGTAGGGTGCCCCCTGGTGTACCCCCAGGCTGTTGTTGCCCCCTGGAAAGTTGAAGCACCCAGTCCAGATGCAGGCTACACCAGTAGAAAAAGGAGGCTGCTGCCGTCACTACCCTGCAATGTGCAGCACACAGTAAAGCAAGAACCGCTTGTAACTGAGACCAGTGAAGCTAAGGATGTCAGCATTTCAGAGCATCCCTTGACTGACGCAATAACTCAAATGACAGAGGCATTGGCTCAGGGCTTGCAGCTGAGCCACTATAAAAAGCTAAAGACATTTTCAGGCACAGAGCCGGTTCCTACAGGGGAAGAGGGGTTTGAGACATGGAAGGAGTCTGCACTACAAGCATTAGATGAGTGGGCCTGCTCAGAACAAACCAAGAGGCAGCGAATTATGGAGCATGTCCGTCCCCCTGCAGCTAGTATTGTGTTAAATTTTAAAGCCAGTCACAAAGATTACAATGCTATGGACATAATTGATATCCTCACTTCAGCATATGGGAAGCATGAGGACCCTGACCAGTTATTGGCTGACTTTAAACAGATGAGACAGAAGTCTTCTGAGGATGTATCTGCCTTCACCCTCCGTCTAGAGAATATGCTGCGGAATCTCTTGTCAAAAAAAGTGATTACAGCAGAGGAAGTAGATACACTACGTCTAAAACAATTACTAAAGGGGATGTCCCCATTCTTCCCCATGTATTCCACGTTGCAGATACTCCTGAGGGATAAAAGAGATACCGGCTTTATTGACCTGATGAAAGTGATTAAGCAAGAGGAGGCAACCCTACTCTTTGCTGGTACCTCTCGGGTACCAAAGCAGAACCCCGCTTTACCTACCTCGAAGGATATTAAGCTAACTGGAAAGGGTGTACCATCAATAACCCCAATCCGGAAAAGGTTCCCATCAGAGTGGCATAAGGGGGTACCTGCCACTACCCCTACCAGTTGTTTTGGGTGTGGCCAGGAGGGGCATTTTGTTAAAGACTGTCCTGAGAAATTTTCCCCTAATGCAGTGCAGACAATGTCATGTGGGAAGCCAAGTAGCTACCCCAACAAGGTTACAAAACCCTCTGCGACAAAGGACAGAAACATGGTGGGCCCTAAGTCCTTGGTAGACATCCTGTTAGATGGGCAGCCAGTACAAGCTTTGTTTGATACCGGATCACAGGTCACAATAATCCACTATAGTTATTACCTGCAACATCTATCCCACAAACCTTTACAGCCTGCTAGAGGTTTAGAATTGTGGGGGCTGAATCAGCAGGCCTACCCCATACATGGATTGCTACAAGTGACTATAACCATGCCGAGGTGCCATGGTACACTGCCTCTGTCCCAGGAAGTTGATGCTGTGGTCTGCCCAGATACAGGAAACCCTAACGCTGCTCCCATCATTCTGGGAACAAATGTTAGTGAGGTACGGACTACCCTAAACCCTTCAGTCACTGTGACAAAAGCCCCTAGGTATTCTGACCATGGTCCAGAGGTTGTCTGCAACACCTTCACAGTTACTTACAAGTATGGGTTGTTACGCCATGTTGCTGGGCAAACTGTTGAGATTCCTCCGGGGTCCATTAGGACTGTGAGAGCACTAACTGATGTAAAACCTGAGATGATGAAAGGCTATAGATGTGTGCTGGTTGAAAGCCCCTCCGAGGCAGTGGTCCAGAATGGGTGGAAAGTTGTCCCGGAGAAGAAAGAGTGGGGCAAGAAAATACCTCTAGTTGCTCAAGTAACTGTTCAAAATATCTCTCCATATGCTGTAGTAATCCGGCCTAAACAGGAGTTGGCGTATTGCTACCCCGTTCATGAGGTTTCTGACCTTGCTGAGGTTCAGTCCACCCCAGTATCTGCTTCTGTATCAAACTTGGCATTTGATTTTGGGGATTCCCCTGTTTCTGAGGAGTGGAAGCAGAGGCTGAGTAACGGTTTACTTGAACGCAGACAAGTCTTTTCAACAGACGAAATGGATGTAGGGTGTG
Source organism: Xenopus tropicalis (assembly GCF_000004195.4). Lineage (NCBI taxonomy): Eukaryota > Metazoa > Chordata > Amphibia > Anura > Pipidae > Xenopus > Xenopus tropicalis. The sequence continues at coordinate 84,355,777 of NC_030684.2, forward strand.
CTAAAAGTACCCAGCACACTATCCGCTTATCCGACTCCACTCCATTTAGGGAGCGGCCTAGGAGAGTCCCTCCCAAGGACCGGGAGGATCTCCAGCGCACCTTACAGGAAATGAAAAGGCGAGGAATTATTGCTGACAGTCGGAGCCCCTATGCTTCCCCTATAGTCATCGTGAGGAAAAAGGATGGCTCAATCCGGTTGTGCGTGGATTATCGTACTTTAAATAGACGCACTGTACCTGACCAGTATACTCTACCTCGAATTGAGGAGACTCTGGAAGCCCTTAATGGTAGCAAATGGTTCACTGTAATGGACTTACGCTCTGGCTATTACCAGGTACCTATGGCATCTGAGGATCAGGAAAAGACTGCATTTATATGCCCCTTGGGTTTTTACCAGTTCACAAGGATGCCCCAAGGTATTTGTGGGGCCCCAGCTACCTTTCAGAGACTTATGGAGAAGATGTTGGGGGACCTGTCACCCCGAGAGTGCCTGGTGTATCTGGATGATATCATTGTGTTTGGGACTACCCTAGAGGAGCATGAGCAGCGTCTGATGAATGTGATTGACCGATTAATAGCAGAAGGACTAAAACTGTCAATCGACAAATGTAAGTTTTGCCGCTCCTCAGTAACCTATGTAGGCCATGTGGTCTCTACAGAAGGAATAGGAACTGACCCGGCCAAGATTGAAGCGGTGGTAACCTGGCCCAAACCCCAAAATGTCACTGAGCTGAGATCATTTCTCGGGTTTTGTGGTTACTACAGGCGATTTGTAGAGGGGTATTCAAGAGTGGCCCACCCATTAAATGAATTGTTGAGGCTTTCTAATGTGCATGGTGAAGGGACAAAAAGAGATGCTAAAGCCCCTTTTGGTGATAAGTGGACTTCAGCCTGTGAAGGGGCCTTTGTTCAGTTAAAGAAAAGGCTGACAGAAGCCCCTGTATTGGCTTATGCAGATGCTCACAGACCATATGTCCTCCATGTTGATGCCAGTTATGAAGGGTTGGGAGGTGTCCTACACCAGAGGTACCCAGAAGGGCTGCGGCCAGTGGCCTATCTTAGTAGGAGTCTGGCACCCAGTGAAAAGAATTACCCTGTGCATAAACTGGAATTCCTGGCTCTTAAGTGGGCCATTGTGGACAAGTTGCATGACTTCTTATATGGAGTAGAGTTTGAAGTACGAACAGATAATAACCCTCTCACATATATTTTGACTACTGCTAAACTTGATGCCACAGGGCACCGTTGGTTAGCTGCACTGTCAAACTACTCTTTCACCCTCAAGTACAAACCAGGGCCTAGGAATATAGGAGCGGATGCTCTCTCTAGACGACCGGGTCTGCCTGCCCTGGAGGATGATGGGGAGTGGGAAGAGATACCCAGCATCGGTATGAAGGCCTACTGTGCTACAGCTGCTGTAGTGGATGACAAAGTGGCTTTTTCTGAGTTGAGGGTCGTAGATTCTGTTGGTGGAGGGCCGGAGTCTGTACCACCTATGTACTGCTGTCCCATTTCTCTAGTAGGGGGAGAATCCAAGTTAATCAGTCACAAGGACATGGTTCAAAGCCAGAAAACTGATCCTGTGATAGGCCACCTGTGGAGAGCGGTTAACAGCAGAAATCCTGCTTTGCTCAAGAAGAGTTTGCCAGGAGGGTATGAATTTTTCCAACGTGACTGGGGTAAGTTCTGTGTGGAACAAGGACTGTTATACCGGTTGATACCATATCATAATCACCCTGGGAGGCGGCAATTAGTGTTGCCCCTTAAATTCAGGAACATGGTGTTAAGGAGTCTGCATGATCACCATGGACATCTTGGAATGGAGAAGACTTACGGGCTGGTCCAAGACCGCTTTTTCTGGCCTAAAATGAGAGATGCAGTTGCAAGTTACTGCAGGAAGTGCCTAAGGTGTCTGCAAAGGAAGACACTTCCGGTCCTCGCTGCCCCCATGGGTCACCTTAAAAGTTCAGAGCCCATGGACTTGGTGTGCATGGACTTTCTTTGTATTGAGAATGATTCGAGGGGCATCGGTAATGTTCTGGTAGTCACCGATCACTATACCAGGTACGCCCAAGCTTTCCCCACCAAGGACCAAAAAGCCTCCACAGTCGCTAAAGTACTATGGGAGAAGTTTTTCATTCACTACGGGTTGCCAAGTAGATTACATTCTGATCAAGGCAGAGACTTTGAGAGCCGTCTTATTAAAGAGCTTTTGCAACTGTTACATATTGAAAAGAGCCGAACTACTCCCTATCACCCCCAGGGAGATGCCCTTCCTGAGAGATTTAACCGGACATTGTTGGACATGCTAGGTACCCTGCCAGTGGAGGATAAAAAGAGCTGGAGCAAGCATGTGGAGGCTATGGTGCATGCTTATAACAGTACTCGGCATGATAGCACTGGTTTCTCTCCATACTTCTTGATGTTTGGGAGGGAGCCAAGGTTGCCCCTTGATGTCCAGCTGGGTGTATCTACAGATGGAGTGAGTCATCGGGACCACTTTCAGTACGTTTCCCGATTGAGGGAAGGCTTGACTACTGCCTATCGTTTGGCTGAAGAGAATGTTAGCAAGTTGAATGCCAATAACAAAAGGAGGTATGATCATAAAGTCAAGTACAGAGAGTTACTTCCAGGTGACAAAGTGTTACTAAGGAATTTAGGAGTGCCTGGGAAGCATAAGCTGGCTGACCGTTGGAGAAATGAACTATTCGATGTGGTGAGCAAGCTGCCTGGGATTCCGGTGTACAAGATAAAGGGACCAGAGGGTCGAGTAAAAGCCTGGCATAGAAATCACTTACTCCCTGTATCTCAAGCAAGTGATGTTTCTACAGGTATTGACATTGAGGAAGGTCAAATGGAGGGTACTTCTGACTTCCCCAACGCCACGGAAATCCCACCTACGGTTCAACCGACCCCTATGGATGCTCAAATGCCTGAACCTGATGAGGGTGGCAATGATGTAACTCAGAGTGACTCTCTTCCTTCTGAGGACTGGCCTATTCCTGTCAGGGATAATTTGAATCCTGCATCCCCGGAGTTTGTACCAAGGTCTGAGACAAACCAGAGGTTGTTGCTGAGTGATGGAAACCCTTCTAATGAGGATTCAGCTAGAGGACTTCCCCCGAGAGAGGTGAGACGGGGTGCACGAGTTCGGCAGCCCCCACCTGTACTGACTTATGATACACTGGGAAATCCTTCTTATGTACCACATGCTGGACTTTACCATGCCTGGGTAGGGGCGGTGTCCAATCTGGTAAATATGCTGCCGGTGTTTGCACCCCCAGGACTATACTATTATTGATTCAGTTTATGAAATGTGCCTTGGTAAGTATAAGGTTGAGTATGTTGCATGCAGTTCCTTTTCAGCTAGTGGTTATGTAAATAGGCCCTGTGAGCTAAAGCAGGCCAGAAGATTTTGTATGCTTCATGTTATTGCATTACTTGGTTATGTTTTTTTTTATTGTTTGTCAGCCAGGAGGTGACAGTTTTTAAGCAGGGGGAGAATGTAGGGGAGCTGTGTATACTTGTCTCTCCTCTGTGCTGTTACTGTGTAAGGAGGAGGAGCCCCCACCCCCTGTGTGAGCTGACAGGAAGGAAGGGGGAGAAGAGGGTGCTGCTGGGAACGAGGAAGCAGACAGACAAGCAAGGTGTTGGTAGCTCACACAGTGCTCTGTATAATAAAGTAATTGGGAATCCTCCCCAGTGGCAGAAAGCGCGCTCTCTTAGGGTGCGGAAGGAAAGGGGGTCCTGTACAGGGCTCTGAAGAACAAAGCGTACTCTTCTCAGGGCACGGAAAGCCAAAGGGAGTTCTAAGACTCTGAAGCACTTGCCACATAAGTGGGGGATTCCCCTCAGCAGTTCAGAAAGTACTACCTACTGTATGTTATGTGAGTGAGGTTGCCCCTGGCTGGCAGGCTGTATCTATCTCTGCTAATTTAAAGGTATAGCGTCCTGCCAATAAATCCATCAACCTTTCCTGTGTTTGTGTGTTGTGGATCAGAGAAGTTTCCCAGGGAGGGGTACCGCAGTCCAACCTGTCCTGACCCTGGGTGGAGGCACGCCATTATCAGTGTACTTGCCCTTCCATATAGCGGAGGCTCAGGGCTCCTGTAGCGCCACACGCAAGTGAATGCGTGCTAGATCTCATGCAGTAGCAAAAGAGGGCTACACCTAAATAGGAAACAAATATCAATTCCAAGATGTATTAGTTCCTATTAAAGGACCAGTGAGAAAAGGAGACTAATTATCTATTAAGTGCCTTATCAAAATTATGTGTAGTTGAGCTGCCCTCCTCTATCTAATCCATAAAGTGCTACCTATATTATTTTTTGAGCGCCAACTCTTTAAGGGTTAATAACGTTTTAAATAAAACATTTAAATTGCTGACTAAATATAAAAGCTAGGAATTGTTAGAGATCCCATTAGTAAAGGAATATGTGTCAAAGAGAATCCCAGTGTAATGTAGAAGATGGCTTAGTATAGAGTTCAACATTGGTCCAAATTTTTAAACCTGTACACATCTGGACCCACAACCCACATTTTTACCTGCTTGGACCCACTACCCAACCTGCAATTGCCTTAGATGCACCTGGGGTTGCTACCCGCTGACCATAATTAAAAAGAAAGTGCTGTTAATTATACTGATACATTTTCAGAAATGGGTGGGGGCAAGAAAACAGGAAAAAAAAACAAGGTTTAAAGCAGTAAAACTTTGTTATATATAAGACCTGTAGGATGATCCCCAACCAGCCAACCTTCACCCATACTGGCACCCCTCCAATGAAAAATCAATTTCTTGTTCTTTAAACATATGATAATTTTCAAATGAGCAGTAACCATTGTTACCACTCCATAAATTGTTTGGCATTTATTAATAAGCACATTCCTCTTTTTGTTTTCAGGTCAACAAATGAATCACATAGAGGCCTATAAAGACCTGTTAGACATGTATTGCACCCACTATCTGATGTAGTCCTTAGCTGAATGGATAATATGCCCTTCTGAATCATCTGAAAAGCACAATCAAATAAATCTGGGCTGTTAACTTGATCTGACTCTGTAGAGGTATCAAAGGTTGGATAGAATGTTTGCACTCTACATTTTGCTAAAAAGCTAATTTTCATTGAATCAGCTTCATTAAATCATGATGAAAATAATTTACAAAGCAAAAGTGGATATATTTATAATAGTGAGCAATAGATGAACTACAAATGAAAACATGCTACTGATATGATGCAGCTTAGATATGAAACACTGGGTATACAGGACCCATTAGTTGATCCTTTGAGAACCCATTTAATAAGTATTTAAAGGTCATTAAAAGGGGTCAGACAATATTCAGTCCATTTGCATTTTAAGCAGACATCTAATAAGTATATGGGTACATTAAAATGTACAGCAAGAGAGCAGTTACCAGCATGTTACCTTCTGTTATATTACAGAGAAAGTGATTTGATTTGCCTGGTACCTGTACCAAAAAAGTTTATTAAAAAAGTTAGCTGTTTGTACCTTATTGTCATATACGTATTGAAATTGCTTTTCTCAGTACATATTGTATGGTAAATTGCTTTTTTAAGTTTTTCTTCTTTTTATTGAACATCTGAATAAGTTCATAAAGTTGTATACCATGTTGGAGAGAGACTCAATATATGAAGGGAAGCACACTGACTATCAAAGAAGATTAGTGTAGAGTAGGAGTTTTGACTGTTAAAGAAATGTCACTGCAATTACTGAATAGCATTCCACTAATTTATGAAGAAGCACAAAAGTTGAGAGCCATATAAAATTAAAGTTCATTATACCTACATATCTGATGCCACAGATTTAAAGGGAACCATAATAGTCTGTCTGCACTACTGGTACCAGTTTCTCACTTCCCTTAGGCTCAGTGACCCCCCCCCTCACCTTGTACCATTGTGAAGTGATCGTTGTGAATTCTGGCACTTGAAAGCTATAGTTTCACCCTTTGATAAATATGCCGCAAAGTCTCTGCACTGCAGAATATCTGCGCATCACCTACTAAGGAAAGCAGAGGGACTACAATTCTATCACAATCTATCACTTTCCAATGGAGTAAGGTGAGGGATGGGGTGCATTACACTGTCAGTCTAAGGGGGTTCAGGAATTTGGTTTTCTTTTAATCTGTGCAATCAGGTAAGTCTGAGATTCTTTAGACACAAGTATCAACATACTATTAAATCCACCCGCTGTGGGAACCAGGGTCGGACTGGGCCGCCGGGACACCGGGAAAAATCCCGGTGGGCCCCGGCCCTAGTGGGCCCCCGCGGCCCAGTCCGACCTTTGCCGGCGCTCCCCGCTACTGACTGTTCCTCCCCGACGCGTTCAATTTATAGGCGCTTGGGGAGGACGTCAGGCGGGGGCCCTTCGGGGGGGTTAGGGGGGCCCTTGGGGGGGGTTAGGGGACGCGGCTGGGGCACCTGCAGGGCCCCTGGGGTGGGAGCCCCGGTGGGCCCTGCACCCCCCAGTCCGACCCTGGTGGGAACCCTAAGATTCATGACCAAATTCCCCTACAAAGTATTATGCTGCTCAGACTGGACCATTTGTCACCACTGCGTCTCATATTAACATACAAAATATGACTTTTATTAAACTTGCCCCATCTGGTAACATTATAAAGGGGATGGGTGCAGTGAACATAAAAATAAGAGCAAACTGGTGTGTTTTTTGTGTATTGTACCCTTCCCCCCACTTTGAATCTCTTCATGCTCCTCTACTTGCAGTGGGGACATACGCAAATAACCCCTATTTACTTACCAGGTACAGTGTTCAAAGTGCAGTTTTGGATACAATTTGCCCTGTATTTACCACAATGCAGCATTATTCCCAGAATTCCAACTTAATTGAGGGTATGAGGGACGCATGTAGAGTCTTCAGAGTATAGGGTTGATTCACTAAACGTCTAAGTTTTATCGCATTTTTTTTGCGTTACAATTGCATGCGTTAAGTTGCATATCGCGTGCATTAATTTACGCGCAACCGCATGTGTTAATTTTACCGCATTGCCTTAATTAGTGGGCAGAAATAATACTAATGCATGATTCACAAACACTTAGACGCGCTAAATATCGCATTAGTCTGTGCGAAAAATAACACCTACTTGAGGCAGGCGGTAATTATAGAAAAGTACAGTTAATGAGCTTTTGCCAATAAAATATGGACTTAGCAGTGTTATTTATTCAAGTCTGTGTTGGCCCTAGAGTGATGCAGCCTCCAGTTTGCAGGGAAATGGTCATTTTCATAAAAGTAGTTTTACAAAAGTAATGCCATGTATGGCTAATATGGCATGCGTTTTTTCACACGTGGCGACTATTTGTGCGCAATGCGTTGATTAGTGCGCATTTCGTCAAATACCACACAAAAATAGTCTTCACGACTTAAATAACGCAAGCAGCATCGCGTCTAAATTAACGCAACTTGAATTTTTACACATTGTCAAATTTGCCCCTAAAAATCCCACCCTAAAAAACCCCATTAAATTAGGGATCCCCAGACTTTTTTACTCATGAGCCACACAAGCATGAAAAAAGTTACTTGAGGATGCCAAATAAGGACTGTGATCACACAGTATGGTTTGATTTTCTATTATGTGCGTAGAATCTCAAAGTATCAGAATTACTGCACAGCAGGTGCATGATTTGATCTAACCTCACAAAAATTTTTAAATGAAGTTAGTGGGGATTCTTACGAAGTGTGACAGATAATGCATTTAGCTCAGATTAATTAGGTTCAAGCCGTCACAAGAGACAAAGCCTTCATTGTACAAATGTTTTCCTAAGTCTTCTTAGCTATCAACTTTAGCAAAAGTGACATGAAAGCCTCTTCACAGGTACATTTGCTAAATAAGAGATCATTTATATAAAAGGTTTCATGCCAAGCATTTCTTTTTAGATTGAACAAAAACAGACTCTTTTTTAAAAAGAATGTGATGATATAGTAAAGTATGTTTTCTTTATGTGTGTGATATGGATGAAAATATTAGCATACAGCAATAGAAGAACATAAGGGATCATAACACCTGGCATACAGATGAAGTGATATGCAAAGGCTTACAATCGATCAAGGGGATAAATGAGACACAATGAAAAAAAGAATGTAGCTGTATGAAGAAGTTTGTGTTGGAGACATATTAAGTTTGTGCCTGTTAATGACGAGATAAAGATGTGTTATTTGACAAAATTAGGATTGAAAAGATGTGATGTGGTATGGTTGATGTTATTTGGGAATTTGATGACTTCTAGAGGTCAATAATTAAGTATGTAGGCTAGTTAAAAAAGGAGAATTTTAAGCACCTCACAAGGGGTTTTAGGCAAAAATGCCTCATAAGTTTGTTTTATTTTCAGAACAAAATAAAAAGTTTGGTAGCTTTTATGTGCCATTTTTTTTTATTTTAGTTGCCAAACTTTTTAAATTTTAAGAAAAGTTACCCAGGAAAACAAACCTGAACAAACTAGGTATTTCTAGCCAAAACCTCACGTGAGTTCTTTAACTCACTCTGGGTTTCCTTTATGACTGCTAAAACCAAAAGGGTAGGAGAAAATCTGATGATGTGGGGTGTGGTCCTAGGAAAGTTTTGGGATTTAAATTAGGGTTTGTTAATATGAGCTTTATAGTTAAGGGTCAAGAGTTTACCATCCAAGTATGTATATTGAGCCATTTTAGGGATTTGTAAAAAAGATGTGGCGTAGGTATTTTGATAGGGTGAGGTAGTGAGTGGCAGGCCAATAAGAAGGAGGTTGCAGCAGTTTAGGCACTAGATGATTGATGAGTGGAATAGTATTTTGGTAGCTTCCTGATTGAGCAAGGGGGTGAATTCTTGCAGTAGTTTTAACTTAAGAGATTGAATGTGAGTCATATAGGAGAGTGAATAATTAAATAGGGCAGTCAACCAGTGTACTGGAATTAATGATGGTGTTGTTTCCTATCTCCTACAGGGTAGGGTTATGGCATATACCGTAGGTGTGAGAAGGAATAAGGTAAATTCAGTTATGTCATGGAACTGAGTCGACATCTAAAATATATATATATATATATATATATATATGTATTTTATGATCAATTTATGTTGGTCTGTTGAGAAGTTTTTTTTTAGAGATTTGTAAAAATGAACAATATGACACCTGGTGAATTCAATTTCTCATAGCAAGCGATAAGGCTAGTGCATAAGAAATGAACAATCATGTCAATACACCAGTTTGTTTGGAGGGAAATGAAATTATTTCACATGGGGAACAGAACTGTTTTCATTCTGTTTAAGCTTCTCATGGGGATTCAAGAAAAATGTTTATTTTATGCAATGTAGAATATTAGTTGTGCAATCCCTTTGGAATCTATGTACTCATATCTTTATAACTATGATAAATCTATCCCCCGACAGCTAAGGGAATCTGTACATATTTCTCTTAGAAAGAAAATCAGATGAGAAATCAGAGACAAATAAAAATGAGGTGTGTGACAAATGATCAGTTAATGCAGCCAGAAGGACAATTTAACGTCACTGAATATTTTGGCATCAGAGGGGAGTTATTCCCAATGCTCATTCAACTACAAATATTATTTAAAAACATTATCTGTGTGCCACTTGTTTGCATTTTTTATAAAATCTTATATGAACACAAGAGAAAGTGCAATCTATGTGTAATAGGGATACTATCAGGACTGGGCTTTATTCCTGCGCAACTAAGGTGAGCTACCTACTTGCTCCCTCTTCGGCTTGCACCCCAACTACACACTTGCAGCCCCAACACCACACACACATGTGCCATGCAAGGGCTAGAGTACTAAGCCTAAGCACCCCATCTCTTGCTTATGATTATCCTTTATTTAGTACTCATATAGACATATTCCACAGAACTTTACAAAGATCATAGATCATTCCCTTCTGAATGAGTCTTACGGTCTAAGGTCTCTATAGCATAAACAGACATTTTGGTCAATTTAATTAGGAACCAATTACCATTTTGGGTACATTTTTAGAGTGTGGGAGAAAATAGAAGTACCTGAAGGAAATCCACACAAGCATGTAAATAATAAATCTTCTTGCATCTGTGCCGTGTCTGGAAATTGAAATTAGGATGCCAGAGAGCAATGCTACAAAGTAAGCCACCAAGCTGCCTGACAGAGGGGGTACTGAAGAAAGTAACCACATTCTTACTGTTGTACACATAGCTCATTGTGCTTTTCATGGTGGTGATGAGAAAAAGTTTGCTGTTCCAAATTCCTACTTAATTAACTTGTGTTTGCCTAGAGTGATCTCTGCAATGCCATATATCTTGGATGCAAACAGAAGAATTAAAAACAACAGTATGCATATTTTGCTGTTCCTTTAATTGATTTTGGAAAAACATCCAGGCTCTCAATTCTAAATGTAATAGGTTGCTGTAACCTGGAAATATCCATCTGACTTTCAACACAATGAAGATATTCACACTGTTGGCATAGATTTGCCCTGAACATAGCGAAAGTAGCTAAAACATTTACTGGATCCCACAAACCTCCTGTAAAGAGTCACAAGCGAAATTCTGCTTTCAGACATACATTGGATGGAAATGCCACATGACACGTTAACAGCTAAGGTTAATGGTATCTCTGAAACAGAAAAATATTATCACAATACTTTATCTGCTCATGTAAGAAATGTGACTGTTCCAGAGATTTTCTGTGGTTTGGCAAGTGACGAGAACCAGTAATAAAAACCTTATGGATCTGAGGTTACATTGTTAACAAATGCTGACGCCTATCCTTTGATGCTGAAGAATTGGCTCCAAATCAACATAAGGCCAGAATTATTTCTATTCCCTGCTTTAGTCTCTTTGGATCCAGTGTTCAGGTTTAGTAGTGAGACTAAAATTACTATTGATGTAGTTAATTATTAAGATATGGGTTATCAGAGGTAAACAAGGTTAAGCAAAAAATAGACACTGGTTGACAATGGTAAGGGTTGCACAAAATGCATTTACCTAAATCATTTTGCTTAAAGTGATCTTGTGTTACATTCCTAAACAACACAAGTACATAATGCAACATAAATCTACCACTTTTACATGCAGAGTGTGCTTTCTGCTCTGCATTGTGTGTTTTTCTTCTGTTGTACCTTCTGAGAGCTTTGACAGATAGTAGGAGGCACAAGTCAACCACACAAATCACAATCATCTTTATGGGGTCCCACAGCATGTCACTGAGCAAAAAATATCACCTTCATGGAAAAGATGGGGGTTTTATAATCACCGGACAAAATTGCACATCTGAAGTAACCCATAGCAGCCAAGTAGTGATTAGAATTTTTTAGCCAGCTGCGGGTAGAACAATTAGATAAAAACTCATTTGATTGAAAGCCATGATATCAGTAATGTGTTGAAATAAACAACATGGGATAACTAATAACAGGAGAAAGAAGGTCACGAGGACCAGAGACAGTGGGATGAATAACTTAAACTTACTTAGAATGCTTCTCTAAAAAACTCAATATTTCAAAGTTGAATGTTTATAAATGGCTCCTAAATGAACTTGTTTGCAACAGATAATATTTTAATCAGCATTAGCAGACATTAATTAAATTTACTGTGAAACTATACAACGCAATAGGGGTGGGGGGGCTTGGCATATCTAATGTTTTTGAGGTTGTTTTCAATGTTCAAGTGGCAATTACTTATCCTAGAACTAATGACTAATAATTAAGTTATGGTTAATTAATGAATGTCACAAATGTATCCAGTTATAGTAGGAATGTAAGTATCTTCCTTTTCTCTAAGAAGTCATGATTGTCAGAAAGTAAGCTTTTCTATACTACTTTAAATAAAAATGCATTAAATAAAATATTATTCTCTAATCTTGTTTTTGTATTCAAATATGACTTAAAGGAGACTTATTGAGTTAAAAACAAAATGTGCCAGTGTATTATACTTCGCTAGAAATAGAAGGAAAGTGCTTAACAAAGTCATGTTTTTAGTTATGATTATTGAAAATGTCCCCAAAAACCTACTAGTCCTACCCATCTATTCTATTTTCTGCTGCCTCCTATTCCAGGATGCGCAGGGGAGCGGGGCGGCACTCAGGCAGTGGTATTCAGCACACTGTACTGTAAAATTGCAGCAGCTAGACTGACCTGATTGGGAATTGCAGCCTCTCGTTGCTTGTGTGACAGCAGGGCTGTGACTGCCTATCTCGCTATTACTGTGTTTCTGGCAGGGACCATTAGGACACACCCACTTCTGATTTGAAACTCTTTAAAGGCTTTATTTTTACAGTTAGAAATCATTTCTAGCCCAGCGTGAAAGCAACACCACATATCCTTCATCATTTCCTACAAGGTTTTTTTTTTTAATCTTATATGTCTCCTTTAAGCATGTGTTTAGAAAATGTTTTTAAATGTATACAAAAGCAACACAAACAAGAAATATTGCATATTCATTGCACATAAGCATGTTGCATAGCCCTTTATTTTTAAACAGGAGCTCAGCTGATCCAGGTAGATATCCAAATCTTTTGAGAGACACATCTGCAGTTTTGTTCCCCCTTTGTTTGCAATATATTATTTAACTAAAGTGGACAAGAACTAATTCATTGTTACTCTTGGTAATGTTTTCTAATATTAGAGAAGTCCTGAGCCTAATAAACTGCAAGAAATGCAATTTAAAGAAGTGAAAAGTACAGTATTGAAAGTAACAACTTTGGGATCCTTTAAAGAAGTCAATAAACTTGCTTCATGCACTAAATTAATGGTTCAAATCAACCAGTCACAATAACCCTTTAAAAGTCCTTTTAGTCAAGTTGAGGGGATATACTGTATATAGATGCCTTTTATTCTAAACAATCCCCTACCCAAATATAGTATATACTATATCTCAAAAATAGTCTGCAGGGTTTGGGGGTTTAGTTTTCATTCTTTAAATACCCTACACTGTTTTGCCTATGCAGAAATAAACTTACATACCAAGGGGCTGATTTACTAAGACACGAATTCCGACCGAATTGGAAAAATTCCGATTGGAAAACGAACATTTTGCGACTTTTTCGTATTTTTTGCGATTTTTTCATCGCCTTTACGACTTTTCGGAAATTATCGCGACTTTTTCGTTACCAATACGATTTGCGCGAAAAAACGCAAGTTTTTCGTAGCCATTCCGAAAGTTGCGATTTTTTCGTCGCCTTTACGACTTTTCGGAAATTATCGCGACTTTTTCGTTACCAATACGATTTGCGCGAAAAAACGCAAGTTTTTCGTAGCCATTCCGAAAGTTGAGATTTTTTCGTAGCGTTAAAACTTGCGTGAAAAGTTGCGCTTTTTTCGTAGCGTTAAAACTTAAAAGGCGCGACGTTTCGCGCAAGTTTTAACACTACGAAAAAATCGCAACTTTTTGCGCAAGTTTTAACGCTACGAAAAAATCGCAACTTTCGGAATGGCTACGAAAAACTCGCGTTTTTCCGCAAAAATCGTATTGGTAACGAAAAAGTCGCGATAATTTTCCGAAAAAATCGCAAAATACAGATCATTACGAAAAAAACGCAATCGGACGCATTCGGCCCATTCGTGAGTAAGTAAATGGACCCCCAAGTGTAACTGAGCTTATGATTTGCCATATAAATGTTGCAACTATCAAGAAGTTTGATAAAATTCACAAATTTCTAGCCAACACGTATAATCATCAGTTCAATCGAGTTGCATATTAAAGGCAGTGATCCCCAACCAGTGGCTTGGAGGCTTAACAACCCCTTGGATATTGCTCTCAGTGCCCCCAAACCAGGGAGTTATTTTTGAATTCCTGACTTGGTGGCAAGTTTTGGTTAAATAAAAACAAGATTTACTACCAAATAAAGCCTCCTGTAAGCTGACAGTGTGCATAGAGGCTGCCTAATAGCCAATCTTAGCCCTTATATAGCACCTCCATGAACTTTTATGATGCTTGTGTTGCTTTCCAAGTCTTTTTATACTGTGACTGTGGCTCATGAGTGAGAAAGGCTGGGGATCCCTGCTCTAGGGCAAACATGAACGGAATCCTAAATTTCAATTTTAACATGGCAGTGGTATTTTAAGAAAATTCCCAGTGTCTCTCCCTTTTTTTTTTATCTTAAATTTCTCCAGTTTAATATATATATTATCTCAGTGCTGAGGCTTGCTGTACCTAGATATCTACCATTTACTTGTTGATCAGCACAAAAAATTAAAAGAAAAGAATGTATTTTTTGTTTGTTTGTTTTTGCTGGGGTTCAACTTGGACTGGGAATCAAAGGGCTCAGCATTTTTGTAAACTTTTAGTATTTCTTAGGTTATATTACCCATAATCTATAGATTTAAAAAACACACAGGCAACAATTTAGCCTGAAAAAAAATGTGTCCCTAATGCCAATAATGTGTCATAATTTTCTATCTGTTCTCTCTCGCTATCTCTTATAAAAATTCTTCTGTGATTTACAGGATTCTTAGAGAAAATGCAAGGTTCCTCTGCATTGATTTATCTGAAATATAACATTATTTTGTACAATTGTGGTGTTGATTGTAAAAGGTTCATAGCATTCTTTTGACATATTGAGTTAGTGGTTCTCCATTATATGAGAAACACAGAAGCTGAACTTAGAATGGAATAAATTATATATTGTCCCCAATAAATTATGAAGAGTGGATTACTTATTCCAGCTCTATGAATGGAGCCAGCTAAAAGCTCTGTGTGTTTCAGTGATATTTTAGCCTGCAAGTGGTTTGTGAGGCTGAAATTGCAGAGTACTGTTGCTGTCTACATAACTACTGACTGCCAAGGTTTAGGGCTTCCTCTACATAATAAATTAAGTAAAACATTTCAACATATTAGGCGGAGAGGATACTAATATATAATAATTGGTCTATGTGCTTAAACATGTTACAAGCCATATGGGATACAATATGACAAACCAACGGCATAAAGATTATTCTTAAATAGAAACACATCTGGCTTTAAGCCTGCTGCCCAGAACGCTGTTTTCTGAGGACATTATTTGACTTGTAACATGCTATATAAAGCTATATACATGCATACAGTTCCCTGTTCCCTTTGTCTTTTCTTTCCTTTCTGTTTGTTCATAACAGGTTAGCAATGCCAGTATTTTATCAGCCAACTGTGTTCAACTAGGCTTTGCAATAACATTTAAAACATATGAAAAAGCTTCCAGAATTGTTTCACTTTAATGTTAGACCATTTAACGGGTATCAGCAAAAGGTGTTGCCACTTTAGTACTGACTCATATGCTTGTCCCAAAGTTTATCAAGCAATTATGATGACTTTGAAAATAAACAATTCCAGCATGGTCAATTTGATCCAAATACTTTCACCCTTAAAAACATATGCATTGTATAGCTGGAATCAGACAGGTGGCTACTTTAAATTGCCTAGTAGTGTTCCAACAAAACCTTTTGTTGCATGATGTAGTTATAGCACACAACCCTCTCCATAAATGATAGTTTTATGCTTATACTCACTGCAACATTTTCAAGCAATGTTCATACCAGCATTTCTGTCCATAGAAGGGTATCTTTCAATGTATCTCTTCCCTCCTGTGGGCGGCATTACGCTAACGTGTTGATTTTGCCCTCTTGCTCCCTTATAGAGAGCCACACCAGGGGACAAAATGCACGTAGGTCCAATGCATTTGTCATGAGATACTTTTTTTTTCAAGAATATGTATCAAGCAGAGGGGTGTCATCCAATAAGATAGTCACATTATTGTAATGTGGCAGCATCACTTCAACTTTTTAATATATTGCTACTGTGCATTTTTCAAAAACTAAATTGATCGTAGGGGCATATTTATTATGCTGTGTGTCGCTGGGCTTCGCTGTGTAAAAAAAACTGCGTAAAATCGGTGTAATTTTTTTACGCGTCTTTTCTTCTGCCGGAACTTACGTAAAATAATGGCGTAAAATCTGCCATTCAGAAGGCAATGTTCTCCGTTTATTTTACACAGCTTTTTACGCATTTTTTTTTTTTTTTTTGGAGAATTCGTTTTACACAGCATAATAAATATGCCTCTAATAACCCTTTCTTTAATGGATTTAGGTGCATATAAACACACTCAAACCTGAACATACAGGGATGAATTTATCATTGTCATTCAATGCATTTAGGATGCATAAATGTACCCATTACACTTTCCTACATAAAGCACTTGAGCTCTTCTATATTAATGCCATGCAACCATTTGGTGGTTACAGGAGGAGAACCATGTACCTAGGGTTTGGCTCCATTTTCATGTTACATGCATAGCTAATCAATCTTATATCAGTGATAAGAACCAATGTTTAGTAAACTTTTAGGCAAAGTAATACGGTACATGCTTATTAACAATAACGGAAAATTATGACAATTATTAGCACTCCTTAGAAAATGGACAGATTTCTTACTCTAATTCCTGGATTCACATTCTCACTTCCTTATCTCAAAAATAACTTTTAAAACATTCTAAATATTTCATTTTAATTGGTTTGGAAATGCCTCAAATATTTTGCCCATGATGTTTGCAACAAAAGTAGCACAATACACTGTAATCTTCTATCAGACCTATCCAGGAATTAGATGCTTAATAGAAAAGAGGTTTTATAAGCTGCGAATTCCCTGAGAAAAACAATTTAAATGATTGAACATCTGCTTTTATATGTGATCCTTCATTCATACCAGACAATTTGAGTATTTTTATTTGACAATATTAATGATTCGTCTGCTACTGTTATTTTGCAGCTGCAGACACAAACGAATAGGGTGACATTTTGGCATCGTGGGAGGCTCTTTAGGGAAAAATAACATTTATTCAACATGCAGGTTGGCTACGTATTTATAGTATAGTTTACACACAAATACTTATTTCTCTACATAACTTTTGGTCTTCTATCCTGAAACGCAGGACATGAACTTTGAGGAATCTCTGTTGTTGCAAAGCCAGACATTTCTCATACAGTTTCCTGAAAACCAGACTTTATTCTCCACTTTGGCCTGAGTTCCTCTCCCTCTTGGTGACGATCCAAAGATGTTAGATTTATATCTCCCACTGAAGACTCAGTAACACAATGCTGTATATGTATAATGGTAGAGCAGTTTCTCATTAGAGTTGGTTAAACCTTTAGGGATATATTGCTGCCTTGTTGATAATCTGGCTCTATTTTGTACTTAAAAGCCTGTCATAAGAGTAATCCCACTGAATTCTGGACTATCTCCATGTTGTTATTAAATGTATTATTCCAACATTATTGTTAAAGAATAAATATGAGCCACATGTTACCACAAATCTGTGACATTGCACTGAAGGCTATTCAAAGGCACTGTATCCTGTGCAAACTATAGGAGTACAAGTGACCTAATGATAAAAATTCTAGTCTTTGAAGTTGAAGTAAAGGTTCCGTTCCAGAAACACAGTGGGTAGATCAATTTTTCCCCTGCTGAACAGCAGCTAGTGATCTGTGTTATTGGTAATGTTAGATTCATCCCTGGTTGCTTGACATCAATACAGGAGCCAACAGAAGTACAGTACACCTTGGAGGAACAAGGGTTATTACAATTCTTTCATAACTGTCCACATTTTAATGGTCAGCCAGAAAAAATAAAATTCCTGTGCGGTTTCTAAAACCCCATATATAATTAAATTCATCCAGAAGCTCTTGTTGGGCTCTAGGAAGAAAGAAACATTTTTTTATAGTACCTCAAAAAAATTCATACTGTAAGCTCTGCAGTGAAACACTATAAACTCAGCAGCCCCTAGCTGACCACTCACATGATGGTTGTCATTGTTTTCCCACTGGAATCTGCAGCATAACTTGGTATTGTCACTGTCTAGGAGACTAAATACACCTGAGTAATTGACCTCATTTGGGATAAAGGACAAGGCTTGTTGATCAAAAATGCACATTTTTCTGTGCCACAATTTGCTAAGTGTGTTTATTGATGGACCAGTGTTGTATGTGTCAGTGCATTAAGAACATAGAGTTGAACAGAGTGGATTGTCTTTCTCTCCACTCACATTTCTACACAGGCATAAAAAGAACCTATAGTGACCCTAAATGTATATAGTTTAAGCATCTACATCCAAGCAGACAAAGCCTATTGTTCCCTATGAACTATCTGGATTTTGTACCCACAGTAGCAATGCTGCAGCATCTGTGTGACTGGTAGAACAAAAATGTATATTTTACAAGAGCAAAATGTGAACACAACAAATTTGCTTTTAAACCCCATCCTTATTAATAAAGTGAGTGTTTTGCGCTTGATAACAAAATATTATACTTAAATTTAATTTACATTTTAGTTAATTACAATACTTTTGTGTACAGAAAGATAAACAAATATTCTTTATTTTTTGAAGAGATATTTCCATTTAGACTTGGCATTGTATGGATGAGTAGGTTGTTTCTTCATTTACCTAAAATGCAGATTTTTAATTATTCTACACTTTAAATTTTTAAACTGTGCTGATCCAGAAGCAGGTGGAAAATGATGGAATATGTATTTTCTGAAACCTGTCAGTGAAAAAAGCAGCATTTTTAAACTATCTAACTCTGCATCCCATATTATAAAGTGCTTTTTTACCATATGATAATAACATTTTCACTTTTACTCAATAAACACAACTGATCTCTTAAGCACTTCACAACTATAAAACTATGATAAATAGGTCAGCAGTGAGTTTTAATAGATTTACCAATGGTGTTTCTGTTCAGTAACCCTTTTTTCTTAAAAACATGAAAGTGGTATATTTAAGCTGTGGATTCTCAAAGCTGTTCCCAAATGATTGAACAGCTGCTTCCATATTTGTACCTGCAGTACCAGACAGTTCAGTCATTTTTAAAATAGTATTAATGACTTGTCTGTTGTTCTAAGTGAACTGACACAATGAAATGTGACCACTGAATAGACCATCCAAACCTCTCTGTAACTGGCTTAAGACATTCTATATTCCTGCACCTAGTAAATTCAAAGACCATATTCCCAGTAAAGACCAAACCCATTCTGTCTTGCAGGAGTGCAAGTGGCAAGTCGAAATCTGGATGATAATAAATCAGCATATTTGTTACAAAAAGGTAATAAAGAAAGTAGACATTCCCTTGCCCACTATATAAATGGAACTACTTGTAATTGAATATTATTGAGTGAAACTGAGAGTAATAAAATGTAGTTAACAGGTTTAGGATTTCTGTCTTGCATATAAAGCAACAGCCATATTTAGAAGTGGTGTCAGATTTTTCAGTTTACATATTTTATTTGAAAAATACATTTTTAAAAATATTTTTTTAGCAATTAGTTTTACTAAACTTTTTTTTGTTGGGACAGAGTCTATTATTTCGTTTCTCTCTGTGGTCTATGAACCATAAGTCATGCTTAAAATTTACGTTGGTGTACTGGAAAGAAAATATGAGCTAAAGATTTCAGTAAAGCACGGCTTTACAATTCCTGTCAAATATTTTAGGAAAGAAAGCTTTATCTATAGAAACAAATGTAATATTTAATAAAACAATGGTTATATTTATCAGACAATGGGAACATTTTTATTTTGTTACATTAATACTACAAAATCCACTCTTGAAACTATGTCATTGTATATAACTATAGTTTAGGATGATCCAATTTCTCAACAAAAGCTTCATAAACTAAAATACACCAATATTCCAAATAACGCAGTGCTTGTGCTCTTTTTAATTTAATTGATTACCAACAGTATATAAAATATTGCCAGTGTCTTTCTCTGGACTCAATATCCTGAGGATGACATTTTTGTCAAAGTGGAGGATTTTTTGGTGGATTTATTTCCAGGCCTAAATTGTGTAGAATGGCTGGGAAGCCATATTACTTCTACTTTCAGAATACAAGAAGCCAATAACCTTCTTTCTTTTGAGAAAAAAAAAACCCTAGGTTTTTGGTCTTGTGGATGACAATGACATTATATAATAGTTTATGCATAGTTTATGTATGTGAGTGTATAGATAGGTCAGTATAGGTTTGTGTGTGTTGGGTTTACGTGGAAGGGTTGAACTTGATGGACTCTTTTTTCAACCTTATGTAACTGTGTAACTATGTAATGACATGACTTATTATATTACCAATAACCATCATTATCCATTTTATAAAATAAAAATCAGCTTTAATATTCAATGTACTCAATAATGTTAAATTATCTAATAAAATGAAACCTACTGTATACTTATAATTATTTTTTTTTATTATTATTTTTTAAGACCTAAACCCACAGCAAGGATGGGTCTATTTTATAGATCTCATATTCCAGAGGAAGGCGAAGTACCAGCACAATTATAACTTAAAAGCCCTTTTTGATACGGTTTATTTTTTAAAGGGGATGTTTACCTTAAAACTAACTTTAAGTAGGATACTGTATAGCAAGTAATATTCTATGACAAATTTCAACTGGTCTTTCTTTTGCTACTATTGTTGTTGTTACCATTTACATGTTAACATTTTGTTCTGCATCTTTGATTTTGAATTTTAAACTTTTATCTGAATGCTAGGGAGTCACTTACTTAGCAAGTAGACATACATTTGAATGGCATACTCGAAGATGAATAAAAAGGAACTTGAATGGAATATGATTAATAAAAATAATTCTAATAAAAATTTAGCTTCAAATTGATTTTGCTATAGGGTTTCCAGAAACCAAATAGAAACACAAAATAGAAAGAATTCATAAACCAGAATACAAACTTCCCCTTTTAACAGTAAATATGGATAATTAGTTGTAAAATACATCATGTCTTTCTCTTTTCTTCCCTGTGAAAACAAAAATAAATGATTTAGATTAAAAACCCTATAAAGAGCAATACCTCTTAAGTGCTGCCTTCGGTCTCAGATTTAATAGGAGTTCATTCTATAAAAAAGCTGTAACCAAGCAGGCTTTCAGTGGTGAGGACAATTTCCTTATCAAGCTTATACTGTAAGTAGAAGTAGAACAATGTTAAATACTATAAAATAGAAACAGAACCCCAGCAAGGAACCACATGACACATAGTTGACTCCCTGTTGAGGACTTAATAAAACTGAAATGCTGGTATGTGCACATCAAATATTTGTTTTAGGGATTTCCTATATCCTTCCGCCCATGGGGTGCTATTTTGGTTGGCAATCTATAAATAGTTGATTTGCTTGGGAAATTATATTAAGTATATAAAGGTTGTGTGGAATAGTGTTACAATCTAACACCAATAGTAAAGGACAGTTTTGCATTTTATAATGCAAATGATCTATCTATCTATCTATCTGTCTCATCATAATTTATTACTATTATTATTATTATTATTAATAAAGAAAAGCAGACTTGAGAGTACAGTGACTGGAAAGGTTAACAGGTTGAGAAGAAATTACATGAGAGAGAGAATGTGTGAGTGCTAAGGGAGGTCAAAGGAGAGGTCCTGCGATATTATATAGAACCTAGGTAATGTTTCATGTCTGTTGACATTCAATTTTGCAGAACTGCTGTTGTTTCCAGCAGAAAACAGTATAGTGTTGTGTTAGCATTTGTGTTCTGTGTTTTTACACTGTTCGTAGTGGAATAAAATAATTGTTGTAGTTTTGAACACCCAAATAAATACTTAATGTACTTATATGTATTTCAGTCCATTCAATTTTGTTTATTTTTTTCCAGTTTGTTAAAACAGTCAGTTATTATGTACTGGCTGTCATCGGTGGGTGTGCATGTCCCCAGCAGGATGTTGCTAAGGCATTACTTTTCATGTACAAATATTTGTAATCTGTTTGTGTACTACTACTTGTACTGTGTCTGTGTAATCCTACCTACCTACCTAGGCAATATATATAAACAATGCTTTGGAAGCTAAACTACAGATTTTCGGATCTTAGCCACAACATTTATTTAAGGATTATTTCTATTTAGGTTGTTTCTTATTTGGCTGAAGAATTTTATGGGGTCTATGCCTGTAGGTTACATGTACCTCTGTTTGGCATCCTTTTCACAGGGGATCATCCTTCAACACAGAATAAAATTATCTACATTGAGTTTACATTTGCTTCAAAACTGTATATAAAAATGTAACACTTTCAGAATATAGCTTTTGCTGAGTAAAACACAGTTACCCTTAAAGTATAACTGCTACTTACTGTATAGATGTATGTAAATACACTTTGAAAATCTAAGCCAGTATTTTTCCATTTCTTCGATTATAATTTTGCTACAAGGGACCACTGTTTCATCAGCTGAAAATATATCGTAACTACAGAGAAAACAGACCCTGTTTTCTCCCCCCCCTTCTCTCCCCCCCAACATCTCTCTGTCCCTTGCCCACCTATGCTATGTGATTCCAGCAGCCAGATCTGCAGCACAGAAGCTACTGAGACCATGCTAAAATGGCAACTGCTATCTTAAACAAGCAGAGGTAGCTTCTAGGGCTGTTTACTCGGATATGGTAATGTTTTATACAGAATAAATATAGCATTCTAGCTTGCACTATTGTGACTAATCTGTTGGCAATAAAATGCCAAAATGCTGTTCCTCCTCTTCTCTTTTAATTATTTTATTCACAGCTTGTTTAATTGTTATGGTTATTTTAGCCAGTAGATGGTGCTGTTAGGTAGGGGATTCCCTTGAAGAGGTTCTGGAGCAGGTTCATCTCTGTGGTACTCAAACAGGATCAGTGTCCTGGCAGTAGTCAGCGGCTCAGTGTATAGAAATCTAGGACTAAATAAGTTCTGTTTTTAGAGATGTCGGTACTTAGGCAACAGGAGGAGGGCAAGCCGCTTGATAAACCTTGTATTGTAACTGCGTCCCCTCAGCATACCTCACACCACCAAACATTTGCCATGTGGGTCACAATCTTGACATTCTTAAAAAGGGAATCCATGTTTATAAAATTATTCAGTAATTTGTATACTACTTGTATATTCAGAATCTATTTCTAAAATCAAATGAAAAAACAATAATTTGTACCTTACTTCAAGGTCTAAGTGGAATTGTGCTGTACTGGTAAATGTGCTCAAGGATAGTGAATGGTTAATTCCTAAGCAGCCTTGTATAGTTTTAGGGATCTCTTGAAACTTGATGGATGAGTTATATAGTGCATAACATTCTGCAATGTGGTCAAACCAAAACTTAAAAGCTCTGTCAGAAACATCTATATGAAATTAAATTACCGCAGGAAGGACATTTCAGCTCTCGTTCCCACTCCTCAAGCAGGAAAATGTTTCTTTCTGCTCATTCCTTTGCTCCCTGGAGGCAAAGTATTGCAGACTTTTGAGGTTACTATTTATTAACTTGACTTGTCATTTCCAGCAAGAAATGTAATATCGCTGTGTTTTCTTTAGCTCCTTTTTAGAAAAACTTCACAAACCTCATTGTTTTTGTGCCGGAACACTTTTCTCCTACAGTAACAATAATTTTCTGATGTTTTTAGAATGACACATGGCTGTTTATATGAAGGTGATCTGTCCAAAATGATATTTTGAAATTATAATCAGAAATGATAAACCTTTCAGTAAAAAGGAGCAATTCGGGTAGTGCAGAACTGTATAATCCAGCAAATGATGTTTTTGTTGTTGAAGAAAGCAATATTGGTTTTATTCAGTACTCTACCTATTATGTTACTAAACAGTGTACCAGGCTGCAATTTCTATGTGACCAACATGTTAGGTTACTGTGACTGGGTGTTTGGGGGTGGGGGTGTTCATACTCAGTAGCCAGTAGGGATGTAGCAAACATCGCCAAAAAATCTTCGCGAACCCGTTCGCGGACTTTCGGCAAAACTCGCGAATATTCCCGAACTTTGCGAACCCCATAGACTTCAATGGGAAGGCGAACTTTAAAACCTAGAAAAGCCATTTCTGGCCAGAAAACTGATTTTAAAGTTGTTTAAAGGGTGCCACGACCTGAACAGTGGCATGCAGGAGGGGGATCAAGGGCAAAAATTTCTCTGAAAAATACTTTGTAAAAAAAACGCCAAAAAAAAAACCGGAAAAAAAAAACCGCCAAAAAATAACGCAAAAAAAAAAAAACCGCAAGCTATTCCTATGTATACGCAAAGGCGAAAAACCGAAGCGAAAAAACACGGCGGAAAAAACGAGGCATAAAAACGCGGCGCAAAAAAACCCGCGGCGAACCCAAAACATAACCAAAACATCGCCAAAAGTTCGCAAATTTGCGGACTTGCGAACACCCGATGTTCGCGCGAATTAGTTCGCCGGCGAACAGTTCGCTACATCTCTAGTAGCCAGACAGATCTTCAGTGGAAATATGTGCTTTATTTTTAGCAAATGGGCTTATTTATCAACTTTTGAATTTGTGAATTAGAGTTTCAAACTCAAAAACAAACTTGAATAAAACTCGTAAACTTGAATTGAACATATGGCTTGACTTTGCCTAGGACAACTCCCATTGACTTCTCTAGAAACTCCCAAGCTTTTAGTTGGCAAAGTTTTATATTCAAGTTTTTGAGTTTTTAGTACTTAATAAATATCACACATTTAATTTTTAGAAACATAACTCATATTTGACATTTTTTAAGCACGAAAAAACTAAAATCCCAAAAAAAATCAAACTGGTCCTTTGATAAATGACCCCCAAAATGTTTTTTCAAAGATGCAGTATACATTTTCACCAGCAAGGGTCAATACTAACTACAGGCACAATCCAGGAGCTCTAGTACTGCCTCTTGCAAAGGCGTTACACTGCGTGCCAAAGAAACCAGTCTGTGGCCTTTTGTAGCCTCCAGACCATGCTATGCTGCCACCAGGTGGTCAGCATCTACCTTGTAAATATTCATTCACAGAGGCTGCCCACCCCTTTAGGAAGTGGCTTCTCTGGGAGCTCTAGGTAAGTACTTTATGAAACTTAACTTAGTAAAGCAAATGCATTATTTTTTATAAAAGCAAAGTTTTCTATGCACACACTTTATTATTCATGTGTAGCAAACACAGCTTTCAATCTGCAATTGTTACAGCACCATTAAAAACACACTCCTACTACAGGCACATGCTTTAAACACAAGTAATACTCTTGAAAAGTTCCAGTTTTAATGCATATACAAACAATATACAGATGATATCTAATTGGATTACTAGCCAGCAAAGCTAATAAACATTTAGGGGCCGATTCACTAAAGGTCGTTAACGCTTACCGCATACAAAGATAAGTACCGATTCATCAACGTAATTTCACATGCGTTATCACTCATATCGCATGCATTAAAAAGAGCATTTTCACAATGCGTTACTTTTATCGTATTGCGGTAATTATCGCATAGAAATAATACTAACGCATGATTCACAAACACATACGAAGCAGTAAACATGTAAAATGTGGCGATAATTACTGTGAAACTTAACGCCACCTAGGAGTAGGTGTTACTGAACAAAATTGCAGCATTAACTTGCAAAAAATAAGAAGTGAAAATATTTTTAATGCATGCTATAAATAGCACTCGTTTTTTTTGACCTCTAGAGAATTGGCCCCTTAGGGTAAAGACACACAGAGCTACTAGTAGCAGCTACTTTTTGTGGTTACTAAAATAGACAATGCTGATCATTTACTGATAACTGTCTGTATGTGTGTTTTAGCAGGGACATTTCTCAGTATTCTCTATGGCATTTTATTTTCTGGCGTTTGGTAGACATGAAAAAGTAGCTGCTACTAGTAACTCTGTGTCTTCACCCTTAAAGGAACAGTAACACCAAAAAATGAAAGTGTATAAAAATAATTTACAATATTAATGTAGTTGCCCTGCATTGCTACAACTGGTGTGTTTGCCTCAGAAAGACTACTATAGTTTATATAAGTAAGCTGCTGTGTAGCCATGGGGGCAGCCATTCAAAGGAGAAAAGGCACAGGTTACTTAGCAGATAACAGACAAACCCCCATTATATGGGGCTTACCTACTAGTTATCTGCTATGTAACCTGTGCCTTTTCTCCTTTTTTCCAGCTTGAATGGCTGCCCCCATGGCTACACAGCAGCTTATTTATATAGTAGCTTTTCTGTAGCAAAAACACCAGTTTTTTGCAGAGCGACAGCACATTATATTTTTTTTTTTATTACTTTAAAACACTTTTTTGATGTTACTGTTCCTTTAAGGAATAACATACAAAAAAAACAAACAGTCAATAAATTGTTGCGTTCATCTCTCAAGAATATGAGCTACTAACTTCAGATCAGTGTTAAGGTGGCCATACACGAGCAGATCCGCTCGCTTGGCGATGTCGCCAAGCGAGCGGATCTTCCCCCGATATCCCCACCTACGGGTGGGCGATATCGGGGACCATTTAGGTAAAAAAAATAATAATCCAATCGTTTGGCCCTGGGGCCAAGCGATCGGATTATGTGGGCGGCAATGGGGCAGTCGGATCGGGGACCGCATCAACGAGCCAATGCGGTCCCCGATCCGACCAGATTTTCTAACCTGGCCAATCGAGATCTGGCCAATTTCAGGCCAGATATCGGTCGGCCAGGCCGCTCTGCTCTCCCCATACAAGGGCCGATTAGCTGCCGAATCGGTCCAAGGGGCCGATATCGGCAGCTATAGTCGGCCCGTGTATGGCCACCTTTACTGTTCTAGTAAAACAATAGTTACTGTAGGTATTTCTTTTCTTTTTTAAGAACATTAAATATGTGTCCAATATGCTATTTATCAGCAGCAATGTCTACTGTTCAGCTTAGATAGCCATTACTGAAAACCCTCTGGAAACTTGCTCTTGCTAAGAACCAACCCATGTAAATGGGTGTAATAGTCACATTTCACCCAAGAAGTATATGAAAGCGTTACACTAAAATAGATTTGATTTTTAAAAAATGATCACGCTGTTAAAAGCTTCTAAAACAGCAATGTATTTGCCATATTAATGTAAAAATGTGTGTATAGTAACTGTTTAATGAAGTACTGAGAATCCCACAAATCATTTGTTGCTACAGGCAAAAGCTGGAAAATGGTGCTGGGACTTTTGGAAGCTGCTCAGAGGCTCAGGCAGGTTATTCGTGGGTTTAGGTGTCAGAAAATGAGATTGTATTTTTCTTGTATCGAAGCACTGCATAGGAGTAGATACCATCAATATCTATCCAAGTGCTAATTGTTTCCTTAGTGCCTAGACTCAGCAGCATGCTGAAGTAGTTAATCAGAGCCCATTGCTTCCTGCCTCGTTCCTGTAGGCAATGGGAGAAATTACACCACTGTTTTATTACTTCACTCCACACACAGAGATTTCTGCATCTTTTCATTTAAAGGTCCCTGCGAACATGATCGCATTCTCATTCTTGATCACATTACAGAATTGTATTAGCACAATGTTCCCTGACACAGTGTTTTTATCAGTGATAAATAGTTCTGTCACTAAGATGTGCAGTGCCCATGTAAACGGTACAGTTCTCTCATTCGTAGCAGATTGCCTGATCTTTTTGGATAGATTCACATTACATCATATCTGGAAAAAAACATTATATCATTTCTCTGGTTTCTAACCAACAAATTAATCACATCCTTACTGCTAACATTTTTAATGTGAGAGCATTATCAGTTTGCTCTCCCCCTCATGCAAAATCCAAACATGATCTCCCCAGCATGATCTTAACATCCATTTTGTGTCCAAAAAGGAATAATATATGTTTCTTTCATCAGAATTACAAATGTTCCTAAAGGCAGTAATGAGCGAACTATTTTGCAAGGGTTCATGAATCAGGTTTCCTTCCAAATAAGCCAGACGATCTTTACTTACATTTATTTATGCATTCAGCATCCCTAATAATATGAGAAACATTAGGCACCGGAGGTGAATATGCAGTCCCCAGAACCAAATGGAAGAGGAAAGTAATTGTAGTGGTAATTAATGTATTCTGAATAGCTCTCACTAGTATCAAGTAACTTTCAAGCTTTCCTCCGTGCTGGCAGTTTTATTTTTCAGAGTCAACACAAATATACATTTTGACACATTTGAATTTCCAGTATTAACTTCAGTTTTATTTTAAATGAAATTCATAGTGTATTCTAGTGTATTTTATCTCTACCTTATATATATATATATATATTTATATATTTCTACATAATGTCTCAAAAAGTCTGATGTAACAACCCCTGATGTACTGACCTTACAGCAAAATCATTTTGGGGCCCCTCTATGTCTAAAACGTTAGGGAAGATTATCTGTTTTGGAGACATATACAAATCTTTAAATATATGAACCATATCACAACTAAATACTAGTGTTTGGAGTGCAAATCAGAAAAATTTGTCTCTGAAAATTGGTTTCTTGCCTCTTGGCAGAAGCAGCACTTATCAGTAGAGTGGAAAAGGTCACCTTGCTGCAATGTTAGGTCACATCTACCTTCTGCTTATGAGCTGAACCGTACCCACTGACAGGCTTAAGTGTTAGATACATGGATGGCCAACAAATGTCTCTCTTAGTTACGTTATCAGTCAGCTCTGGAACGAGGAAAGAAATAAAGGAAAAGCAAGAAATGAAACGGATGGAAGAAAGGAAGGCAGGCTAATTTATTATTTATCGTACTAGTACCCATGATTTCATATCACATGGTACTTGTATTTATTTTAATCCTGTCAACTCGTGAAAAAGATATTCTAACAAATATTACATTTCTTTTAGCAACATTTGACCTTTACAGTGCCATGACAGAGAAGTTGTATCTACTGATTAATGTATATGAAATTAATACGCTTTGCACACTTGCTGAAATGACTTTCACTGCTTGATTGGATACAAAATTAAGCTGTTTTACTTGGCACGGATATTATCTGACAGTGCAAAAATAAATACATTCTGTGAAAAGTCCCTCACAAATGCTGGGAGAGGGTTGGCCTTCCTTTTATGTCCTCACACACACTCTCTCATCTAATATATTTGTTATTTTTCCTGATTCTTTTGTAATACATCACACCTGGTAATCCATCAGACCCCATCCATCTTATCCTTGTCAGCCAACCCCCCCATCCCCCTTGTCTTAGCTCAAACTGGCCGCATTTAGCACATTTTTTCCAGCATAACCTAAGCTTTGTTTTATGTTACACATTTCTCCTAAAACATGTAGTTATTTCAATCATGTCATTATTTTTATTGCCTAACTTTGTCTCATTTCCTATAGAAAAAAAATGTTCATCACATATAAATCTTCAAGTAATTTTGCTTATTTTACATTATGATTTCTATTGAAGACTTTGTGTCCTAAAATTGAAACACTGTTTAGTTGCTACAAGATTTACTGTCTATGAAAAAAATGATCTACTGAAATACTTTCTTTTCTGTGCAACTCTTTAGTTTACTTTATATGTACTGTAAAATAAAAAGCTTGGCAATGTACATTTAGAAGGATATAAACATATGTCTTTTATAGTTTGTTTTATTTTGTGAGCGATGACAATTTTAATTCATCATCAAGGACATGCTAAAAGACATCTTCCCGAAGCATTGTCTTTAAATTTCAGTATTTACATTTTACCCAATTATATAGAAAAGGGGATAACGCTAGTGTCATTATGCACATGTATCAGGTTACGTGTTAATAGAGCAATCATTGAGGCTGTGGGTGAAATCATTTTGCATTTGGTCTGGGTCCAGATATTAGACTTGGGGACTTGAATTTCAGACTTTTAAAATGACAAAATAATTTGAGAATAAAGTATTTTTGTTTAGGGTTTGTATCTGAGAAAAATACATAAAAAGAATGGACATTTGGGACTGCATTTGGAACTTGCAATTAAAAAATGCTAAAAGCCACAGACCAAAAGTGAAAATGTAATAATGGCTATTATAAGCTTAGCTATTTCTAGTTTTTACAGAACAAAAATAGAGCTTTCATATACCATACGTTGGATATCATGCACATTAACCTAACTTTTATACATAGTTGCATAGTTCATATGAAAAGCTTGGAAAGTCGTTTGGAAATTACAAAGTTGAGCTCTTTTAGTACCATAGGGTGAACACCATCAGGTCCTAGATTTTTTTTATGTTCTAGTTTCTTTTCAACTTCGTCATCCAGCCATCAATACTTAAGACTTATTAACAACAGTGGAAAGTTCCTGGCATTAGTCTGGATCACAACAGTTTTGAGAAAAGCTTCTATTTTGTTATGATTGTAATGTGTTCAGCCCCTTAATTTATTATTGATAGTTTGGGTGGGGGGGTGGGAACTGGTCTCCATGGCAACATTCAGATGGTAGTATGATCTTGTTTGTTGCTTAATCCATGCAGTGAATAAACATACATTTTTTTTTCTCAGAGAAAGGTCTCTGCTGAGACTGAAACGTCAGTTTAATAAATTACCAGTTTTATTCACTTTGCAAGTGAGTGCAGTCTTATGTTTTATTATATATATATATATATATTTATTTATAAAATTAATATCAGTTCCTGCACCAGTGGAGCTTACATTCTTGCGTTCCTATCATACACATACTAGGGCCAATTTTTTTCCAGGGACCAATTAATCATCCTGTATGATTAAGTGTGGAATGGAACCAGACTACACAGAGGAAATCCATGGACTCACGCAAAACATACAAACTTTTTGCAGGTAATGACTTGGTTTGAATCAAAACCTTGGACCCCAGCAGTGCAAGTCAGTCTTGGCTAACTACTTCACAACAATGTTGCCAGTTTAATTCTTATAGTTTTTAACTTTTTAAGAATCCTAATTACCAAAGATTTTAGTAGCGAATTAATTTCTTAAAGATGCTCTCACCTTTAGGTCAGAGCCCTCCATTGTATATTTCCAGATAATGATTTATTTGTTACACTTTGCTCTTTAGAATTGGTGACACAATTGGCGCCTGGATGTTCTGTGTTACACTGTGTACAGTAATAGATACAGCACTGAGTTCCAATGAAGATTTCTGGCGACATCAAAAACCACAGAGCTGAAGGTTGATTGGTCTGTCAATGTCAATTGCGATGACAAGCCACAAATGCTGCCCAAATATCAGAGGATGTCCCTTAGTCAGGTCATCCTTATTTGAAGTAAACCAAATGTAAACTATGCTTGTTACAATAATTTTTTAGATTCTTATGACAATATAAATTAGAACTTTAGTATTTTGCTGTAGTTCATTATCCTCCACAGGTACTCTACATACCAAGAAACATAACACAGCTGACTCTCAAGACAACGAGTTTCCAAAATATATTGGAGATTTATAAACGATCTGTATATTTTACCAAGTTATAATTATTTGACAAAAAAAAAAAAATCTTTCAGATTTACTAAGCTGTTTCCCTTGCTGGGAAGAGAAAAGAGCTTTTTATTAACACTCCCCATTAATTTACAATGCATACATTTTAACAGAAACATCTTTTCATTTTCAGGGATATCTTGTTTGGGTTAGAGCTCAATGTTGCAATCCAACATTCTTTCATAAAATGATCTGTTTTGATTAGAGTGCCATTTTTTATGACAAAATGTTTATAAACTGTGAGAAAATTCAACTGCCTGAAATTCTTATAGGTTCATTAGTGTGAATTTTAGTAAATTGGACCAACAGTTTTACTAGAGATACTGGAAATTGTTGGATTGTTGGATTGTGGCCTGGATATAACACACCGTTGTGAAGTTGCTCTAAATAGAAATGACATCCTATTTATAATTAGAATTTATCTTCTATTTGCCTTAAATTCCATAATTCTGACATATTTATATTCCACAGAGTCTAAGGAATGGGTCAGAGCTGCAAAACAGCAGTGTCACATTATTACCTTTATAGTTACATAGGGTTGAAAAAAGACCAGAGTCCATCAAGTTCAACCCTTCCAAGTAAACCCAGCACACACAACCTATACTTACCAGTCTATACACTACTATACATTACAGCTTAGGAGAAACACATATCTCTTGAACAGAGCAAACATTTTAAAGGCAAAACCCACAGTTTCCCTTTGCTGAAAAGAAATACAAACAGTTCATAAGACAGGATATTAGAAGATCTTTCTTTTAAGACATGCTATGACTGAACAGTGCATCACATTTCCTTATCTGTCATTACATTAAGGGGCAGATTTCCCAAATGTGAGTTAAGAGTTTAATACATAAAAACTCATCCACATTCTAATCATTCTTATAGGATTTTTAGAAGTGTATTTATGAAATGGTAAGTTCTAACTTTCACCCATTGATAAATAGGTTTCTAACAAGCCCATAGGAATGAATAGAATGTGGGTTTTATGTATTATGCTCTAAATTCACATTTGGGAAATCTGCCCCTACAAACTAGGCACAATATGTTTTTACAGTTACCTCTCATACATATCTGGAAAATGTTAAGGTAAATGGTGTGATTATGAACAGTAAAACAGTCCACAATTTAGTTAAGACAACTGGGGTACAAAAAGGATTCTGGCTTTAAAAACCCAGTGGGTAAGCGTTAGCCTATAGGATAAACCCATGTAAATGGGATTTTTCTAGGAGTCTTAAGGAATTTGTTCCCAGAATTGAATTCGCAAATAACATATATATTTAAGTCTCACTAGAGCTGGAACTGATGTGAATAATGAGCAGGCAGTTATGTTCTGCATACCATGACTGGTTAGGTGTATGGCCCAGAGCAGTGCTATCCAATTTATTACATGTAGTGGGTCAGTTATATCTCAAGCAGCATGTTGATGGGCCGAATTAAATTAAAATGATCTCATATAGTATAGCCTATGGAATCCCTGAGCAGGCTGGGGGCCATAAAATCCTTTAGGGGGCTATATTTGGCCAACAGGCCTTTATATGGACAGTCCTCTATTGCTACTGTAAGTCTCTTCTCATTGCAAATGGTAGTCCTAATGTAACATTATTCATAACTGAATATTCTTTTAATTATGACATTCCTTCAGACCTATCAAATGATAGTCAATTTTGTTACTTATGATTAGATTAATAGCCTGCTGTCAAATCTACTACCATCCTTATAGGTTCAGTAAAAAAAACAAAACAATAATATAGGCTGGTATAAAATATAGACCTTTTTGTTAGTTGTAATCCTTTTTTCTAAAAATAGGGTTAAATACTTTAGTTGCAGAGTCACCTAGGGTACAGCTAGGCACAAGAATTTAGTTTCCTATGTTGGTTGATTTTATGGTAGTTAATTAATCTCAGCCACTCTTGATTTCCTTGAATGTGTTTGAGTTAAATGTTATTAAATGCTTCTTGCTGAACTCTGCAACCAGCATTACGAAGAGAGATGTTGCTACTTGCTAATGAAGACACATAGAGGTGACATTGAGGGCAAAGCGTTGGAAAGAAGTGCTCTGTCTACTCATTTTGGAAAACTCTGAATTGGCTGTTAACAGATGTGAATAGCATTATCCTTTATGAATAATCAGTTATTCAAATAGCTTTTAATATTAGTCTGGACTGGCCAAAAGTGAATTATAAATAATTAGATAGCAAATGACATCTAAGAACTTGTTTATTATTAAAATGATTTCTTTTTGTTAACAAAAAAAACAACAAATCCAGCATCACAAGGCAACCTTATCGAACAAGATGAAAGGCTGTGTCTTTGTTTTTCTTTCTTTTTTATTTGAGAAAGAATCTTATAAAAAATAATATGGATTTTGAAATTTATTCAACTATGTGCAAAATCAAATTTGCAGTATTATATGTAATAGCTGTGTCTTCAATGAGCATTTCCAGATACTTTATTTTGGTTCTCTCTCTATGGAATACATGAAAGTGGTCCATTTCTTTTCTAACTTCTACCAAAAGAAGATGTTACACATTAAAACTAGTTTGAATCAAAAAATAAATAAAAGAACATTTCCAGAGTTGTCCTTTTGACAGGGCTCCATTTAAGAGGGAGTGCCTGAACTCATTTAGCGCAAGTTAATAAATGAACTCTGTTATCAGCTGGCCAATTTTTTTTCTGTATAGGCATTACTTTGCAAGGGCTATGATTTGAGAGTAATATCATGCACATCTCAGGTTAAACTATTTAAACAGGTTTTTTTCCTCTAAAATAAATGACACAGAAAATAAAGTGTCCTGTCTTGTAGATTGTGATTTAGCATTACTGATGTCAAGTAGCAAGTCACATTGCTCATTAACTCAACATTAATATGTCCCAGATGTCTCAGTGTTCCATTGAAAAAATGTGGATCTCTACATAGGACCATGTTTAGAGGCTGGCCACTTTGCATATTATTAATGAGATGTAGCATACTTACAAATGAATGAATTCAATGCTGAATAGCTTAAAACCAGTTTGTAGAACCATTTACCCTTCTCGTGTTCTATGAGAAGTGAGTCACAGGCAATTAAAATCTGGAGGAAATATAAATAACAGCTTGACATCCCCAAACAGTCTGCTAGTCTAGACTAGTTGAGATTAGTGAGCCAGTCCCTAGATATTTCATGAATTTGTTTGCTACGAGAAAACTAGATTTTTGCAAAGATGTATAAGAGATGTAAAGCTTCCATTGTCATAATTTATAGTGATGTATAAAAAGCTAATGTATTCCACAAGGCTATGTAACTCTTGGAGTTCACCTTGAAATTTCATTTATGTCTAAAACAGGTGAAGTAGTGGATACTTATAAGAAAAGTGAGTAGTGTAGGACTATAAGAGTGTAGAAAGAGTCAGAAGTTACTACCAAAAAAAGTCTGTAGACTGAGCATCAGAAGACATCCTCACATCACGTTTGCTAACTATATTAAAATGATAAGTCTAGCTCTTCTTTTTAAATAAACCTTTTTCATTATTTATCCATCTACCCTTTCTATCTATCAAAGTATTCTCAGTGAAAACAACATGCAAACCATTGTAGGTGAGAAGAACTGATCCTATGTCTTTTCCCCTGGGATAGAACACAGATGGAATAGCCCATTTATCCAGGAATAATGTACATTATCAACAGTAATAGAAAGTAGATGGTGTACATGCTCTGCTTAAAAAAGAAAGTTCAAAAGTAATTAGTAGAATCTTTATAGTAAGAAATAATAGATGGTACTATTTGCGTACCCCAGTCTGTGGGTTATGTCATTATTAAATCTGCTTAACTGCAAATGACCTTCAAAAAATTTAAACAGTAGTGGGAAATAAAAAGCAAAATATAATTTATTAGTACAAGAAGAACAGCTTAACACATTTTGTGCCTTATGGGGCACTTACTCATAGACTAGAGGTCACACCCCTGTACAGTATGTGCCTGGGGTCTGGGTCTGTCCAGATGATTTAGTAACATCCCAGTTACATCTTTTTGTAAACAGACAGCTGTTTAATATAATTAAACTGAGGTTTAGGAAGAAAGAAAATAAGAAAGAATAAAAATTTAAAGCAACTGGACTTGTTTGGTAATCATTGAAGACGTTTCACTACTCATCCAAGCAGCTTCTTCAGTTCAATTGAACTGAAGAAGCTGCTCAGATGAGTAGTGAAACGTCTTCAATGATTACCAAACAAGTCCAGTTGCTTTAAATTTATTTATACTAGATATACCATGACCTGGATGAATGAAAATCTTCATAGACAAAGAATAAAAACTTTACACTACCTTTTAGTTTGTTATAAATCCATTCCATGTTATATATCCATTCTTAGCAACTTTTCAAGTGGTCTTCAGTATTTGTTTTGTATGGTTTTGAATTATTTTTCTTTTAATGCCCTCCGCTATGTATATCCCATTTTAAAGGTTTTGTAATTACTTTCACTGAATGGGGCAAAATCTGAAATTGTAAGTAAAGTCAGATTCTATTCATTCTACTTATAAGCACAAACAAATCAGTCCACTGAGTAACACCTCTGTGCAAACAACCTCCTTCCTTTCAACATATGAATGTGTATACTATGGAGTCTGCAATTTATTTAGTGATTCTACATTCAAAGAGCTGGCTAAGCCTGACGTCATCTTTTTCATATAACTATATATAAAAACAGCCATCAGATCTGTGAATGTGAATTAAAAATCTATTCTACTAAACTGTGCATGATTTATATGGTTCCATGTAGGTCCTTAAAGAACTTGCATGTTGAAAGGAAAATTATACAAGTTTAGTTAGCATTCATCACTCAGTTACTTCTTTACAGGCAATACCTCAATTCAAATAATGCTCCAGCGTAGGGACTTGTCCTGTGAGCTCAGTGCCTCTATATTGGTTGGGTGTCCCAGGCATTCTCTTCATTTCCTGTTTCTTTACTGTGTATATTCCCAGCTTCAATAGGCACAGGGAATGACACTGAAAAAATATGGCAGCATGGCCTTTAGAGACCATTTTTGGCATTTTTTTTGAAGAGAAGGAACATTAATCAGGAGTAGGAAGTTCATGTATGGAATCTATGGGGGTGCTTAAAAACTAGGTACCTCCAGCGGATTCAACTGTTCATTCTCCTTTAATTTTATTTTTATATTAAGGCATTACTTTCATTTCCATCAGAAGATTATATAAGAATTGTAGTAATACAAAAATGTATGATACTAAAGGAAATTTGCTATATGTAGCCATTGTTACTCTACATCACAGCTAGATTTTCTAGTAGACAGGCCTGACAAATAAAATTCCCTGCGCCTTCAGCATCAGGGTTGGGGCAGTATTTTCTCAAAGTTGTTGGAGGCTGGGCAGATGATCTGAAAACCTTCCTCAAAGCAACACAGAGGTATCCCAGTATAATGACCTGCTTACATTGCTTTCTATTTGTACAATTAGTACAGGTATAGAACCCGTTATCCAGAATGCTTAAGGGTACCAAGGGTATTCCGGATAAGGGGTCTTTCCATAATTTGGATCTCCATACCTTAAGTCTACTAAAGAA
The DNA here is from genome assembly GCF_000004195.4 of Xenopus tropicalis. Classification (NCBI taxonomy): domain Eukaryota; kingdom Metazoa; phylum Chordata; class Amphibia; order Anura; family Pipidae; genus Xenopus; species Xenopus tropicalis. The sequence goes on from NC_030684.2 coordinate 84,392,486, forward strand.
TCAATAAAATATTAATCAAACCCCATGGGATTGGTTTTGCATTTATTATTTAAGATTATTTATATCTTAGTTGGGATGAGTTACAAGATACTGTTTTATTACTACAGAGAAAAAGGAAATCAGTTTTAAAATTCTGAATTATTTGATTAAAATGGAGTCTATGGGAGATGGGCATTCCGTAATTCGGAGTTTTCTGGATAACGGGTTTCTGGATAAGGAAACACCACTTATGTTCCTATAAGACTATAGGCAATCATCAGCTTCTCACAGTTTTAGTGAAATATTTTCTTATTTAAAAAAAGCCTACTACTGTTGTGCAGCAATTTCAGAACATCCCAACACTGTATTATTTGTAAGCAGTTTAATAACCCTAGTCCTACAGCTTAGAATCCAACTCCCACCATACTCACATAACTAAGTTTTAGTTGTGGAAAAAAATGAAGAACTGTGTACCATTCGCATACACCATACCAATCTGGCTGCGGCACCCTCTATTTCCTTTATGCATTTGGATCAAAGATATGAATGTATAAGTGAACACCACAGCAGTCCTCACATTTTATCTGCTCAGATGATTTAAGGAAACATTGGCAATTGTCCTGCACATGGAGAACAGCAGCGTGATGCCCGGGTTCTGCAGTGTACAGCTTCAGATGCGCGGAGCTCTGTGATGGTGCTTTTGTCTTGCTACATTTTTAATATGGCTATAAAACAATAATCTTTCAGTAGCTTTATTCTCCTGGCCTGCAGGTTTCCTTTGTAATAGCTCCAGGCTCCTTGTGTCCTATATCGCTCTTGCTTATCTTCTTTTGACATATCTGCCTGCTTCTTCTGTGAATTACAATACCAGACAAGCTTTTCTTTGAAAGGTTTTTCTCTACTTACTATATATGCTATTAACCCTTTTTTTGCTTATTTCTTGATGCTAGTTGACAGTAAGTGCCAGCTTGGTTCATAAGCCAATTTTTTAACTGAATTTTTTCCTTTCTAAAATGATCTTGTATCTAGCTGTGTTATTTTCTTTGTTCCCCCTAATGTACTTATATTTATAAGTGAGTGTTTCATTGCACTTATAGGTCTTATTGGGAACATAAAGCATATTGTACTTTTTCATATTTAGTGAGTGGCAATAAACTGGTTAAAAGCCATCATATATCAAAGCACATTAATTTCTGCATTGTATATTTATATGTGATTCATGACACTGCATGCCAACTGATGGAAAGAACAAGTGAATGAGCCCAATATATATATTCAAAATATGCCCCATGTATGCTGTGACAGATGCATCTTGGGGATTTCCGAGGTCATAAAATTAGAGAGCCAAGCACACACCAAAGTAACTGCCATGTTAGTTTCAGTAGGTGCTTTTGGTAAGTGCTAGGCCCCTTTATTTAATGACCTCTGGATTTACTTATGTGGAAATTACTTCTGGGACATTTGGTGGGTATGCTCCTGAATTTTCATTTTCATTAATTCCTGTCACTTTGCATACAGAACAGTTGGCCTTTTCTACAACAGTGATTATGCGCCATTAACCTTACCGCAAATGTGTACTTTGAGTGTGTATATCACATAACATCTATAAAGACCAATGTTTAAATTGATCAATTATATTAATATACATTTGATAATAATGTTTATGTATATTTCTGGGACTGCGCCAATAGTACAACATTTATACAGTAATACCTGGAGTACTAAGACACAAGGTCAAATTACAGTATGCTCCACCCTTTCTTTTTTTACCAATAGAGAATGGCTGTGGGCATTGCTGTATCTCATAACCGCATCCATTTTATTCAGCCATCATCCTTAATACATTATCAGCCAATGTGGCACATCCAATTCTCAAATCCTCACGATATACATTCCAGGCAAGCATACACTCCAATTCCATGTATCCAAAAACCTACAATACATGCTCAACAATTGTGCATAGGTTTAAATATCTTATCTCTACCAACTGCTTAAATACCATGTTAAGTTGGCACACATCATTTTTTTACATAGCGCAAGATTGAATTAGCTGAGTTCTGATACTTGATAATGGTTTTGTATTTTAGAAACCCAGACTTCAAAGTACTGTATATAGGCAACAAAGTCTGTTTAAGGCAGAGATTACAATTTTTTTTTTTTTTTTTTTTAAAGAAAAAAGTGCATCATTCCAAATAAACCTTTACAGCAATGTAATACTGTGATACAGCATGTCACTTCAGATATGAAATCACAGTACTCTACCTGAATACCTAAATATCAGGGGAGCACTGTACCAAACCTGACACCTCATCATTGTTGCATAAAAAAAGGTACAGTAGAGCAACATTTGTGAGGCTTATGTCTTATTGGTTCAAGAGTTTTTTTTGTAATGTTTAATCCCTTAGACATGTGCTGAAGAAGGGTCCACCAAGAATTTGAGAACCATGGTCTGGATCTCCTAATTTTATTACAACAGATTTTAAAGCATCATCGAATTGGGTTAAGCATAGTGATGAGCGAAATTCTCCATTCATTGGCAAATTTTTCTTGAAACTGGTGCAAAAATTCACCACAACAAAAATACTCAGTTAGGATAAAGTCACAGTCACAGCAAAGAAGTTACAGTTCAAATAAGTTGTTCACATCAAAAAAGTTGTGGTAGAAGCATTTTGCAAATTTTTTGCAGCAGTTTTGCAAATTTTTCGGCGAAACGGAACAGATTTGCTTATCACTAGTTAAGCATCATTGAATTGTGATTTTACTTCTTTAAGGTTCATTTGTACATCATATGTTATTGACAGTAATTTATAAAATCCTCTATACCTTTTTTCTTCTTTCACTACTGCTTTACTTTGAGATAGTTGGATATTTTATAATCTTCCAAAAAAAAGGTTAACTGATACAAAGTAAACAGTTCTAAGACTCTGAGTTTATCCAACCTGCTGTGTGTTCTTCCAAAACTTTGCAAACACTTATGGACAAACGTGTGTGACATTTAATTCACATGAATCAATTCTTCACTGCACCTTCTTAAATGTCACTTGTGTCTTTTTTCTTCCCACTGATTGGAACTGAACCCAGCTGTCACTGTAAAGTGATTGCTGGCCCAGGAACAGCTCAGCATGCAGAGAGAGAGGGAGAGGTGGGTGATACTGGAGAAGAAACTCTTTAAGTGAAGTGGGTAGAAAAAACATTTACAAAAGATGTCAAAGACACTAGATGACAATAATTTGGACTACTGCATCTTTGCATTTTCATAACCAATTTTAGTATCCATAGTTACATAGTTACTGTACATATTTAAATTGGGTTAAATTGGGGATATTATGTTTGTTCAAGAACTCATCCAAGTCCCTCTTAAAAGAATTAACAGAATCTGCCATCACAACATCAGTCGGAAGGGCATTACATAACCTTACTGCCCTCACCTTGAAAAACCACCTACACTGCTTTCAAATAAAAGTTTTGGTTCTCTAATCTAAAGGGGTGGCCTCTGGTGCTCTGATCCTTTTTATGGGAAGAAAGAACATTCTCTATCTGCCTTTAATCCCCTGTAATGTACTTATACAGAGTAATCATGTCCCCTCACAAGCCCCTTTTTTCCAGAGAAAACAACCCCAACCTTGACAGTCTAACCTCATAGCTTAAACCTTCCATCCCCTTTACCAGTTTAGTTGCACATCTCTGCACCCTCTCCAGCTCATTAATATCCTTCTTAAGGACTGGAGCCCAAAACTGCACCGCATACTCAAGGTGAGGCCTTACCAGGGACCTATAAAGAGGCAAAATTACCTTTTCATCCCTTGAGCTAATGCCCTTTTTTATCCAAGACAGCACTTTATTTGCTTTAGTAGCCACAGAATGACACTGCCTGGAATTAGACAACTGTATAACTCACATTTATATTGTTTCTACCAAAGTGCATAAATTTGTACTTTTCCAAATTGAAGCTCATTTTCCATTTTGCCCAGTTTTCCAATTTGGTCAAATCGCTCTGCAAAGTGGCAGCATCTTGCATCAAACTTATAATTAACTCATAATTTTGCACAATTTAGTATTGTCAGCAAAAATAGAAACAGTGCTTTCTATGCCCACCTCAAGGTCATTAACA